>NC_059372.1:33480430-33805430 GCF_019703515.2 Myxocyprinus asiaticus
AGAAACCAGAGTATTTGCTTAAATTGATCCTGTATACCTGACTTTTAGTGTAAAGAGAAGATCGTTGAAATTATTTTAAAGTTACGAAGCAAGGTAGCTTGCAATTCGTCAGCGTTAGCAGTCAAGATCAAGTTAGCTTAAATTACACAGATCAATCCTTATGGCACTATATTTCACATGCTTTCAGGGTCGGTTTTGATCCCCAAAACCGAACGAAGGTCCCTCCAGGAATCAAATGCCCTGCCGATGTTTACTCTAGTTTTCACTCGACCACGATCACGTTCCCGCTTAGCCAGATGGGATTCAGTAGAAGGCTCTCGGGAGCGCGCAAAAACGTCACATCCTTTGTGAAAAGCGACCCACTCCCTTCGCATGAAAATCAGTCTACAGGCTTTAATAGGAAACCTAGGAAGTCTGGGAAGGGCTCATTTTTTAAGTTGCATTACAAGCCGTTCACACATTGGCAAAAAAAAACAAAACAAAAAAAACAATGTGAATATTACATGAAAATTGTTACATACTGCACCTTTGTTCTCTTCTGCTTTATTTCCTTCACCACAAAATAGTTTTTTTTTTTTCTTTTTCTTTTCTTTTCTTTTTTTTTTTTCATCTCTCTTCAGTATGGCCACCACATGTAGAACAAGTAGATGTTCATTTTAACAGAAAGGTTATACAGAAATAATAAATGTTTTATAAAACTTCCAAAAAACGTACACACCTGTACATACGAAATGATTACAATATTACATATTTATCTAGTTCCCTATGGGTGAAAGGGTACTTATAATATCGTAATTACTGTTATTTTATAGGCTTCGTAAGCTCGAGGGAGCCAGGAACCATGTTTTATTTTCTAAAGAGGACAACTCTTATGTCTTCCTGCACTGAATAATGGACTCGGTAAATACACGAGTGAATTCCTTTACACTACGAAAGATTAGTCAGAAGGGAGTAAAAGTCATCTTTCAGATCCACACTAGTTTGATGTCACAACTGCGCTCCTGTGGTTAGTGAAACATAACAGTGGGCACGTGGGTGAGCGCGCGGTCACCAGTGGGTGGTGTCAGCACACGATTAGGTCTGCAAGTTTAAAGTACAAAAATAACCCAACTAATTTACCTTTCCTCAGAGCTGTTTCAGAGGGAGAAGTTGATGCTCAGAATTGATCCTTGGACTAAAATGGATTTGTTTAGGAGGATATTTTTTATGTAGCTGGCCTAGGAATCTGGAAGGCGCGTCTGACAACTTTTTCACAAATAACGATTCGTCGCGCGTGCACGCTTTTGATACGGACGCTGGTAAAATGGCAAAACATCTTCTTGATGCTGTTTTATTGATTATGTGTATGGTAAACATTTTCACCGAGGGTAAGTTCTCTAACAGGCTGAAACGGTGTAATTATTCTATGTGAGTTTACATCAGCAAATCATGTTTAGGATTTGTAACATTATGCTCAAATTAGTTTTAGTTACATTTTTGGCAAGATTATTCAATTATTATGAAATTAATCAAAGTAATTAATGAACAAATATTTAGCAGAAAGAAAATCAAGCATATTTGTTGCACTTTTTATTTTTATTTTTATTTATTTTTTATATATATATATATTTTTTTTTTTTTTTTTTTTTTTTGATTGTGTGATTATTTACATGACAACTTTTCATTACCTTATAGTAATGCTAAAAACGCCTTTATTATTTAAATGCCAAAGTATTTTATATATCATGGTAGTAGCCTATAGTGCACTGCCTTTCACTTTATACTAAATACTTTCTTGAAAAGTGTTCGTTATTGTTCATATGACAGGTGCACCATTGTCCGGGACGTTTGAGAGTCAAGACGCGCAACTGCCCTCTTCTGCTGAGTTTTCTTCTGATGCCCTGAACGGTGTTTTACATCAGCAGACTGAAACAGCGCTCAATGACACATCACACACTCGCGTGAGATCCAAACGCTGCACCTGCTACTCTTACAGCGACGTGGAGTGTGTCTATTACTGTCACCTGGGCATCATCTGGATCAACACTCCACAGTGAGTAGATGTACCATGATTTCAAGGCTGATGACAGCAGAAACAGTGTTAGCTACATGTTGTTAGAGAGATCTTTTGCATGGTTCTTCCAGTCAGATCAGACACAATATAGCAGCGAGTCTTCGGTCTAGTAACTGGTTAGTACAGCACTAGGTGGCTGCATAATCAGTTATTTGTATTACTCAAACTTGTTCTTGTCTGACTGTTCTTGTCTAAGTAGGTACAAAATGACTATTACTGTACCTCCATTCTTATATATTTATTATTAATTATCAACCTACCACCAAATTACCAACTAAACTACTTGCTGCCTGTTATGAACATCAAGATCATTCCATCTTGGTTCAAGTTGTTAAGTGCGTGCATGCATTTGCAGTATTTGTAAAAAAAAAAAAAAAAAAAAAAAAAAAAAAAGGTTTGAGCAGCTTTCAAGGTTTTGAATGTCAACTTTCAAAGGTTGGGTGGTTGGGGGTGTAAAGAGGGGGAGGACAAAACAAACTCCTGAGAAAGTAATACATTCCATGCGTGAAATAAGGGCAATGATACTCACTCATGCTGAAGATCCATTTTAAACGTTATTGTTCAGGCCTGCAGCTTGATGAATGATCAACCCAGTGACATAAAGCTCACACAGGGCCAGAGAACAGAGAGGTACGTGAAAGTAATTGGATGTGGTCGTTCGGTCTTGTCCTTTTCATCATATTGGTACAATATTGTTTTCCATCAAAGAGTCATTTAACACCTAGTAGTTGTAGTTTTGGATTAATTAGGGGGTCAAGGCTAGGGACAAGATGACGTGAATACAGTGTCATACCTGAAATGATTTATTTCATTTATTAGTTTGCTAGAATCAATATGAGTATTTAGATCAGTAAATCCTAAATCAGACCTTTTTCTTAGATCCTTGTGCATTGTACTTTAGGAAGTTTAGAGTATCTTTATAAAATATGCCTATATTATATACATTTTAACATTATATTCTTTTATATTATAACCACTTTGGTGACTTAAGAAATAATGGTTCAAACAATAAGCATCAACATAGGTCCAATTATAGTATTTAGATGTGTTAAGAAGAACCAAAGAGCAGGGCCTGGGTAGCTCAGGGAGTATTGACACTGACTACCTCCCCTGGAGTTGCGAGTTCGAATCCAGGGTGTGCTGAGTGACTCCAGCCAGGATCTCCTAAGCAACCAAATTGGCCCGGTTGCAAGGGAGGGTAGAGTCACATGGGGTAACCTCCTTGTGGTCGCAATTAGTGGTTCTCGTTCTCAATGGGGCATGTGGTAATTTGTGTGTGGATCACGGAGAGTAGCATGAGCCTCCATATGCGAAGTCTTCGTGGTGTCATGCACAGCGAGCAACATGATAAAATACGCAGATTGGCTGTCTCAGAAGCGGAGGCAACCACCACGAGGACCTACAAAGTAATGGGAATTGGGCATTCCAAATTGGGAGAAAAGGGGGTTAAAAAAATTAAATAAATAAAAGAACCAAAGAGACTGAATTGGAGAAGTTCCATTGGTTTTCTGTAGAAATTCTACATTTCATCATTACTTACCACAAACATACTGTATTTTGATGGGACTTTCATGGATGTTTCCATGGTGACAGTTACTGTCCATGGTGCTGATTCATGGAAACAGAGTATTAAATGTTTCCTCAAAAATTAAAAGGGATGGAAATAAAAGTTAGCACAGCAGAAACAATGTACTTCTCAAAATAAACCTTGTTTTTGTATCAATGGCTACAGCTGCTCCCACTTCTGAGTGTAGTTTGACTGTAGTAGCCAAAAATAGATAAAAGGATTATAATGAAGTCATGTAAACACTCCTTATCACTTGCTATTCGTTATTGTCTAACACTTGCTATAAACATTATTGTCTAACCGTCAGGGGGTAGAAAATTATCTTAAGAAAGGCTAAAAAAACTAAAACAATCACATACATTACATTAGAATTACATACTGTACATTACATGATATAAAAGCACAGAGGATAAGGTACAGTAAGAACAATAAAAGAACTGGGACCTAAAAGTTAATCTTGACTGCTTATTTAAAATACTAATAGCAGTTTGGGTAAAAGTTTTCTTATGCTGTTTTTGACCAAAGTACCATGTACCGTCTCCCAGATGGGAGTTGTTTAAAAAGGTCATGAAGTGCTATTTTTACTAATTGTATTTTCCCTGAGGTCCAATGATAATGTTATAAAAAAAATTTGCACCATTTTCCATCCTGTGTTTCGGTTTTGGCCTAAGCGCTTCTTTAAAACTTCAACGTAAACGCCCACTGTTATGATTGGCTAACATCATGCTGCCCCTCTGTAAGGGGGTCGAGTGGAAAGGAGGAGGCGAGAACCGGCTTGATAACTTAAATAATAATTTAATGAACAACTTAAACAAAAACACACAACCATAAACACACAAACAGTACAGCTGCCTGTAATTCTCTCTCTCTCTCGAACCGTTGTCCCCGGCCACCTTTATCCCTCGCGCGCCCCATCAGGCTGATTGGGGACCGGGCGTGCGTCATTCCAGCCCGGCCCCGCCCTCCTCGGCTCTACAGGAAGGTTACGTGTCGACCTGGTGTGCTGGCTACGAGGCACACAGTGGTCTGCCCGTCACACACCGCCAGTTCACGTAACACAGTTCAGCCAGTTGTGGCGTTTCGTATAGGGACCCCTAGTGCCACTACATCGACACAACGTCGAGTGAGTGACAGATAGGGAACGTCATGGTTACTTGCGTAACCTCCGTTCCCTGATGGAGGGAATGAGACGTTGTGTCCCTCCTGCCACAATGCTGAACTACCTGCTGAAATGGCCGGACCTTGTCTCGGCTCCTCAGCATAAAACCTGAATGAGTGGTTGCACGCCAGCTCCTTTTATACCCGTATGTCCGGGGGAGTGGCATGCAAATACCACTTGCCAATTTTTATTGGCCTTTTATCAAAGACCAGAGGTGTCTCGGGCTCCCAAGAGTGACCCCTAGTGTCACTACATCGACACAACTTCTCATTCCCTCCATCAAGGAACGGAGGTTACGCAAGTAACCATGACGTTCTCCATTTCATTACCCCTTTAAATGAGTTCTGAAAGGGGTGGGAAAGATCCATAGACCGTTTTCACAGACTGTGATGATGTGTTTCTGCCTTAGAGGCATAAATCTAGCAAACTTTTTAACATTATACTTTGTATTATATTACCCTGTAATATATATATATAAAAAAAAAAAAGAATTACCACAGCTGTGATGAGGTTTCTAACACAGCTGCTGAGGGAGTGACAGAACATTTGCCTCTTTTCCTCTTCTAACTGCTGTAATCCACCGCTCTTTATTTATTTATTTTTTCTTCTTTTGGAAAGCTGTGAAAGCATGATAGTGGATTTTTTCTTTTGCTGTTGGAGTAAATCGGTAGGCAAAAAGTATATTTGCTGTGGTCTCTCATTCATCAAGTTTACCCTGCTATCATTTACTTCTGCATTCCAAACCCAGATATGAGAAAAGGGTCCACTGTAATGAGGGAGGCTTTCCTTTTGACTGCCAGTGTGTATAGTTCTGAAAGAGATGCTTGTTGTTTACCTATTATCTTATTTGCCTGTTTTATGATCTATGTAAGCCTATTTTTACATTTAATTGAAAGAGGGTTGAACCACGTTAAAATATGTAAAGCAAGTATAGATTCAATAAGTGATTTATACACAACTGTTAAAATGTCCTTGCTGATATTAAACCTCCACAGCCTAGGCCTAGGCATTGTAAAGACTTTTTTAAAACCTTATCTACTCAACCAACTCTCCCTTAAACTGCATTGGTTTAACCCGTCAATAGTCTTAATGATCAAGTCCCACTGATATTCTCGGCTCGTTAAATTACAATTTGCACATTTTCTCCCCAACAACTGTTTTATCATCAATGACTAACCTTTCACTAATTTACAAATGTCCAATTTACAACCCCAATTCCGAAAAGTTGGGACAGTATGAAAAATATAAAAACAAAAAGGAGTGATTTGTAAATTATATTCACCCTTTGCTATATCGAAAGCACTACAACTAAACATTATATGATGTTTTACCCTGTGAATTTCATAGTTTTTATTTTTTATGTGCAGTAATTTCAAATCATGATTGCAACATACTCCAAAAAAAGTTGGGACAGTCGTGTGTTTACCACTGTGAAACATCACCATTTCTTCTAATAGCACTTATTAAGCATTTAGGCACTGAAGACACAAGTTTGTTAAGTTTAAAAAGTGGAATTTCCCCCCATTCATCCTTTAGCTGCACAATTATACGGGGTCTTCGTTGCCGTATTGTGTGCTTCATAATGCATCACACATTCTCAATTGGAGATGGTCAGAACTGTAGGCAGGCCAATCTAGCACCCGCACTCTCTGCTTATTCGGCCAGTATGTGGTTTGAAGTTGTCCTGCTGAAAATTCCAGGATGTCCCTGGAAAAGACTGCTGGATGGCAGTATATGCTGCTCCAAAATTTGTACATATCTGTCTGCATTAATGGTACCCTTACAGCCGGCGTAAGATGACAACGAGCCCAGAGAAGTCGGCAGTGCTTCTGGACAGTGTTGATGTACGGCTTCTGCTTTGCATAGTAAAGTCTTAACTTGCATCTGTGGATGCAGCGGCGAATGGTGTTGACTAACAAAGGTTTACTAAAGTAATCCCAAGCCCATGTTCATGATATCCATTACAGATGAATGATGTTTTTTAAGACAGTGATGTCTGAGGGATAAAAGATCACATGCATTCAGAAGTGGTTTTCATCTTGCCCTTTACGCACTGAGATTTGACCATATTTCTTGAATCTTTTAACTATATTGTGCACTGTAGAGGGTGAAATGCCCAAAATCCTTCCAATTTGTCTTTGGGGAACCATGTTCTCAAAGTGCTGGATTATTTGCAGAAGCATCTGTTGGCAAATTGACAAGGACTTGGCTGTTTTTGGAGGCTCCTTATATACTAGGACACAATTGCCTCACCTGTTTAACATCTCCCGTTTCACATTGCCTTGTTATTTTAACTCGTCAAATTGATATTAGTCTTAAATTGCCCCTCTTGTGGAGCATGTTGCAATCTGATTTGAAATGACTATACATTAAAAAAAAAACTATGAAATTCACAAGGTAAAACATCAAATAATGTTTAGTTGTAGTGTTTTCAATTTAGCAAAGGGTGAATATAATTTACAAATCACTCCTTTTTGTTTTTATTAGCATTTTTCATACTGTCCCAACTTTTTCAGAATTGGGGTTGTACTAATTAAATGCTAAATGCTCTAAATTTACATTAGAATATACAGTATGTATATACAGTGTGTATTTAGGTGTGTGTGTGTGGGGGGGGGGGGGGTGATATTATGAGCATGCGTGTACTTATAAATAAAATTATTAACTGTTTAACCATTTTACAGCTTTCTCGCTTTTATTTTTTCTTTATATGAAAATTGACCTGAAGGACCTTCTTAGGTTCTTTTTTTTTTTTTATAGCTTTGTATATAAATACATGAAATAAAAAATAATTACATTGCCAGGTTCAGATCACCATCTTAGGAGGCAGCATAATTAAGTTGGCTTCCTTTTGGTACAGGCTTCACTGCAGGAGCAACATGATCACCAGGGAAATTGACATGTAGCTGCCAAAAATTCATGTTCCCTGAAATCAACCCCATTCTGTCGAATTATTAACAAGTGCCATCCCCATCAGACATTTTCTGCATACATTTAGTTGTAATTGCAATTTCCTCTAGCACTAATGATGGTGTGTTTTGCAAGCAACCTTAGAGACACAGGCTCTGATCCCGTGGGAACCAGGAAGTAATCGAATTCACATACTGTAAACAATGTTGAATTGACGGGATTGACGGTTAGGTTTAGGTTTCAGGTTTGGGTTAGGGTGTGTGGTTAATGAAATATGCATTGCTGTTGTATTACAACATTTACATCTAAAATACAGCTTGCTTTAGGCGTCATTTTGCAAACATTTCTGGAGCTTATACATGCCTACAACATTTCCAACATCGGCCACAGGTGGGCAGTGATTTTAATTTTGGTAAGTGCAGACCGATTTCAGCAGCAAAACTGACCATTGCCAAATTTGCAGTGTGATCAGTCTGTCGGGAGCATGACTATTACGCCATAAAAATGATGCCTCCATTGGCACCTCACTAGGTTTTGAAAAGTTACAGCAAAGACTCCTCACTTTGTGCTATTTCACATCATGTGTGAAAAGCATAGGACAAAAATATACATTCAGTAATGTGCTTGTACAAAAATGACAGCATGCAGTCATGATTAGTAATGAGTTACTGCAGGCCATTCTATTTAACCAAATACATTATTGATCATCCCAGGACATTTAGTAGAGTTATTCTGAATGACATTGAGCTGTTTGAACTATGACTTACAATGTGGTGAGGCGCATCGCTCATCATGGATATTGACAGATGTTTGTCCAAGAAGCCTGCTCGGACCACTGGCTCCACAATGAAACCAAATGGTCAGCATAAGAACAAATACTTTTGATCTTATCTAAGAGGCATTCATATCACATTAAACAGAGTGGATGGAGATCAGAGACAAGCTAATATAAGAGAATGGCACTTCTCCCAGATGAGACTGCAGAAAGATTTTTCGCAGGTGTGAAAACCCAACATTTCCATCACTAAAAGCATCATCTTGTGGTTTATCTCCAACTCAACATCAGTGCAATTTTAGCTTAGTTTTGAGTGTGATGTTTTTTTATGAGTATACCTGTTACATCCCTCTAGAACATTTAAAGGAATATTCCGGGTTCAATTCAAGTTAAGCTCCATTAACAGAGTTTTTACATAATGTTGACAACCAAAAAAATTATTTAGACTAGTCCTGCCTCCTTTTCTTTAAAAAAAAAAAAAGAAAAAAAAATCGAGGTAACAGTGAGTTACTTACAATGGAAGTGAAGGGGGCCAGTTTTTTGGGATGGTTTAAAAGCATAAATGTGAAGCTTATTATTATAAAAGGACTTACATTAATTCTTCTGTTAAAACCTGTATATTATTTGAGATGGAAAGTTGTTTAAATCGTCGTTTTTAACTTTACGCAGATTTTATCACACTAAAATCATGTTATCACACATTTTTTTACGTCTTGTGGCTATACTTTTAAAACAGTGTGTATTTTAAAGGGGTCATGACATACTCTTTTTTTTTTCTTTTTTTTATTAGCTTTCTTGAGGTCCACTTATAATGTTAGTATAGTTTTTGTGCCAAAAACAGTCATAATTTAGTCATATATAATAATTTTCCACCCTGTCTCTGGCCCTCTGTCTGAAACGCTCAGTTTAAAGCTGATTGGCCCTTTAAGACTTCAGTGTAAACGCCTGCTGTTGCTAAATTGCTAACATCATTGAGCCCTTCCAATAGAGCCATATTTGAAACGCAGTCCGAAGAAAATGAACAAATTCCATAAGACCACTAAATTTATAAAATTAAATTTCAGGATTAACACATAACCCACATCCAGCACATTTCATCTGAATATATTAAACTGTTCACTCAAGCAGCACCATAAACTATCAAACAGTCATGACATATGAAATATTCATGAATGAAATTTTTTACTTACTGATTTGCAGTCCAAAAGTGTTTTAACTGCCCCATCCTTCAATAACAGTTCCTGTAACTGGTTCACAAGCATACAATATGTAATGTTTAAGTGTGTTTTTGTTCATGTTTTGTTTTCATGTCTTTTATTTTGAAATTAGTTTTTCCTTCTGTTTCTGGTCATGTGTGTTGGTCATGTGTGTTGGTCATGTGTGTTGGTCATGTGGTTTCCTGTTTCCCTCATGTTTAATGTGTCTTGTTCTTATTGGTTCTTGGATTATTAGTCTTGTCTTTTCATTGGTTCATGTTTATTAGTCTTGTTATCTTGTTTATCAGTTCAGTTTTGTCATTGGTCCCTATGTTATTAGTTCAGTCTTGTCATTGGTGGTTTTGTTATCTTGATAAACCTAGTCTATGTGTTTAGGCCCTCATGTTTGCCTTGTCGAGTATTGTGATTGTATTATCCTGTAATGTTGTGTCATAGTCTTTGTTTTCATTAGTTAAGTTCAGTCAAGTCAAGTCAAGTCAAGTCAAGTCATAGTATAGTCCTGTTTGGTTCATGTTTAGGTTGTGTTTAGTTTCTTTCACGTTTTTGGATACACTTAGTCAATAAACTGCACTTGGGTTCTCACTACATCATCGTCTTCACTTGCTCCTGTCTGCCTGTTCTGCTCTGCCTGCTCTGTAACGTTACATAATACAATCTATGCTGAAATGTTCTGAATACACAAACGTTATACAGTACAGTCCATGGTGATGTTGGGGTGCTTCAATTGGCTTCAGCAGGCCAAAGCAGAGCTGCTGGTCTTCAAATCTCACATCTTCCATGTTTGTTTCCACACAGAACGGCATGTGTTTCCCCCAGTCAGTGGCATCAGCAGAATGAGAAGCATTTTTAAAAGTTGTGTTTGTACCGTTCAATACGATCAAAGATGTCCATGCTTAAAAAAGACCAACAATTAAAAATAGCACAGATGGTTGCAAAAACGGTCCAGGACGCCTTCAAAACAGCACAACAGCAAGACAGTGCAGCTGAATGAAACACAATGGGGGATCCATTTTAGAGTTATAACTTGACATCGTGTCTTTTAAAAGTGGCATGAGATGTATGATAATGGTCAAAGCCATGCACGTTCATGTAGAAAAACATTTAAATCCAGAAAGGCACATGAAGGTGTCCTTTGTAAGTCCACTTTGGATGAATCTCCCATGACAGGCCCCACTCTCTCCTCTTCACCTGTATGACTAACTGACTGAGCACCAGTGGGTGGGGCCAAGGTGCAATGATGGAAAAATAGTCATTACATATGCAGATATATTTGGTCCTTGTGACATCACAAGTTCCACAAATTCCAAACAAGCCGTTTTTGCAGTTTGGTTTAAATAAATGCTCTTTTTCTATTAAGGAGGAAGTTTTCAGTTCTGAAACTTACATTATGTTTTTATAGTACAATGACCTCTTATATGTCAAAAGATCAAGGAAAGTTTGATTCCTCATGTCATGACCCCTTTAATGTTTACTGATTCCCTTTCATTGTAAGTGCCTCACTGTAACCCATATTTTTGCTTTTTTAAAGAAAAGAAGGGATTAGTCAAAATAAAATTTTGTGGTAGTCAACATTATGCCACAAATGCTGTCGATTGAGCTTAACTTGCACTGAACCCAGAATATTCCTATGAGCGAAAATAAAATGAGCTGTGCTGAAGAGCACAATTGCAAGTGTGATATTGCCTTTATACAACAGTTAAAAAAGAAGTTAATATCGAGTAACCTATAGTTTAGACAACATTGATTGTAACAACAATACCCGGACTCACTTATTATTATTTTCGGCGATTTTAACAGAACCAATCTCACCCATGAACTGGCAAAATACAGACAGCACATTACATGCCCCACCAGAGACAGAAATATAGTATACTGGATCACTGCTACACAGCATTAAAGGATGCATATCGCTCTGTCCCTAGAGCAGCTTTGGGACTCTTTAATCACTGTCTGGTTCATCTTCTTCCGACCTACAGGCAGAATCTAAAATCAGCTAAACCTGTAGTTAAGACTGTAAAGAGATGGACCAATGATGCAGAGCTGGAACTATAAGTCTGCTTTGACTGCACTGATTGGAGTGTTTTTGAAGCTGAAAACACCAACGTGGATGAGCTTACAGATACTATGACATCATGTATCAGTTTCTGTGAGGATATGTGCATTCCTACTAGGACTTATTTAACGTTCAATAATGACAAACCATGGTTTACAGCCAAACTCAGGTAGCTTTATCAGGCCAAAGCGGATGCTTACCAAAGTGGGGATAAAAGTCATTTGTGGAACTGGTGTTGGCCCACCTGAAGGACATCACTGGACCATTTCTGGATTCCATTCAATTTGCTTATCAAGGAAACAGGTCTGTGGATGATGCAGTCAACATGGGATTGCATCATATCCTGCAACATCTGGACAGACCAGGAACATATGCAAAGACCCTTTTTGTGGACTTCAGTTCGGCTTTCAATACCATCATCCCAGCTATTCTCAGGCCTAAATTAAACCGACCTTCTTTTCCCACTTCTATCTGTCAGTGGATCACCAGCTTTCTGATAGATAGGCAGCAGCTTGTGAGACAGGGGAAATTCACTTCCAGCACCTGTACAATCAGCACTGGTGCCCACCAGGGATGTGTGCTCTCCCCACTACTCTTCTCCCTGTACACAAACGACTGCACTGCCAAGGACCCTTCTGTCAAGCTCCTGAAGTTTCAACATTGACCACGCTCACCATTCTGAACAGCACTGTGGCAGCAGTGGAGTCATTCAGGTTCCTGGGCACTACCATCTCACAGGATCTGAAGTGGGAGATCCACATTGACTCCATTGTTAAAAAGGCCCAGTAGAGGGTGTACTTCCTTTGCCAGTTGAGGAAGTTCAACCTGCCACAGGCGCTGCTGATACTGTTCTACTCAGCAATCACTGAGTCTGTCCTCTGCACTCAATAACTGTCTGGTTTGATTAATCTATGAAATCGGACATCAGAAGACTACAAAAGACAGTTTGGACTGCTGAGTGGATTATTGGTTGCCCTTTGCCCTCCCTTCAAGAACTGTACACTTCCAGAGTGTGGAAAAGGGCTGGAAAAATCACTCTGGACCCCACACACCCAGCCCACTACCTTTCTGGACTGTTGCCTTCTGGCCGGCGCTACAGAGCACTGAGCACCAGAACCATCAGGAACAGTTTTTTCCCTCAGGCTATCCATCTCATGAACAGTTAAAACTGCCCCATTGAGCAATAATTATGTGCAATACACAGCTTAGTCTATTTATATATCTTGACATATCCTACCTCTTCTGCCATTACATTCCCTTACACTATATATATATATATATATATATATATATATATATATATATATATATATATTTTTTTTTTTTTTTTTTTTTTTAATCTTATTGTGTATTTCTATATATACTTATATTTTATTTGCTTTTTTTAATTTTTATTATTATTATTATCTCTGTCTTGTTCTTGTATTGTTTGTGCACTGGAAGCTTCTGCCACCAAGACAAATTCCTTGTATATATATATATATTGTTTTGTTTTTTTGCTCCATCATTGAAAATAGCTCCCAAAGAATCCAAACAATTGTGCTAACAAAAAGTGAAGCCTCCTAATGCTATAGATACTTGACGACACTTGTCCAATCAGATTAGAGGACCAGAAATTATTGTTGAATAATACATATGTTTAAAGAATAGTTCACACAAAAATTATACATTTACTCACACCCATGTTGTCTTTCTTCTGTGAAACACAGAAGGAAATCTTAGGCAGAATGTCCAAGCTTCTATATAAGAAAAGTGGATGGTGATTTATGCTGCCAAGCTCCAAAAATGGCCAAGAAAAACAAAACAAAAATATATGAATCATGCTCTATATTCCAAGTCTTCTGAAGCCATACAATAGCTTTTTGTGAGGAACAGACCCAAATTTTAGTCATTCACTGGTAATCTTCCTCTTCATAGCTCTCAAATCTTCAGAGCTATTTTGTGGTTGCATTTTTTCATATTTCTGTGTCACGATCGGTCATGTGGCATGCAAGAAACAAAAAGCGAGTCCTTAAAGCCAGAACAGAATTAACATTTTTGAACCATGTGTTATCTCAGGAATTTCCAATATGTTTTTAGAATGACAGATTCTGATTTATGAGTAAAATAAGGTCTGTTTTTACATTATTTGAAGAGACTTTCACGTTTTCCTCTACAACATATATTGCACAAAGTCGTACTTAAACATGAATTTTGAAGCCTCCATGTTATAAAAACATATGTTGCTAAGAAGTTGCTAAGGACTTGTAGTCCAGTAATCTCTTGTATATTTACACATTAACTGTAATAGTGTGATGTTCACAGGACTATGTTGTCACTTCAGTTCTCAGCATGTGCTGCAGCATGAAATAATTACATAGATTAAGATGTTTAGATTGTAATTTTTATCTAAAGTATGTTTGTTGATTGTTGCCATTGTTGAGTTTTGTATGTTGAGTGTTGATATCTGTGTGTGTTTGGTTGAAAACTCATATAATAAAATCACCAGAAACAACAAACTCTCAGCTTGCTAGGATCACATTGCAATAATTCCTTTAATTGCTTTAATTAGATTATTTCTTGACAATAATATACAACAGTACCACATATAGTAGAGTTTGAAAGATGAAAATTCTCTCATCATTTACTCACCCTCATGCCATCCCAGATGTGTATGACTTTCTTTCTTCTGCAGAACACAAATGAAGATTTTTAGAAGAATATTTCAGCTCTGTAGGTCCATCCAATGTAAGTGAATGGCGGCCAGAACTTTGAAGGTCCAAAAAAACACATAAATGCAGCATAAAAGTAATCCATATGACTCTAGTGGTTTAATCCATATCTTCAGAAGTGACATGATAGATGTGGGTGAGAAACATATAAATATAAGAATCCTTATTTTGGGATGAACTGTCCTGTAAAGTGTATTTTTTGTGTCCCTAGTAACAGTGCAAACAATCGTGTTTTACTAAAACACAATTACACTGACAAGAAGGTCATTATATAATAATGAATATGGTCCATCACCATAATGGTGACTTCAAACAAAACACAACTTTTTATAACAAAACAACACTAAATAGAGCTAAGACCTCTATTAATTCTGAATATAACTTTTGTGCATGTTCCCATTAAGCCACAAGCATTAAACTACTGTAAATACATTATTCAAGCAAGGACTTATCTGTATTTCACCACTGAATGATCTCATAATGAAGTGCAATCCTGTTATATACAGTATTTTTTGTAATAATAAAAAAAAAGTTAAAACTTGGTAATATTTTACAGTGAATGTACATTGGCTGAATTGTAGTTTTATTAGACAACTGAAGGGTGGCAGGATTGGATTAAATGTTTTAATGTGTCAACAGAATGAACAATTACTCTATTATTCTTTGGGTTTTAAAATATATGGTTCAAAACTTCAGTAGCTTTCACCAAGATGGAACTAGGATTTGTAATGTTCATTTTCCTAAAATGCTTTGCAAATAACAGCTATTTACCATAAAAATAGTCACTTCACAATGAACCAGAATGCAACATTTATGACAGCAAACTGTTGTATTTGAGAATTACAGAAGATTGCTGTTCGAATTTTGCCTTAAATTTACAGAATGTTTTTTTTTTTGTTGTTTGTTTTTTTTTGTTTTTTACAGTGATACTATGCACAGTAACTCAGCAGAGTTAGAACGCCATTCATAAAGTTCTACACAACCCCTTCACCATGCTTGTATGAAGTATTCTGGTTTATTTGATGATGTTTTAAACTATGAATGTGATTGTAGTACTCTCAGCTCTGTTTAGCACATTTTACCATGTTGAAATCCATTCCACAGAATTTCACAGATTTCTCCCATATATATATCAGCACAGAAAATGTGAAAAAAAGAAGAAAAATGTCAGCAGATTCCATCTAGACCTAACAATAAGCAACATGCTGGACCTTAAGATTTAGGCAAATTGTAAAAATAATGGCATGAAAATGAGTGGCTCTGGAATAGCATTAGCACAGTGTTCTGTCTTCATTTTCATGCCAAAGAAAGAACAAAGGAGCAAAAATCACCAAACATGTGGTTATTATAATCTTTCACTCTCTTTTAAGCAGCATATGCTTATTGTTTTATAATATGAGTCTTCCTCTGAAATATTGGACAGTAAAATAGTGGATTACTGCTCAAAATGTGTTGTGGAATGCATGAAAAATTCTGTACATTGAAGATCACAGAAGTTATTTGTATAACTCGCATAGAAGTGTACATAGTAGGATCTTCATATTTTCTGAGACCGATTGCCCCTGCTAACTAGATTTTCACCTTTTACACAGAGCTGTGGAGGTAACTGTTCTTTCAAAACAACATATTGCCAAGAAAGCCTTTTTCCGTTTATGTGAAGTTGAACAAAAATGTTCCTCACATGGTTCTAATTTTTTTATTTATGAAATTATTCTTTCATTTTGTCCTTTCAAAACCAAATGTGCAAATTCTTTGGGGATCAATGCATCTAAATTTGCATTATTGTTGGATTAAATGAAGATCAAATAAAATTGTCCACAGCTTTTTATGGAGCTTATGTGTATCAGAAATACTGGACATTTGAAGATATTGGAATTAGTTGGATATCTCTGCTTTACTTAATTTAAAACTACAAAAGAAATCAAATTTTTGTTATATTCATGAATATAATATATTCTGATTTCATGTCTGGCCTTCACTTCCTGTCTGTAGGCGCACAGTTCTATACGGCCTGTCTAGTTACCGCAGCCCTCTGCGATTGAGACGCTCCAGTGGCACAATTGGGTTTGTGCTTCATCGCTGCACATGTGCAGACCACAACGATGTGTTATGCCACAACTTCTGTGATTCAAGGTACAGTAAACAAATTATTCAAATGTGTATTTAAAAAGTATTGGTATTTACAGTCGTAAGCCTATTTACTATTAATGGATGTCTAAAAATAATTTTAGTGCTTGATTGTAGAAGATGACACAGTGGCAAGAAAAAGTATGTGAACCCTTTGGAATAATCTGCATTATGTATAAATTTGTCTTAAAATATGGTTTGATCTTCATCTAAGTTACAGTAATGAATAAACACAATGTGCTTTAACTAATAAAACACAAATTATTGTATTGTTCTTTTACATACTGAATAAATAATTCAAACATTCACAGTTTAGGTTGGAAAAAAGCTAATGAGGTCAACAAAAGCTAATTAGAGTCAGGAGTTGGCAAACCTGGCATCAAAGTAATGAAACGAGATTGGAGGTGTAGGTTAGAGCTAGTTTTACTTCTAAAAAGCACTCAAACATTTTGAGTTTGCTATTCACAAGAAGCATCTGCTGATGTGGACCATGCCTCACAAAAAAGAGATCTCAGAAGACCTACGATCAAGAATTGCTGCTTTGCATAAAGCTGGAAAGGGTTACAAAGTTTTCTCGAAGAGCTTAGATATTCATCTGTCCACAGTTAGACAAACTGTTTATAAATGGAGATGATTTAGTACTCTGGCTACTCTCCCTAGAAGTGGCCGTCCAGCCAAGATGACTAAAAGGGCACACTGCAGAATGTTCAATGAGGTAAAAAAAAGGAACCCTAGCGTGACAGCTAAAGACTTGAAGGAATCACTGGAACTGGTTAACATTTTTGTTCATGAGTCTGAGTCTAATATACAGAAAACTGTAAACAGGCATGGTGTCCATGGCAGGGCACCACAAAGGAAGCTGCTGCTTTCCAACAAAAACATTGCCGTGCATCTGTTTGCCAAAGACCACCTTGATGCTACTGGGAAAATGTTTTGATGACTGATGGCGCAACTGATAACACATTGCATCAACAGCCTCTGAAACATGGGTTGAAGTCTCGTGGAAGCCAGGAGTAATCACATTCACAAGGGTTGGTGTTAGGGCATATGGTTAATAAAATATGCATTCCTCTTCACTGTATTTCATATTTTACAACTAAAAACAAGACACTTTACAACTCACTTTTGGTGCTCCTCTGTAATAATTTCACCCTGAAACTGGAGCTCACACATGCCCATACGTTCAACAACACTTCCAGCATCAGCCGTTAGGGGCAGTGCTTTAAATTTCAGTAAGCACTTTCATGCCTACTGTTGCCAAGTTCACAGTGAGATCAGTCCGGTCATGGTGAGGTACTAAGAATGTAGTAGTATAGATACAATCCTAAAAATACTATTTTTTCTAAGCACTAGAAGATGCTATTATTCTAGGTATATTGTTAGCATAACGATGCGAGTGAGGTATGGGGAAGTTTTCCAAATGTTGTTTGCGCTGTTTCTGGTCATTTATTTTTAACAAGGTCCCTGATCATTTCCATCTGACTTAAACAGTTTGTGTGCCACATATTACCACACATCCTTTTGTGAGTTGGTCACAATGTAACCCAGGCCTTGCAAAGAGTTTGTAATTGAAGAATGGAGCAGTGGTAACTACATTGGACCCAATAACTAAACCACAGTCCAGAATAACTGCTGTTACTCACTTCACATGTGAACATGGCTTTACACAGAAGACTTGGAGTTACAGCTGCAAAAATAATAATAATACTTTTAAGCTTCAGAGAGAGGGCTGTTATTGGTGCAAGAAACCTTGACAAGCATAATAAACATATACTAGGAAATATAGTCTGTTCAGATAGTTTTTCAATAGGTTGCTTAATGTCATGGAAAAACTTAGGGAGAAGTTTATTCTGATTACATTTTGAATACATCATGATACAGTGTGTAATCCTGTTTTTCTGGATTTCACAGAACACAGAACAGAGTACCAGACAGAATTGAAAGGACAATCCCCTGAGTAAAAAATCTTCACTTCTCGAGAGATCTGGACTCATGATTAACATGGCACCTTTCTAGGCACAGGTTTTGAATTTTACAGACTATGATTTGGAGCAGCAGCTACCCGACATTCCTCACCATGCATTTCCTGGAACACTCTTGACTCATCTGGTCCACGGTACCAAGTGCATTCTTCAGAAAATACATTGCAGATGAAGCATGTCTTTAAGACCCGAATCTTTGCTTCAAGGTATATAAACACTGTACTTGTTTCAGTTTGGTTCTAGAATAATTATGCAATGATGAGCATGCTTCTAA
The DNA here is from genome assembly GCF_019703515.2 of Myxocyprinus asiaticus. Lineage (NCBI taxonomy): Eukaryota > Metazoa > Chordata > Actinopteri > Cypriniformes > Catostomidae > Myxocyprinus > Myxocyprinus asiaticus. The sequence goes on from NC_059372.1 coordinate 33,499,259, forward strand.
TGCAAATGTGGACTTCTTTACATTTGGGAACCTTGCAGTGTTTTTTTTGTTTTTTTTGGGGGGGGGGGGATTTTTCCCCTTTTTCTCCCAATTTGGAATGCCCAATTCCCAATGCGCTCTAAGTCCTCGTGGTCGCATAGTGATTCGCCTCAGTCCGGGTGGCGGAGGACGAATCCCAGTTGCCTCCGCGTCTGAGACAGTTAACCCGCACATCTTATCACGTGGCTTGTTGAGTGCGTTGCCAGGGAGACATAGCGCGTGTGGAGGCTTCACGCCATCCACCGCGGTAACCACGCTCAATTCACCACGCGCCCCACCGAGAACAAACCACATTATAGCGACCACGAGGAGGTTACCCCATGTGACTCTACCCTCCCTAGCAACCGGGCCAATTTGGTTGCTTACGAGACCTGGCTGGAGTCAGGAACCTTGCAGTGTTGAAATATGCCTGTAAAATATACTGTACATTGATCTCCACTTTTTTGGCCGAATTTCTAAGGACACTGGGTAAAGATAAAAAACATTTTTTTTTAACTTGAACCAAAATTTCTCCACTTGCCTGATACAAAAAGAAAACATTTAGCATTTTGAACACTATATAGGATAAACTATTTAACCCTGTAAAGTCTGACATATTGTCAGAATTTGTTTTTTGTTTTTTTGTTTTTTTTACATTAAACAGTTTTTAGTACCATTAGACAAACTATAAAAAGACATTTTTGCAAGTTCTTTTTTTTAATTTTTTTTAGGAATCATATTTGATACATTAGGCTTTAAAGGTCATTATTCTCCTGAGGCCCAGCAATTAATTTTTGTATAGGACATTTGTTATTTAAGTTTTTCTTAGCCCATACATGCTACAGTGGTAAATCTACAGGGGTGTTATCAGAGGAATCTCTGCTTTTCAGAGATACAAAATGTCTGAGAGCTTAGCCATGACAACTTCCTCTCCTTGGTCTATAAATATGGATTGAAATGTATCACATTTCAGTTAAAGAGCACCTATTATGGTTTTTAAATGTGCCTAATTTTGTTTTAAAGGTCTCATACAATAGATTTACATGCATTCAATGTCAAAAAACATTTTAATTTGCTCATAATTTAAATTGCAGCATTACCTTTTTTTCCCTGTGTCAAAAACGACTTCTTCAATGATCCGTTCTAAAAGATTCATTCTAAACTCCTCCTTTCAGAGAGCCTACTCTGCTCTGATTGGTTAGATGTCCCAGTCTGTTGTGATTGGTCTACCGCTTAATGTTGTGTTTGAGGGCGGGTCAAAGCTGTTCGCGAGCAGCCAATGAAGACCAGAGACAGGTTTTTTGTTACCAAATTATGTAGGTTAGTACAGGAAGTAAGTCGTCATGGTTACTTGCGTAACCTCAGTTCCCTGATGGAGGGAACGAGATGTTGTGTCGATGTAGTGACACTAGGGGTCACTCTTGGGAGCCCGAGACATCTCTGGTCTTTGATAAAAGGCCAATGAAAATTGGCGAGTGGTATTTGCATGCTACTACCCCGGACAAATGGGTATAAAAGGAGCTGGTATGCAACCACTCATTCAGGTTTTATGTTGAGGAGCTGAGACAAGGTCCGGCCATTTCAGCGGGTAGTTCAGTGTTGTGGCAGGAGGGACACGACGTCTTGTTCCCTCCATCAGGGAACGGAGGTTATGCAAGTAACCATGACGTTCCCTATCTGTCACTCACTCGACGTTGTGTCGATGTAGTGACACTAGGGGTCCCTATACGAAGCGCCACAACTGGCTGAACTGTGTTACGTGAACTGGCGGTGTATGATGGGCAGATCACTGTGTGCCTTGTAGCCAGCGCACCAGGCTAACATGTAACCTCCCCCAACATAGTTATGAGTGTCAAACGGCCCTTTGGGGACAAGTTGACTACCCAAAAGATAGAGACAGGCTAACCCAGTCATGGCCTCTTTTCCCTTTCTTTTTTTCCACTCCCTAAAAAAGAAGGGGGATTATCCGACTGGGCCGCCAGGTCTAGTCGGGGGTGTCCCTCCCAAGGGAGACCACACCTCGCCCAAAGAGAGGGGGGGATATTTAAGTGGAAAAAATACATCACATGGTCTTGACGACCAAGTGGAGAGTCTCAAGGTAGATCCTACCCAATGGGGGAGGAGTTACAACAAACATGGAGACTGGGGCAGAACGGCTCTGCCCAAGGAAGATGCAGTTTGCCAACAGGGAAACGAATTAGCGGAAGATATACATCGCATGGGGTTACCTTACAGGGAACTGCCATATGCGGAGCACCTACCCCAGAACAGGACTCTTAGTTAGCACATGTACTGGGCCAGCAGTGAGTCTCTCTGAACACTCGACTGCCACAGGGCTCAGAGGAAGTCAACCAGGGAACATACTTTGTGAACACTACTGGGAATTAATGGCGCACGTCTTCAGCTCAAAAGAGGTGGAAGGCGCTATGTGCAAGCGATACACCCAGCCAGCTATCCCGGGCTTATCCGCTTGTATTGCGTGCCACTACCTGGGACGAAACTGGTTCCACCGAGAGGTTATAGAACCTTGCAAAGGTGTTGGGTATTGCCCAGCCTGCTACTCTGCAAATGTCTGTTAGAGAGGCACCCCTGGCCAGGGCCCAGGAGGCCGCTACACCCCTGGTGGAATGGGCTCATAGCCCTAACGGGGGCGGCATGTCCTGGGCATGATATGCCATAGCTATGGCGTCAATGAGCCAGTGGGCGATCCTCTGCTTGGAGACAGCGCTTCCTTTCCACTGTGCACCAAAGCAGACAAAGAGCTGCTCAGAGATTCTAAAGCTCTGCGTGCGATCCAAATAGATGCGTAAAGCACGCACCGGATACAGCAACGATAGGGTTGGGTCTGCCTCCTCCTGGGGCAGCACTCGCCGGTTCACCACCTGATCCCTAAAAGGGGTCATGGGAACCTTGGGCACATAGCGCGGTTGGGGTGTCAGGATCATGTGAGAGTAGCCCGGACCAAACTCCAGGCACGTTTCGCTGACAGAGAACGCTTGCAGGTCTCCTACCCTCTTGATGGAAGTGAGCGCAGTCAGGAGGGCAGTCTTCAAGGAGAGTGCCTTAAGCTCAGCTGACTGCAAAGGCTCATAGGGGGCTCTCTGTAGACCCTGAAGAACTACAGAGAGGTCCCATGAGGGAACGAGGCACGGTCTGGAGGTATTGAGCCTCCTGGCACCTCTCAGGAACCTGATGATCAGGTCGTGTTTCCCTAAGGACTTACCGTCGACTGTGTCGTGGTGTGCTGCTATGGCGGCAACATACACCTTCAAGGTGTAAGGGGACAGCCGCTCTTCCAACCTCTCCTGCAGGAAGGAAAGCACTGATCCGACTGCGCATCTCTAGGGGTCTTCCCATCGGGAAGAACACCACTTAGCAAACAGATGCCACTTAAAGGCATACAGGCGCCTCGTAGAGGGGGCCCTAGCCTGAGTGATCGTGTCTACCACTGTGGGTGGTAGACCGCTTAGGTCTTCCGCGTCCCGTCCAGGGGCCAGACATGGAGATTCCAGAGGTCTGGTCGCGGGTGCCATATGGTGCCCCGTCCCTGAGAAAGAAGATCCTTCCTCAGGGGAATTCGCCGAGGGGGGGCTGTCGCAAGGAGAGTGAGGTCCGAGAACCACGTCTGGGTGGGCCAGTAGGGTGCTACCAGGATGACCTGCTCCTCGTCCTCCCTGACCTTGCACAGGGTCTGTGCAAGTAGGCTCACTGGGGGAAACGCATATTTGCACAGGCCAGGGGGCCAGCTGTGTGCCAGTGCGTCTATGCCGTGGGGGCCCTCGGTCAGGGCGTACCAGAGCGGGCAGTGGGAGGATTCTTAGGAGGTGAACAGGTCCACCTGTGCCTGTCCGAATCGACTCCAAATCAGCTGGACCACCTGAGGGTGGAGTCTCCACTCTCCCCTGAGGGTAACCTGCTGTGACAGCGCGTCCGCTGTAGTGTTGAGGTTGCCCGGGATGTGAGTGGCTCGCAGAGACTGAAGTGCTGCTGACTCCAGAGGAGGAGACGGCGAGCGAGTTGTGACATACAGCGAGAGCGCAGACCGCCTTGGCGGTTGACATATGCTACCGTTGCCGTGTAGTCTGTCCGAACTAACACGTGCTTGCCCTGGATCAATGGCTGAAACCTCCGCAGGGCAAGCAGAATTACCAACATCTCGAGGCAGTTGATGTGCCAATGCAGTCGCGGGCCAGTCCACAAGCCGGCGGCAGCGTGCCCATTGCAAACAGCGCCCCAGCCCGTTTTGGAGGCGTCTGTCATGACCACGATGCACCTGGAGACCAGTTCTAGGGGAACACCTGCCTGTAGAAACGAGAGGTCGGTCCAAGGGCTGAAAAGACGGTGACAGACCGGTGCCATGCCCATCTCGGGAATCGAGTCTGAAGCCAGTGCTGAAGCAGTCTCGTATGCATCAACCCGAGCGGGGTGGCTACCACTGAGGATGTTATATGCCCCAGGAACCTCTGAAAAAGTTTCAGTGGAACCGCTGTTTTCTGTTTGAATGTCTTCAAACAGGCCAGCACCGACTGGGCGTGCTCGTTCGTGAGGCGCGCTGTCAAAGAGACAGAGTACAACTCCAAACCAAGGAAAGAGATGCTCTGAACCGGGAGGAGCTTGCTCTTTTTCCAGTTGACCCGAAGCCCTAGTCGGCTGAGGTGTGAGAACACCAAGTCCCTGTGTGCACACAACATGTCCCAAGAGTGAGCTAGGATTAGCCAGTCGTCGAGATAGTTGAGAATGTGAATGCCCACTTCCCTTAAAGGGGCAAGGGCTACCTCTGCGACCTTCGTAAAGATGTGAGGAGACAGGGACAGTCCGAAAGGGAGGACCTTGTACTGATACGCCTGACCCTCGAATGCAAACCACAGGAAGGGTCTGTGTCGAGGTAGGATCAAGACGTGGAAGTACGCATCCTTCAGGTCTACCGCCGCGAACCAATCTTGATGCCGGACGCTCGCCAGAATGCATTTTTGGGGCTGAGTCGGACAGTCCGGACCAGCCATCGCGACGGATTGAAAAGTGCAAGCCACGCATCCAAGTTCCGCGCAAGGGGGACCAAGGGGACAACGTCGTCGGACATACCAGCAGGTGGGGCCTCATGGCGGAGTGGAGCTCGAGGTGCCACGCCACGTCGTGGCCGTGCTGAGTCTAGGGACATCGAAGCACTTACCTGGCTCCTTGTGACCACCCCAGAACAGCCTGGGACGGGGGAGGAAGAGGCCTGTCCTCGTAACCCGTGGAGACTGTCACATCAGGGGCAGCTGTGTGCCACAGCTGGGCGATCAGGGGCGGGAAGACCACCGCTGGAGCGCCAATCCTGCAAGGAAAAACCTGTGGACAGTAGTCGTGATGATGACCGTGCACACTGGGTATGTGACCCAGGGAAGAAGGAAACCACTCTTTTGCTGAACTGTTGGGTACCGCAGCCAATTGGGCATGCGGCGAAATCAAACAAAAAGCAACAAAAGATTCTCCACCCGGCCCTCCACCGGGGGATGGAGTGGTCTTCTTACCAGCTCCAGGTGAGTGGGTTTCTTTGGCCCTGGGTCGCCCGTCTCAGGGGCGCTTTGAAGACCTCCGTGGGTTCTTAGCGGCCGACTGTGAGACGGGTGGCGTCTGCTTCCTGCGGTGGGCTCCACGCCGGGGCCAGGCCGAAGGGGCGGGCTGCAGCGGAGCCGGTGCAGTCACCGCAGGGGGACGCCCTTGGCGACGAGCAGACGGGGTGCGGGATCTTGAGCCGCGCCGGGGCAGGATATGCCGGACAGCCTCCGTCTGCTGCTTCACCATCGAGAACTGCTGGGCAAAGTCCTCGACGGTGTCGCCGAATAGACCAGCCTGGGAAATGGGGGCAGCAAGGAACTGTGTCTTGTTGGCCTCACCCATCTCGACCAGGTTGAGCCAAAGGTGGCGCTCCTAGACCACTAATGTGGCCATCGTCCACCCGAGAGACCACGCCGTGACCTTTGTCGCTTGGAGAGCGAGGTCGGTCGCCGAGCGCAGTTCCTGCATCAGATCTGGGGCAGAACTACCCTCGTGCAGTTCTTTTAGTGCCTTGGCTTGGTGGACCTGCAGGAGAGCCATGGCATGCAGGGCAGAGGCGGCTTTTCCAGGAGCGCAGTAGGCTTTAGCCATCAAGGACGACGTGAACCTACAGGGCTTGGACGGGAGCTTTGGGTGTCCGCGCCAGGTGGCGGCGCTCTGCGGGCAAAGGTGCACCGCGAGTGCCTTATCCACCGGGGGAATCGCCATATAGCCCCTGGCCGCCCCGCCATCGAGGGTAGTGAGGGCAGGGGAACTGAGGAATCGGGGCTGGGCAGTAAAAGGTGCCCCCCACGATTTCGTCAGCTCCTCGTGCACTTCTGGGAAGAAAGGCACTGGAGCGGGGCGTGGCTGCTTTGAGCGGCGCCGCGAGCCCAGGAACCAATCATCGAGCCGCGAGGGTTCAGGGGACAGCAGAGGGTTCCACTCTGCTGCCCGGGAAAGCATGTAACATCTCTGCATCAGCCTGTGACTGGGCAATCGTCCCCGAGGGGGGGAGACCAGCTGAGGCTTCTGCATCCGACTGGACAAGCCCGCTCTCCGATGCTGTGCTCAAGAGCTCATCATCTTCACGGGCTCCGAACAAGAGGCCAGACTCGCCATGAGACGAGCCGGGGGACTCATCTGGAAGCCCAACTGGGGCAGATGAGCGTGCTGGGGAATGGGAGGTCCGCGGGGGGATACCCGGTGGAGGCGATCCCACTGGGGTCCCCAAATCGCCCCCAGTGCTGGCCGCGCTGGCTTCATACCCGTAGGTAGAAGGACTGAGGTGGGGAGCCGCTGGGGTAGCCATGGTCATGTTCTCGCAGTGAGAACATGAACCATCCACGAATGCTGCCTCCGTGTGGGTCGTGCCCAGACACGAAAGACAGCGATCATGACCATCTGAAGTTGAGAGATAACGACCGCAACCAGAAATAACACACAATCGGAAAGGCATCTTTAAAAAGACGCGTCTTTAAAAAGACGTTCCATATGTGCCGCTCTTTTAGAGAAATATACTCTTTTAGAGAATTAAACTCTTTCAGAAAATATACTCTCTTTTTTCTGCCGAAGCACCCAGGGGCGTTCTCTCTGCAGTGCACCAGTGCAGAGGAGGGAGAAGCTGCTGAAATGCGGCGTCAGATCCAGCAGAGGTGAATGAACAGTAGAAATTCAGCTCAATGAGCATGACCGTTCGACTCCGAAGATAAAATCTGAATGAGTGGTTGCATACCAGCTCCTTTTATACCCGTATGTCCGGGGGAGTGGCATGCAAATACCACTCGCCAATTTTCACTGGCCTTTTATCAAAGACCAGAGGTGTCTCGGGCTCCCAAGAGTGACCCCTAGTGTCACTATATCGACACAACATCGAGTGAGTGACAGATAGGGAACTGGAATTATTAATGACTCGTTTCAGGTGTTCAGAATAGGTTCTTTGTTTTGGTTGTCAATAACTCGTATTATTTTGTAACACTTTGATTTTTGAAACTTTGCAGACTTTTTTACATTCACAAACAGCTATATAACACACTACATGAAAGGTAATATTTGAAAAACCATAATAGGTGCTCTTTAATCACAACAAATACATTATGAACAAAATATATTTTTTCAATAAACAATTTTTATCATAGGTATTTTATGCACCAAACACTGTACTGACATTAAAAAAAAGGGAAATTGTAAAGCTTTTTTCACTGGGTCTCAGGAACTTATGGTAAGATGACATCATAATAGCTTGTAATGTAAAATAATAAGATTTTTATAATGACAGAGCGGGCTGCATATATGAAAATACACATAAATATTAGTTCACACTTAAAATATATCTTCTAAAATGTATATGTTAGAATTATCAAAGCTCTGTGATTTTTGTTGTTGTTGTGGGCATGAATGGAATGTAATGGTGATTGAGAGATATACCTCAAAAGCCTGTTGTATCATATTTGATACATGGATTTCAAAGGGGGGTTTTCAATAAAATAATATTCAAAATTTTAACCAAACACAATTTGCTTATATTCAGCAAATACTCATTTTAAAATATCAGTAACAATATAATCATTACTGTCACTTTTACTTTACTGTCATTTATCACAACATCAGATTCACTTTTTGCGCAAGTCCGCAACCATTTTAAATAGATCAATATAAATATGTGAAACTTACATACCGTGGGTTATTTGGCCTGCAGCTTGAACAGAGTGAAACAGGAACTGTCAAACGTTGTGTATCATATTTGATACAAACAGCTTTATAGGGTTAAATTGTCTCTTGAGAATGATTGCCAGATTAAGCACCACTTCAACAATTTTCAACCTCATGAAAATATTCCACCCCACAACATTTGAGGAAGTTATGACATTTATACTCTACAGATGGCTTCAAGCTACAATAATGTTATTATTGCATGCAAAAGTATCTATTTTAAGAGTGCTAAGTGATACACCGGTCCCCTTTTGCAGCGACTTAAAAATCAGTCTACGACAACAGGTGGAAAAATACCAATACAAATTAGATCATACACAACTGTAAATATTAACATAATAATTGTCACAAGATTTGCAGAGGTAGGACCCAAACACAGAGTTAAAAAATAAAGGATATTTTTAAACAACCAAAAAGGCAAAAACAAACATATCCTCGTAGGGGGAAAACTCCATCCAGCGCAGGCAATCCTCTGGAGCTGGACTGGGGCAGACAAATAGGGACCAGGACCGACCGGAACCGACACAAGAGATTACAAACAGAACTGACATGAGACACGAAACAAGATGAACTGGCACTGGACAGCACACATGACTAGACTAAAATAGGGAGAGAAATCAAACAGGATAACAGATAGGGCAGGTGTAACTAATGAACAAATAATAAGCAAACAAGGAGGTGGGGTATGATGCAAGACTGAGAGACACGTGGCAATACAGAAACAAAACAAGGCCATGTGCTCTCACAAGAGCCAAGACAACAGACAACATGCGCTCATGCCAACCGACAGATAAGACGAGAGAATGCACGGCATCGCTAACAAAGCAATGCCATGCATTCTCACACTATGGTAGGAACTCCGTGCCAAAACCCAAGCGTCCGACCAACCAACAGTCCGACCAAACGTCTAACCGAACGTCTGACCAAACGTCTTGTGCTTTGAGCGTCTTACACAGCGGGTGACCCACGTGACGACCTGATGTAATGTCAACTTCTTGAAATTAGCTGTTTTTTTACTAGGTAAGGAGCCAAGCTGTTGTTTAAAGACTATAAATGGACAATATCAAATCAAATCAAATCACTTTATTGTCACACAGCCATATACACAAGTGCAATGGTGTGTGAAATTCTTGGGTGCAGTTCCGATCAACATAGCAGTCGTGACAGTGATGAGACATATACCAATTTACAATAACATCAAATTAACACAACGCAATTTAAACATCTGTTATACATAATTAAACTCGACTTAAAACATCAAATTAACACAATTTAAACATCTGTTATACATAATTACACTCAACTTAAAACATCAAATTAACACAACACAATTTAAACATCTGTTATACATAATTACACAACTTAAAACATCAAATTAACACAACACAATTTAAACATCTGTTATACACAATTACACTCAACAATATACAATAATAACATACATTGTACAGTATACAATATGCTGTTTTTTTGTTTTTTTTTTTTGTTTTTTACTATATAGATACTATATAGATACACATTATTCAATAAAAATTAAAATATATATGAAAAAAGTATATATATAGAATGTACAGTATTGTACTGTATTGACATTCAGGCTGTCGGTTGATAGTCAGTTGTTAAGAGAGACATAATATAATGACAGTAATATAATTTATGACAGTCCGGTGTGAGATAAAAGAGTAATAAAGTGCAGGGCTGATGTATTTTGATCGTGGGAGATCAAGAGTTCAGAAGTCTGATTGCTTGGGGGAAGAAGCTATCATGGAGTCGGCTGGTGCGGGTCCTGATGCTGCGATACCGCCTACCTGATGGTAGCAGTAAGAACAGCCCATGGCTCGGGTGGCTGGAGTCTCTGATGATCCTCCGAGCTTTTTTCACACACCGCCTTGTATATATTTCCTGGAGGGAGGGAAGCTCACCTCCGATGATGTGTTTGGCAGTTCGCACCACCCTTTGCAGTGCTTTGCGGTTGTGGGCAGTGCTATTGCCGTACCAGGTGGAGATACAGCCAGTCAGGATGCTCTCCACAGTGCAGGTGTAGAACCGTGTGAGGATGTGGCGGTTCATTCCAAACTTCCTCAGCCGTCTCAGGAAGAAAAGGCGCTGATGAGCCTTCTTCACAACGACTTCAGTGTGGACGGACCATGTGAGTTCCTCAGTGATGTGGACACCCAGGAACTTGAAGCTGCTGACTCTCTCCACTGGTGCTCCATTGATGGTGATTGGACTGTGTTCTCTGTCTTTTCTCCTGAAGTCCACCACAAGCTCCTTTGTCTTACTGACGTTGAGGGAGAGGTTGTGCTCCTGACACCAGTGTGTCAGAGTGTGCACCTCCTCTCTGTAGGCTGTTTCATCATTGTCAGTGATCAGACCTACCACCGTCGTGTCATCAGCAAACTTAATGATGGCATTGGAGTTATGTGTTGCCACACAGTCATGTGTGTACAGGGAATACAGTAGTGGGCTGAGAACACAGCCCTGCGGGGCTCCAGTGTTGAGGGTCAGTGATGAGGAGATGTTGCTGCCTATTCTAACCACCTGGCGTCTGCTTGACAGGAAGTCCAGGATCCAGCTGCACAGCGAGCTGTTTAAGCCCAGAGCCCGGAGTTTCTCATCTAGCTTGGAGGGCACTATGGTGTTGAATGCTGAGCTGTAGTCTACAAACAGCATTCTCACATAAGTGTTCTTTTTTTCCAGGTGGGAGAGAGCAGTGTGTATTGTAGATGCAATGGCATCATCAGTGGAGCGGTTGTTGCGGTAAGCAAACTGCAGCGGGTCAAGATTGAGTGGTAATACAGAGCAGATATAATCTCTGATTAGTCTCTCAAAACATTTGCTGATGATGGGGGTCAGAGCAACAGGACGCCAGTCATTTAAACAAGTTATTTTCGATTGTTTTGGAACAGGCACAATGGTGGATGTTTTAAAGCATGTGGGGACTACAGACAAAGAGAGGGAAAGGTTGAAAATGTCCGTAAAAACACCAGCCAGCTGGTTCGCGCACGCTCTGATGACGCGGCCCGGAATGCCGTCTGGACCCGCGGCTTTGCAGATATTCACCCGTCGGAAGGATCGGGTTACATCCGCTACAGAGACGGAGAGTGAACTAACCTCTGTAGCTTCGGCCGTGAGAGCTCTCTCCGCGAGGGCGGTGTTATTTCCCTCGAAACGAGCATAAAAAGTATTTAGCTCATTCGGTAGAGAGGCAGCGGTGTTCATGGCGGAGTTTTTATTCCCTTTAAAGTCCGTGATGATGTTAATTCCCTGCCACATGCTTCTAGAGTTGGTGGTGTTAAACTGTCCTTCAATCTTACTCCCGTACTGGCGTTTTGCTGTTTTGATAGTTTTTCGGAGGGCATAACTGGCTTGTTTATGCTCCTCCGCGTTCCCGGAATTAAAAGCGGAGGTCCGCACATTAAGTGCCGCGCGAACATCGCTGTTGATCCACGGCTTCTGATTCGGATAGATTCGCACAGTTCTGGTCGGAATCACTTCCTCTACACACGTTCTGATGAAGCACATTACGCTATCAGCGTAAAGCTCGATGTCGTCATCAGAGGCGGACCGGAACATCTCCCAGTCCGTGCGATCAAAACAGTCTTGTAGCGTAGAGTCTGATTGGTCCGACCAGCACTGGATCGTTCTGAGGGTGCTTCCTGTTTCAGTTTCTGCCTGTAAGCAGGCAGAAGCAGAATGGAAGAGTGGTCCGATTTGCCAAATGGTGGGCGGGGGAGGGATTTGTAGCCATCCCGGAACGGAGAGTAGCAATGGTCCAAAACCCGGTCCCCTCGTGTGTTGAAACTAATGTGCTGGTGATATTTTGGTGCGACTGATTTTAAACTGGCTTTATTAAAGTCCCCGGTCACAATGAACGCGGCCTCAGGGTGCGCGGTTTCCTGCTCACTTATACTTCCATACAGTTCCTTGAGTGCCCGGTCTGTGTCGGCTTGTGGTGGGATGTACACAGCAGTGATAATGACCGCTGTGAATTCCCTCGGTAGCCAGAATGGTCGACACAGAAGCATAAGAAATTCCAGATCAGGAGAACAGAAAGACTTGATGGAATGTACGTTCCTCTGATCACACCAGGATTTGTTGATCATAAAACATACACCACCTCCTCTAGTTTTACCTGAGAGGTCTTTCGCTCTGTCCGCTCGGAGCATGGAGAACCCCGCGGGTTCAATGGCTGAGTCTGGAATCTCCGCAGACATCCAAGTTTCCGTAAGGCAGATAACGCAGCAGTCCCTCGTCTCTCGTTGGAAAGAGATCTGCGCTTTCAGCTCGCAGAGCTTGTTATCCAGAGACTGAACATTTGCCAGTAGAATAGTGGGTAGCGGGGGTCGATTTGCGCGGCGTCTTACTCTGATGAGAACGCCGGCTCTGTTTCCCCTTTTCCTCCTGCGTTTCCGCGGCCGTGCTGCCCAGACAAAGGGCTCTGCTTGCGTGTTTGTAAACAGCGGGTCGGCATTGAGGAATGTGAAGTCCGGTTTACGGTGTGAGATCGCTGAGCCAATGTCCAAAAGTGTTTGTCTGTCGTAGACAATAAGGCAGACAACATCCAAGACAAAAAACATAAGAATTGTAAACAAAACAAACAAACCATTGCTATGTTGTGTCGGAGCTCGCAACGCAGCAGCCATACTCGGCGCCATCTTGAGTCCAATAGGAATAGGAATACAGGAACTAGATGTAGATATTATATACCTAAAACAATACTCAACCATTTTTCCTGCGTCCTGCTGTACTTCCCTAAATACACATTTAGAGAAAGGTGTTGCAGGCTATTCTAAGTCATTCTGATTGATGAACTGATAGCTGTAAAAAGCTACCACCTGTCTATCATGACTTTCTCTGATAATTTTGAAAGGACCTTACACACCACATTCCATGACAGAAGGATCTAAAGTTCTATTTTCATTTTTCAAAGGCAATGTGTGTGTGTGTGTGTGAGAGAGAGAGTGTGTTACTTAAAGAGAGCAAACATACTGTACATACATACATACTTACAAAGTCTTAATTCATGTCTTTCTATTTTTTCATATTATTTTATTATTCACACATCATTTTTATATAATCATTTTTTTAACTCATTTTTCATATTGTTATTTGTCAAATTGCTTAATTTTATGTTGTGTGCTATATTGTCTCACAAGTTAGAGATAAAGAGTTTCAATTTCAAGGTCTTCAATGTCATGGGACGATGTTGTGAAGAAGTAATTGTCCATTGACTTTGCATGATATAGTAACACTTGTTGAATTTGTGCTGGTCCGAGAAAGTCAGACTGAGCATTGAGAAAGACGCAATTAAGATTATTAAATAAATTCTGCTCATTTTTACCAACACTTTGTCTCCTGCCTTCTTCTGTATTCCCCCTGCTGATATTCTAAGCATATCATTGAATACTGTACATGGCATCACATCTTTGTCTATAGGCTATATACATATAGCAGGATAAGGTTACATAATTAAAATTAAGTAAAGAAATAAATAGATAACATTTAAAATACAAATAACAAAACACTCAAATGAATAAATTGTTGATTATTGTTATTTGCACAGACACCAGTATTCATATTGATAATTATACATCTCAAATTGATGCCTATCAATCCATCATTCTATATATAGTCAGTCTCTGTATCCGTCTTTCCAGGAAATCTAGAGAATCTCCAGATGTCATGTGCAGCTTTAAGAGAGCCTTTAGAGCCTTCTTTCACAGTTTCTTGGCCAGATGACCTTTCCTTCTCCTGGATCTCTTCTGAGCTTCCGAAGTTTTGTCTGTAAAACATATTCATATATACCCCCATTTTCTGATGAATATTTCTGTTTTCTTCCCAACAATAAACATGTTTCTATCATTGTTCACATTTGTAGTACTCTGCAAAAGTCTCAGGCACATTAGATGGTTCACAGAAACATTTGTCTTAAGATGGTTATTTTCTATCTTTTGCTTTAGTGTGTCAGTAGGAAATATCAGTTTTAGATTTTAACATCTTTAGCACATAGAACAAGAAGCCATACTATAAATCTGGGATTATATGAAGCAATTAAGGCAACCTAAATCCATAGAACTGTGTCAAGTTTTTCATGAATCTTGGAACACCCTACCTGCCAACATTGTTGAAAAACTTTGTGCAAGTGTACCTAGGAGAATTTGTGTGGTTTTAAAGGCAAAGCATGGTCACACCAAATATTTATTTAGCTTTTTTATGTTTACTGCACTTTGTATGAAGGTATCTGATTAATAAAAGCTATTATGACATTATTTTTGAAAACACACTTTACAGCATTTTTCAGAAATGCCTAAAACCTTTACACAGTACTGTATATTAAACTTTTCATAAACAGTTTAAAGCAGTTCAGAAACTTTTCAGGATTAATTTTAAAAGCTAATACATTGACACCATCTTCTGGACAATAAAGGCACTACATTATACAATAGTACAATAATGTAATTCTTAAAGCTACACTTTGTAACTTTTTTTTTTTTTGTTAAAAAACAACTAAATGTTATTAATGAGAGAGTGCAACAAAAATCCATCTTCCAAACCATGTCTTACCCAAATACACTTTGGTAAACCTTTAATAATGATTTATATTTTAGAGCTGTCGGGACGGATTTTGCGAGAAATTGCATACATATGTCATTCGCCCGTGCGTGTCACGTTATATCCATACACAGAGAAAATAAGATCCGGCTACTGTAGCGCGTGTGTGGGAGTAGCTGAAGCTGAAAGTTTGCTGTCACAATGAATAAGAAAAATTTACCATGGATCATTCAAAACGGCAAACCTCCGGGGAATCACCGGTTGTTAAAACAAAGAAACCCTGAACAGAGTCTACAAGCAAAAAGGGAAAGCGACAGAGTCTGTAATCAAACCCGAATCAACATCGGCTTGGATTTTCAGAGGTGGTGACAACTCCGAGATCTGAACGGATTTAAAAGCGACCCAGAGATGGCTTTTGTCTTACTCAACAGTTAAGATATTTTATTGATATGGTTTATGTATAATTGTGTAATCACACACGTCTGTGTAGTGAAATACAATAATTATACTGTAATCGGTGCAGAACTTTTCACTTGCTAGCACACGTGTGTATTTTGCTTTATAACGGCAATAATTTATATAAATAAATCCTTTAGACCTAGGCTCGCCAAGGACATGTGAGTCTTGAAATAATGTTGACTACTGGTTGGTAACAATGACAATAGTTACTACCGTGGTCTATACTGTGGTCCAGAATATCCTGCAGTTGCAATAACCTTATCAGACTAGCAATCATTGTGTCTAATGTTAACAAACGATTGCTTAACTTTTGTTACGTCATTTATTTCAAAACAACAATGTTTCCAATAAGTCAAAACAACAGCATAAGATATGGCCGATCGTTTGTATTATTACCAAAACAACGTACTTCCGCAAGACACATGCAGTTTTATTTTTTAACCGCTTGAGGGCCAAAAGTTACATAGTGTAGCTTTAACTACAGTATATCAAACTTATAAGGTAAAATGGTAATATTCCTGCTAACACACGACGTACCAGTTACATAATTTATTCATCCTTTTTGGTAATTTCATGACTTACTAATAGGCAACGTAACTGCAACATCACATGCTCGTAGTTTCATTACCATTATATGACCAATTCACAACGTCATATTTACGTCCTCCTAATGTTGCAAGCTTACCCAGAACGGTCCAGTTACTTAATATATTCGTAACATTTTGGGAATTCCATGACTTACTGACAATGTAACTGCAACGTCATGAGCCCATAATTTCATTACCATTAAATAATATTTTTTTTTTACATTCTCCTATGTGATCCCAAAAAACAAAACAAAGGTCCAGTCGCGACACAGGAAATTTGTATTTCTATGAAAATGTATTTGTATTGTAGCAGTTTAATAATTGCTATCATTCAAGTTTTGTACACCTGTATTTGGATGACTGACAGGAAAGAATTAAACCTCACAAAATGTGTCATTTTAAAACATAATGTTTACATTCTAATTAGGATTTCATGCATTATTTGCTTTTGTATCTGTTTACTTTACAGTCTCAGATGATTCATTATTTGTACTTTAAATATTCTGAATCCTCTGCAAAATATAAGAGCATGCATGTCAAATTCAAGTAAAAAAAAAAAAAAACAATACCAGTGATTTGATTTAGATCTGTTGGGAGACATCCACAAAATGTGCATAAATCAAGTGCCTACATATTTACACAATAACAAATTGAAACCACAATAACTTTGTAATGTGTTATGATGAGCAGAATTTGCTATTTAAAATGTAAAAAGTCTTCAGTCGCAACATAGAAAAAGAAAATCTCTTTGTTGCTTTTCGCAAAGTTAAAACATATTTAACATGATACGAATAAACAATGATCTTTTAATATAGTGATGGATGGTAAATACACAATACATACTGTAATGGATGTAATGGAACTGCTTCTGACTTGACCATTTGTTTTTCTGAGGTAAGACATTTTTATTTTACAATAACACAATATATATATATATATATATATATATATATATATACACAGGTGCATCTCAATAAATTAGAATGTCGTGGAAAAGTTCATTTATTTCAGTAATTCAACTCAAATTGTGAAACTCGTGTATTAAATAAATTCAATGCACACAGACTGAAGTAGTTTAAGTCTTTGGTTCTTTTAATTGTGATGATTTTGGCTCACATTTAACAAAAACCCACCAATTCACTATCTCAAAAAATTAGAATACATCATAAGACCAATTAAAAAAAACATTTTTAGTGAATTGTTGGCCTTCTGGAAAGTATGTTCATTTACTGTATATGTACTCAATACTTGGTAGGGGCTCCTTTTGCTTTAATTACTGCCTCAATTTGGCGTGGCATGGAGGTGATCAGTTTGTGGCACTGCCGAGATGGTATGGAAGCCCAGGTTTCTTTGACAGTGGCCTTCAACTCATCTGCATTTTTTGGTCTCTTGTTTCTCATTTTCCTCTTGACAATACCCCACAGATTCTCTATGGGGTTCAGGTCTGGTGAGTTTGCTGGCCAGTCAAGCACACCAACACCATGGTCATTTAACCAACTTTTGGTGCTTTTGGCAGTGTGGTCAGGTGCCAAATCCTGCTGGAAAATGAAATCAGCATCTTTAAAAAGCTGGTCAGCAGAAGGAAGCATGAAGTGCTCCAAACTTTCTTGGTAAACGGGTGCAGTGACTTTGGTTTTCAAAAAACACAATGGACCAACACCAGCAGATGACATTGCACCCCAAATCATCACAGACTGTGGAAACTTAACACTGGACTTCAAGCAACTTGGGCTATGAGCTTCTCCACCCTTCCTCCAGACTCTAGGACCTTGGTTTCCAAATGAAATACAAAACTTGCTCTCATCTGAAAAGAGGACTTTGGACCACTGGGCAACAGTCCAGTTCTTCTTCTCCTTAGCCCAGGTAAGACGCCTCTGACGTTGTCTGTGGTTCAGGAGTGGCTTAACAAGAGGAATACGACAACTGTAGCCAAATTCCTTGACATGTCTGTGTGTGGTGGCTCTTGATGCCTTGACCCCAGCCTCAGTCCATTCCTTGTGAAGTTCACCCAAATTTTTGAATCGATTTTGCTTGACAATCATAAGGCTGCGGTTCTCTCGGTTGGTTGTGCATCTTTTTCTTCCACACTTTTTCCTTCCACTCAACTTTCTGTTAACATGCTTGGATACAGCACTCTGTGAACAGCCAGCTTCTTTGGCAATGAATGTTTGTGGCTTACCCTCCTTGTGAAGGGTGTCAGTGATTGTCTTCTGGACAACTGTCAGATCAGCAGTCTTCCCCATGATTGTGTAGTCTAGTGAACCAAACTGAGAGACCATTTTGAAGGCTCAGGAAACCTTTGCAGGTGTTTTGAGTTGATTAGCTGATTGGCATGTCACCATATTCTAATTTTTTGAGATAGTGAATTGGTGGGTTTTTGTTAAATGTGAGCCAAAATCATCACAATTAAAAGAACCAAAGACTTAAACTACTTCAGTCTGTGTGCACTTGAATTTATTTAATACACAAGTTTCACAATTTGAGTTGAATTACTGAAATAAATGAACTTTTCCACGACATTCTAATTTATTGAGATGCACCTGTATATATATATATATATATATATATGTGTATGTATATATTTAATTTATAACACAATATAAAAATGTCTTAAGTTATGAACATAACACTAGAATATTTCTATATTTACATAAAGCCTGACAGAATCTCGTCCAACAGCAGATAAACAGGACAATGAGTATTTCTGAGGCACTTTTTTACTTCTGCTGCATCTGACAGGAGAGGATGTTTTTCTGAGGTAAAACACTTATTACTTCACAACAAATATACGATTTTTATTAAATACATACTGTAATATGGTGTGTAAAGGTTCCTTGATGTTTGGAAAGACGCTAAATACATAAAACCTGTTTTTTACCATTATTTAGTAGCAGTGGAGTTGCCAACTGGAGAAGACAGCAGCTGCACCTCCGTGTCAAACAACCAGCTTTAATCACCTGAAATGTCTGCTTACATTATGACAAATGTTTATAATGGAAGTGTATTATACAGGATAAGCATTTATGTATGTAAATATGTTTGATGCTATTCGTTAAAATAAATGTATGCATAATAAAATATATGGACATAATTTGATGTTCCAGTATATTTTCAGAGTTTGGACATGAACTTTATTACCACCTGATTTTGAAATCTCAAATCTGCAAATTTTTAGACTTTGCGCTGAAAACAGACGTACTTTTGAAACGTCTTAGCGCAATGACCTATTTCTCAGGAAATGAGCAAATTCTGCACTTCATTAACATACAATACACACAGTTTGCTTGAATACACCCACAGATAGTGCAAACACTCCCATCCACGCCCACTTGCGCTTTGTGCTGACGCTAAAATTACGCTTAGAATTAGTGTTGTCATGAAAATTATACAATACGTTGCGCACACGTTGTGCGCGTTGTGATGCATCTAGCGCAGTCACAAAAATAGAGCCCTGAGACATATACTAATCTGTCCAATACTATCCTATATACTGTGACCTGCTTTATTTATGATATTGTTTAGGGAGACTTGCATTAAACACCTTTTCACAGCTTCTTAAATAGGACAGGATAATTCAGGACAATTGTTATATATTTCTTTTTACTTTTAAATTGATTAGGAACCATTCAGTATTTAAACTTGCATGTTATTAAAACGAGTGTTCTAACATGTGACCAGCATCCTTAATGATTTAGTGATTCAGACTGATTTTTATCCATTTATTTTATATTCGTCTCTGTTTGTGAATTAATGCATTTAAAATTTCCTTGATTTTGGTTAATTTTCTTTTAACAATGCTCAGTAAAGAGTCTTGCTGTTGGTTTAACTTGCAAGAGAAGGAGAAAACTGTACTAGACCAGGAGAGTATTACCAGTAGTTGGGTAGCACAAACAAATCAAAAGAATGTTTATTAACCCATGCTACTTTTAGCTCCTTTATCTGTTATGATAAGACAGTTTGCAACAATATTATAGTAAAGCATATTTTTTAACTGTGTAACTGTGCTCAGTCCTGAAGTGTTTGCTGAAACATGCAGACATCTAAATAAAAATTTAGAAATCAAATTGGATTTCTCTGACATAAGGGTCCTGTGCATAATCTATAGAATAGTTTCTTAGGTATATTTCTGTCAAGTATTAGCACAGAATATGGCCTGTAAGTCTGCCCAGCTTGAATGTATAGTTTATATGCCAGCAGCCATATCACCCTGTAGCAAAAGACTGGTTGCCCACTGAAGCTAAGTAGGGCTGAGCCTGGCCAGTACCTGGATGGGAGAGCTCCTGGGAAAACTGTGGTTGCTGCTGGAAGAGGTATTAGGGAGTCCAGCAGGGGGTGCTCTCCCTGTGGACTGTGTCGGTCCTAATGCCCCAGTATAGCGATGGGGATGAGATGTTAAACTCAGGTCCTGACACTCTGTGGTCATTGAAAGTCCCAGGACACTTCTTGAAAAGAGTAGGGGTGTAACTCTGATGTCCTGGCCAAATTCCCCCATAGGCCCTTCTCAGTCATGGCTTCCTAATAATCCCCATCCATTAATTGGCTGTATCATTCCATTCTCTCTCCTCTCCACCAACAGCTGGTGTGTGGTGAGTGTGTTGGTGCACTATGGCTGCTATTGACTTATCCAGGTGGATGCTCCACACTGGTGGAGGTTGAGGAGAGTCCCCTGTTCACTCTGTAAAGCACTTTGAGTGTAATGTCAGAAAAGTGCTATATAAATGTAATGTTATTCATTTGCCATCTGTTTTAGGACTTGCTTGTTGCATAAACATTTGATCGAGCCTTTCTTGCTGACATCATGATGAAAGAAGATGGGGTCAGGGATGGAGTTCACCATCTGTTAAATGAATAGGCTTCGTTTAACATTAACTTTACCTGCCACTCATCCATGTTTTTGAACATTTATGACCCTGATTTTTCAGAATATTTGAAGCACCTCTTGAAATTTTTGAATTCTATTAAATCTTTAGCTGTCCAGAGTCATTGTTTGCATACACAACCAAAGCCATGCCAAGCAAGATATATTGCAAGGGGAAACAATAGCTTATAACAATAGCTAGACATTATAGCTTATCTAGTTTTACATACTTTACATAGACGTTTTGGGGACATTTTGGAGTAAAACCCTATCAGTGTGTCCAATTTATCTCTAGATCTACCCTAATTTTACAGCTCTGCTTGCCTTAAAACAATTTTTCCAATATTACACAATGTTGGTACACTGCTTCTACAAATTTTGCTTTAGGCAGAAAAGAAATTGTGTATGGCTGTGTATACGGCATAATATTTTTAGGAACAATCATCAGAGCCCCACACTGTGTCAGTTTTGGCACCAACAGCAGACAGTCAGCTAACCTTGCAAAATGCAATAATGTTATAGATACTGGATGAAATATTCTTTTTATGGCAAAGAATGGGATTTGATGGGTGTTGATGGGATTTTGTATTCCGACGATCCTGTGTTTCATGAACAAAAGCATCTGATTTTGTAAATCTGAAGTTGCATAACATCTTGCATAACATTTGATCTACTTTTAAAAACAGTTCAGTTATCTTCTAGCCCAGTTATTATGTGCTGTATTGGCTTTAACAAATTTAAGGAATGTTCTGGGTTTGACTTTGATAAACCTTACAGTACACACTGTTTTAAAAGTATACAGTTTTAAAAGTATACAGCATATTCTTGTAATAGTGTTAACCAGAAATGTTAAAATCACTTAACATTATGTGCAAAATAATACCCAATCTTCGCATAATGTGTGCAAAGAAACTAGAAAGGGATGGAAGTGCCGTAATTATCCGCAAAGTTCTGTTAACATGGAATCCACCCACAGGAATTATAATGGTAACACATAAAAAAAAAAGGACTATTGAGACAACTTTACATCTCATATAACACACTTTTGTATAGAAGATTTAAATGATTTAAATTCTGGCTTTAGTACAATTTAAGCTCAATCGACAGCATTTGTGGCATAATGTTGATCAGCACAAAAACTTATTTGGATTTGTCCCTTCATTTCTTTAAAAAATTGAAAAATCTGTTTCATTACAGTGAGGCACCTACAATGAAAGTGAATGGGGCCAATCCATAAACTGCTTCAAAAGTATAGCCAAAACGCAAACAATATGTGTGTTAACATGATTTTAATGTGATAAAATCATTACTAAGCTTTTCTATGTGAAGTTATGGCCAATTTTATATCTTTGTTGCCATGACAACGTAAAGCAATAAATCCCTAAACCTTAAAAATGATGATTTATACAACTTTACAGCTCAAATAATACACAAGTTTTATAAGAAGAATTAATGTAAGTGCTTTTATAAAATTATAAGCTTCACATTTCTGCCTTTAAACCCTCCAAAAATTCGCATTCACTTCCATTGTAAGCACCTCACTGTAACCTCGATTTTTATTTTTTTAAAGAAAAGTAGGAAAGAGTCAAAAGTATTTTCTGTGGTAATCAAAAATATGCCACAAAGATGTCAACTGAGCTTAACTTATATTGAACCCAGAATATTCCTTTAAAATAAGTGGTTTAACAAATATAACCTTCTAATTTTTTTGTTTTTTAACCTCCAAAATGCATTGCCTCAAATACTTCTATTTTAAGTGCATTACTGTTAACACAATTTTTATTTGCTCCTACAAACAGGGAAAACTTTTTTTTATAACGAATAGCACAATGTGACAATCAATAGCATGTGGTGCAAAAATTCTGCAATAATTAAGTCTGCAATATAAAGAAAACAAAATAGCCACTCTATATGTGTGTATGTATGTATGTGTGTGTATGTACATATGTGTATAATTCGTTTTTATTTTTTATTATTATCTATGTCTTGCTGCTGTTTTTGTATTGTTTTTGTATGGTTGTACACTGGAAGCTCCTGTCACCAAGACACATTCCTTGTATGTGTAAGCATACTTGGCAATAAAGCTCATTCTGATTCTGATATGTTTCTAAATTGATTATTAAAGCTGGTCTAACACATAACACATATTTTTCCATGCTGATGTTCTGAATAATTTCCTCCTAAAGCAGGCACCTCAGAGTAGATATAATTTGAAAACATGTCACACCTGTAGTCTTTTGTATACATCATCAGTAAGTTAATGTCTGGGCTGATGTTTCAGTTCTAGTGACTTGTCTATAATATATTATTGATTAATACAACAGATCTCAGTCAGAGTCCTCTCACACTGGCCTGTACCTAATACAGTCCCAGCATGATCCCTTGTTTCATCCATGCATCACCGCACAAGCATGGCCCTCTAAAAACAAGAGCAAGGTAATTGCTTTTAGGTGTAAAGGGAAATTTTGAGCCCCTTGTGGCAATCTTTCACAGACAATTAAGCTTGTTGTCTCCTTGATCGACAGTCTGTACTGAAGGAGCAATCAATTTCATTCCAGAAGCAGCTGACTGGAGCAGTGTTTTTTTTTTTTAAACAAGTCACTTATCCACAGATGCATGATGCAAGATTTTGTATTACAGACAAAAGCTTTCTTAGAAAGGTAAACACAGTGTACTGTCTACAATAAAGAGGTGTAGATTACAAAAAGAGATTATGGATCCATAATCTACTAAACATACACTGCAATGTTTATGGTACGTGTTTACTATGAGAGTGTTGTTGACTAATAAATTCTAGTGAGATGTGACAGTAATCAATTACTGCTCCACCGGTCCTGATCAGATATCACCGTGTATAAAAGTCAACGTGAAATGGCGTTTGCAACCCATTTTACTTCCATTGTACTGTATATTCCAGGGTATATACTCAATCTGACATATTTCCAAGTGAAACAGGATATTCAATAGGTAATAATCTAGGGTGGGACTTTTTTTTATTTGTCTGGATTGTGAAAAGTGGGTATTACATACTGTACCAGAATGGAGCCCAGTAGCTGGAAGGGAAATGCTGAAAAAA
This sequence comes from Myxocyprinus asiaticus, assembly GCF_019703515.2. Classification (NCBI taxonomy): domain Eukaryota; kingdom Metazoa; phylum Chordata; class Actinopteri; order Cypriniformes; family Catostomidae; genus Myxocyprinus; species Myxocyprinus asiaticus. The sequence continues at coordinate 33,523,044 of NC_059372.1, forward strand.
GCAGCATGATCACATGGAAAATCAACATGTTGCCTTGAAAATTAAAGTACCCTGAAATCAATCCCATTCATCTGAATTACTGACAAGCACCATACCCCATCAGACATTTTTGCATCAATGCAAATGTGAACACATTTCCCTCTCGCATTACTACACAGGTTCTGGTCTTGTGCAAACTATAGGAATTAATTACGGTCACATAAACAATGGAGATTTGCAATTTGGAGGTTGCAGTTTGGCTCTAAACTTACATTTTTACATTTTAGGTTTGGGATTTGGGTTAGGGGTAGAGTTAATTAAATATGCATTCCTGTTGACAGTATTATATATTTTACAACTAGAAATTTAACTTGCTTTTGGCGCCACCCTGTGGACATTTCAACTAGAAACTGGAGCTCACACTTGCCCATACATTTAATAGCACTTCCAGCTTCGGCCACTGGGGGGCAGTGATCTGAATTTCGGTAAGCACAGACCGATTTCAGTTCACAGACTGATTCACAAACTTTCAACCAACTGTTGAAGAATTTACAGTGTAAACAGCCTGGAAAAATTAAAGGAATTGGTGACGCAGGCCGAAAATGAAAGTCATTTCAGAAGCAGAGCAAGTTACTAAATTTTGATGAAATACTACGAAGACATGTTTTTTTTTGTTGTTGTTGTTTGGAATAAAATTAACTGATGAAATGTTCACAATTAGGCCAGGAACATGGATTTAGAAAGTAAGGATCAATTTTGATTTACCCAACATAATGTTTAGATTGTTTTGATCAATTTGGTCCTCCCGTTTTGAGGGGCACTCCGAATAGGAGCATCTGCCAAATCATGTTTGCTTTTGATGTCTTCAATTGCCAGATACGTCCATCGATTGATTGCCAGATTTATCTTTTATGTACAGGTCAGCTGTGCATTTATCTTCGGTTGTGGAAAAACAAATAGTTTGTATACTGTGATATAATAAAATTCAAGTTCAATGTTCACACTCTTAAGACATGTTCAAAGGTTCTGCTTTATCGGTTTGTTCAGATCAGGCTTTTAATAAGTTGGCAAATGTTTGGAAAGCTGTCTGAGGAGTTTGGTTGGCTCCAGATGTCAAGAGGACCAATCCAACCACCAAAGCATACATTCAAATTGCATTTAGTTGGTTGGAAAGTTTTGGCTATTTCAGTTGGATACCCAAGTCTGAAGCCATGTCCTAGCACTTGATAACACTGAAAGAAATAATTGAAAAATCAGACACAGTCCTTCATGGGAGCTTTTGGGGTCTGATTCAATGTGCCAAAGCGGAAAACTTTCCGAGTTCTGTTGCACATGTCAGGTTATTCTCTTGTTTTCTAGACATTTTCCTTACCACAACCTCAAACCTGGAAAGGACAGCTTGAGAAGTTTATCACTGAGTTGTCAGGACAAAGAATGTATGGCATATCCTGGAGATAACACTGCCATCCTACTCAGACACAATTACCCTCCACGCCAACATTCCTCTCAGAATCCAGCCATGCTTCGAAAATGATCTTCACTGAGGACATTGACCCACCACCAAATAACAGGGATGTTTCTCACCAGATATTTTGCATTTACTTCATATATCTACCGAGGAGAGATGAAGGATAAAAAAGTACTAGTCCAGGCACATGGTAAGATTGATAGAGGTAATCTTTTCTCTATGTGGATATCTGGATAGGGATTTTGGTGATCCACTGATGAAATACATGACATCCCCTGAGCTTTACTTTTTTTTATTATGTGCTGCACTCTGAAGGGTAGGCAGATCTGTTTTACAGATAATTGACCATCTGAAGAATGGGCATTTTGATGTAAAACTGACTTGAACTTAAGGTTGAATTGCACAGCTGCAGTCAATTATCAGCCTGTTGTGGTCAACATGTCCTGCCTTGGAGATGTACTCGCATTAATACACACCATGTGTCCACCAAGTTCATGCATCAGCCTCTAATTTTGACCAAAAACTCTAAGGCAATCATGAGACTAAATAGATTTAGAAAGAAATATGTATCACTTTGTCGTTCCATTGTTAATATTATCACATTGTTTTACAACATATCTGATGACATCCGTATCTCCTTAATAAAATAAAGATGTCTTCAAATAATGCAATGCTTTCATGAAGGGAGATATGACACATGACATATTGAGATTTGAGATTGAGGGAGCAAGAGAGAGCATTTGTCTAAAAATAGCATACAGAAATCAATGCATGAGGACTATGACGACCTCCAGAAACAAGAGCAATACACTGCAAAAAAAAAAAAAAAAAAAAAACGTTCTTAAAGAGTTAATGCACCCAAAAATGAAAATTCTCTCATCATTTACTCACCCTCATGCCATCCCAGATGTGTATGACTTTCTTTCTTCTGCAGAACACAAATGAAGATTTTTAGAAGAATATTTCAGCTCTGTAGGTCCATACAATACAAGTGAATTGTGATCAGACCTTTAAGGCTCCAAAAAGCACAGACAATCGTAGTAAAAGCAATCCAAATGACTCCAGTGGATAAATGAATGTCATCTAAAGAGATACGATCACTTTGGGTGAGAAACAGTTCAATATTTAAGTCCTTTTCACTATAATTGTTTACTTCCGGTCACTCTCCTATGTGCATCTACGAGGGCACTCGGCTCCCTCTGCCTCTCACGTGACGTAAGCACATTGGCATGTTCACGCGAGAACTGACGTGATACAATTGGAAGTGCAGCTCAATTTGTTTACAAGAGAACGCTGTTCACAAGCTTCATTGGTTTTGCTTTTATTTCAACATCCCAGCATGCTTACATCACGTGAGAGGAGGAAGGAACCAAGTTCCATCTTGAAAGCACACCGGAGAGCAACCTGGAAGTAAACAATTATAGTGAAAATTACTTAAATATTGATCTGTTTCTCACATTAATTTAAACACTGGAGTCATATGGATTACTTTTACCAAGACTGTCTGTGCTTTTTGGAGCTTTAAAGTGCTAATCACCATCCACTTGCATTGTATGGACCTACAGAGCTGTAATATCTAAACATCTTTTAACTTCCTATTCTGTTTGGTCATTTTTGACAGAAATAAATTTTTTAATGTAATAAAAAAAAAATTTTTGTTTATCTGAGCTGTACAAGATTTAATGACTTTCCCTCCACTTTACTTGATTCCATAAGTCTAAGTGGTAGTTTAAAAAAAAAAGTGACACCTTTTTTTGTTTGCAGCCAAAATTTGTCAAATACAATATATCAATCAGCCACAATGCAGAACAAATACACACAGAAATTAAGGGGTGAGACTAACACAGCCAGAATGCAAAACGCAGAACACAAACGCGCACATGCACGCACTCATACAGAGAACAAAGAACAAAGTCTGAGTCTTCTGTTTTATACACTCATTGAATTTTCACAGTCCATTTGCTGTTTATTACTGTTCATTTTCTTGACATTATTATTAATTGATTTTAAGTTATTTCATTTTTGATGTTTGAAATAAATGATTGGTAACAATATGATTTTTTTTATGTCTTTATAACACCATGTCAAGTTTGAATTTAAGCATAATATGACATTATTACAAAAACTGACACTTCAAAACAGTTACAAAACAACAAAACCAAATGCTAAACTTTGACAAATAATAGTTTGATGTCTGTATATATCCTAATCCATAACTTAGCATAGAACACTGCAGCCATCTACTGGCTATTATTGTCATAACATGTCATGTTATTTTTCTTTTTCCAGCAGATGGCAGCAATCTACCCTTAAAACAGGACACATTGTCATATTTTCTTCATGTTTCAACTAGGTTTTTACTGTAGTAAAAGTTAACATAAATTTGCTTATTTACACATGGAAATGAATGGTGAAATCGAGGAATTTTTAAATAAATAAGATCAAAACAACATAAAATCCCAAAAGAAGTGCAAAATTGTATGGTTTTTACTTCAGGTAAGAAGAAATGTTATAATTTCTTTAAAGGTGCAATATGTAACAATTTTCATGTAATATTCGCCTTTTTTTTTTTTGCCAATGTGTGAACGGCTTGTAATGCAACTTAAAAAATGAGCCCTTCCTGGACTTCCTAGGTTGCCTTTTAAAGCCTGTAGACTGATTTTTATGTGAAGGGAGCGGGTCGCTTTTGCCGGGAAAATCCAAAGGATGTGACGTTTATGCACGCTCCCGAGAGCCTTGCCTCAGACAGTATTAGCTTCTCTTCCGCTATTCAACAGCGACAACAAACTGCAACACTAGGTAACGTTATCTTAGAGATGGAATCCAGCAAACGTAATTATTCCACAAGGTAAACTACAATAACACATGAAATGAATGCTAGACAATGTTCAAGATAATGCAAAAAGACCCCTTCATTAGTGTAATGTAACTTGGTTATACAGAAAATATATACATTATTGTTATAAAACAATAGCGCATCGATATATCAAAATGACAGTTGTGATGGAATCTCATCAATACTGAATTGTGTCAACATATTTATAATGTACAGTATATTTTATAAACAGCTACTGTCATCATCCACCAGATTTAGCTAACAGTTATTGATAAAGCTGGCTAGCTAGCTAACGCCGACAAAGGCTATTGTATAAATGCAGTCTATGTATCATGCAAAGAAAAGTGATTACTTCAAACTACAGTCTCGCATAGCCAGACCTATATCCACACTTTGTTTTAGCCCTGTTCCAGCACTGGAGAGTCAAATATAATATACAGTCTCAAAGTTTGTAGTAAAACAATCATAACTGTGTAATTTTAAGTATGATACCTCATCTGTCAGCATGATGCCGGTGAATCATGTTGTCTCAAACAAGTACATTACGTCATTGTTTTGGTCGATGCTCGCGTCCCTATGGAGTGTGTGCACGAGCACAAGCACGAGCAACAGGCTGCAGTTCACTTAACGGCCACAGGTGTCAATAATAACAAGTGTTTCTGAATCTTACATACTGCACCTTTATCTAAAAAAAAAGAAGTTACACCTGTACTGTGACCACTGGAAAAAATGACCGTGAACAGCACAGTAGCTGTCCTACTTGATCAGAATAGGAGGGTAACAAGATAAAAAAAATAAAATAAAATAAAATAAAACACGAGAAGCTAAATGAAATCTAACAAAATTCAGTGGGGTTTCTGTTTAAACAGAAAAACAATCTATTTGCTAATGGGGTAAGAAACATAAATGTCTTTTGCCTTTGAATCCAGTTCTTTTTTGTTTTCTTACCCCATTGACATTTTTATTATTATTATTATTATTATTATTATTATTATTAAAAATAAATTGTACTAAATTATGTGAGATTTCTCTGAAAACAAGACAAAATGTCTTGTCATTTTGTTTCTCAAGTAAATTTATTTTGTTTTAAGAATGTTTAGATATTTTTAATTGGGAAAACAAGAAAATAATACTCAGTAAGAAAATGTTTTTTATTATTTTTATTTTTTTTTTATAGTAGAATATATAAAGATGTACTGTATTGTGACTTAACAGAGGCAAGGGCAGGGTGAAACAGGGATAGATAAGTATTATTTTCTGAAAGCATATCTTTAGAATACAACTATAGATCTTTAAAAACATTTATTTATAAGACATGTGAACCTGCGTTGCTGTTGTGAACTCCAGGAGTTGGTTTAATTGGGTTACAAGGTCAGAGGCGTGACATAGTAGGTAGTGCATAAAAAACAAGTGTTGTCAGATTCCGTCAGATTAAATTAAAACGCATTTATGTGGGTCAAGCTTTATACTTGGGTGGACGTGAAGGTGCACGCGGATCCGTTCATTTAGATTATGCTGCCGTCTAGTGTATGTTATGAGGCCTACACAGGTGTCTGTTCTAACCGTGGCAAGCCTTTTTTTAAAGTAAAGTTCTTTAAAAAGACCAATGTTACCCAGTCTGCTTCTGTTTATTGTTCTTTCACCTGTCAATCAATTAACAGGAAATGTAATCCCATCGTTATTGTACTATAAGAAATGCGACGAAGTGATTGGTCTGCTCCGTGGACGCTATGACAACACATAAACTCTAATCACACGCTTCTCACGTTCCTGTGTTAACAGACAGTTTTAATATGTCCAAAAACAAGGTAAGACCGTTACTGTGACATCTAAAATAAACGTATGTGTTTTAAATTGTGTTATAGCTTAAATAAATGGTTGCCCGGTGATGACGTATGTTTTGAGCTAACGAGACTTTCAAAGTTAGCTTTGCATCACAATTATGTGACGTTTTGCAGTAACAAACGTATTATATTCAGCAGACATCTGGACACAAAGTTGCCCACAGTTACCAAAGGAGAAAGGAAGGGTAATGCATGTCTCTCATCTCTTTCCATAATCTGTGCATTATCCGTCTACATTTGCATTTTTAAAGAACAATGTGTCTTTGTGTGTGTGTGTGTGTTTACCTATATATCCAGGTACAAACTGCACTTTTAACGTCTTAAAGTTTCTCTAAATTGATCATGGAAAATAACTGTGTTATGTACTGTGTGAACCCAATAGTATGTGGACACTAAAGTTACACTTAAAATGTATGAATGTCATTCCATTATATATCAAAATATGAACCAAGTGGCATTGATTTTAGATAAGATAACACATGCACAATTTTGATAATACTGTAGATAATCTGTTTGTAATTAAGTCCAAAGGATTAAGATACTTTATGGTTGTCAAACATTAGTGGAGCCTTGATTACTCACCCGAGTCACCTTGAGGGGAACTGACTTCTTACATCCACAATGGCACTTTGTTTGATTTTTTTATTTATTTTATATGCAATGGCATTCATTCATTTTTAAGCATGGCTCAAAGGGATAGTTCACCCAAAAATGAAAATTCTCCCATCATTTACTCACCCTCGTGCAATCCCAGATGTATGATTTTTTTAAAGTATATTCCAGCTCTGTATGTCCATACAATGCAAATGAATGGTGACCAAAACTTTGATGGTCCAAAAAGCCCATAAAGGCAGCATAATAGTAATCCATCAGACTCCAGTGGTTAAATCCATGTCTTCTGAAGCGATCCAATTGATTTTGGGTGAGAACAGACTCTTTAAAAAAAATTCACTGTACATCTCGCCATTGCAGTCTCTAGGCACGATCTTGATTTCAATGCATCTTGATGCATGTGCTAGATGGCGCTAGGAAGTGTAACTGAGCTTGAAATCATGATTGCCAAGGAGACCACTGATGTGCATTTATGTTGATTTATAGTGAAACATTTGTTGCGTTTTGGTCTGTTCTCACCCAAAACCGATTGGATCACTTCTGAAGAGGCAATTAAACCACTGGAGTCTGATGGATTACTTTTATGCTGCCTTTTTGTTCAAAGTTTTGGTCACAATTCACTTGCATTGTATGGACCTATAGAGCTGAAATCTTCGTTTGTGTTCTGCAGTAGAAAGAAAGTCATACATATCTGGGATGGCATAAGGGTGAGTAAATGATGAGAGAATTTTCATTTTTGGTGGTGTCCAAATATACTGCCTGGCCATAAAAAAGCTGCATACTTTAATATTTCATTGGACCGCCTTTAGCTTTGATTATGGCGCGCATTCGTCGTGGCATTGTTTCGACAACCTTATGCAATGTCACAACATTTATTTCCATCCAGATTGCATACATTTTTGGACGAGATCTTGTATTGATGACGGGAGAGTCGAACCACTCCATAAAGTCTTCTCCAGCACATCTCAAAGACTTTCAATGGGGTTAAGATCAGGACCCTGTGGTGGCCAGTTCATGTGTGAAAATGATTCCTCATGCTCCCTAAACCACTCTTTCACAATTTGAGCCCAATGAATCTTGGCATTGTCATCCTGGAATATGCCTGTGCCGTTAGAGAAGAAAAAAATTCATTGATTGGATAACCTGGTCATTCAGTACATTCAGGTAGTCAGCTACCATTGTATTGCCGCATAATGTTGCTGAGCCAAGTCCTGACCAACTGAAGCAACCACAGATCATAACACTGCCTCCAGAGGCTTGTACAGTGGGCATTGTGCATGACGGGTTCACCACTTCATGCACTTCCCTTCTTACCCTGACGTGCTCATCGCTTTGGAATAGGGTAAATCTGGACTCATCAGACCACAAACCTTTTTCAATTGCTCTACAGTCCAATCTTTATGCTCCCTAGCAAATTGAAGTCGTTATTTCTGATTAGCCTCATTAACAAGTGGCTTTCTTGTGGCCACACAGCTGTTTAGTCCCAATCCTGTAAGTTCTTGTTGCATTATGTATGTGGAAATGCTCTTATTTTCACTATTAAACGTAGCCATGAATTCTACTGTCGATTTTTTTTTTTACGATGTGACTTCAAGCATGATCTCCGATCACGATCATTCAAGATTTTTTTCTGACCACATTTCTTCAGTGAAGCTGATGGTTCACCACTATCCTTCCAGATTTTAATAATGCGTTGGACAGTTCTTAACCCAATTCCAGTGATTTCAGCAATCTCCTTAGTTGTTTTCTTTGTTTGATGCAGGCCAATGATTTGCCCCTTCTGAAACACAATAACATCTTTTCCACGTCCACGAGATACGTCTTCCGACATGGTTGTTTAAGAAATGAGAAGCTACACACTGCATCAGTTAGGGTTAAAAAAATTGTTGCCAGCTGAAACATATTAATCACTGCAATAAATATATGCTTATTAAAATCCAAATGGTGACTTTTTTGGGGGGGGCCAGGCAGTGTACTATTTGGGGCTACTGTACGTCTGTCTGTATGTAAGGAACTTAGAAATCCAGTATGGTTCATTTTCATCTCAGGGAGGGAAGAAGCTGTATTCGGTACAAATGTGGCCTAACCAACACCATACAAGATGTCCTTAGCCAGAGACCAGGCTGGGCAGAGATGAAAGAGTAAGTGCTGTATTCTTCCTGTATCTGTTTACATGTCCTGTGTGTCACCCCTGAATAATGCATCTGTTTGTTTTCCTTTAATGCAGTGATGGTGAATGGGACTTTAACTGGTGTGATGTTGGGTGGCTGAGAGAGAACTTTGACCACTCATACATGGAGGAGCATGTGCGAATATGTCACTTCCGCAACCACTATGAGGTCAGTGTAATTATATCAAGGACTGATCTGTGCAAATAATGGAGGACATTGACTGAAATGCAGAATATTGCTAATTACAAATGAATGAAAATGAACTAAAGTGATCCTAATTTGTTTTTATTATTTAATGAAATGTTTTTTAAAAATGTAGAAAAAGTTGTTGTTGTGCTGTATTTTTTTAGCTAACCCGTAAGAACCTGATGGTGAAGAACTTGAAGAGGTATCGGAAAACTCTAGAGCGGGAGTCAGGTCGTTTCGAGGCGGCCAAATGTGACTTTTTTCCACGTACATTCGAGCTGCCCAGTGAGTATCACCTCTTCGTGGAAGAGTTCAAAAGAAGCCCAGGCAGCACTTGGATCATGAAGCCAGTGAGTGTCAGGAAAAATCTAAGAATTATTTCAACACATACAGTATCAAGTCATTATCATGACATCCATTGTAACAATACCTTCCAAAAACAGGTGGCACGATCACAGGGGAAAGGCATTTTTCTCTTTCGAAAACTCAAAGATATTATCGATTGGAGAAAGGTAATACAAATTTGTCACGTTGAATCTTGAAGCTCTTTAGAGTCTTTTGCATTTGTTCTTTAAACACAGAAAGGTGGTCTGAATCTACTATTGTACCAACACAAAAAAGTAAGATAGAGTTTGTTTTGTAACTAAGACACATGCTAATGCTGTTGTTTAGGATGGGACCCGCTCTGAAGAACAAAAAGATGAGGCTCAAGTTGAGAGCTATGTTGCTCAGCGTTACATTGAGAATCCCTACCTCATTGCTGGTACACCCAATAATTTCTAGCTCTGGTGCTTTTCTTCTTTATTTGATTTAGCCCAACCATTATGATCACTGCTTAATATACAATATGATTTACCTCTATCACCAGGAAGAAAATTTGACCTGAGAGTTTATGTTCTTGTAACATCAGTAAGTAAACTATTTTCTATATGTTCCTGAGTGTTTTTAAAGACCCCCTGATATACACCTGGTATTAAGATGCGCTTCGGTTGATCTGATCACATGAGGTCAGGCGAGACCACACCTGGTAATTCAGATGCATCTCCTGTAACCACTTTTGTTCGGATTTGGAGGGGAGGGTCTCTGATTTCATGATGACATACTGTACATCAATCACTATGTCACTGTTCTACTGCATAATAATATACAGCAAAAGAAAGTCATAAAAGACAAAGAAAGCACAAATAAAACTGGTCTGCTGTTTCTCCCAGATGCAGTTGAAATTTAATCTAAGCACAAATGCAACAATTCAAGCAGTATTATCCATTGATTTAGTGGAGTACATGTATAAGCTTAGCTTCAAATGTGTGTGCTTGTCATCTGTGTCTCTGCATGTTGATATCATGTTGAAGCAAGAAGTTCTCTTGCTTGTGTTTGTATTTGCTTTTTCAAATTTTCCAATTGGACGGCTTTTTGTTTGTTGCGCTATTGTTTTATCACAGCGTTTGATTGACATATTAGCGTTTACACCTCAAATGCGATGTGGTCACATGCGTTTTTGACTACCTCCATATGTGTTTTTTTTTTGTGATCTGATCACAAAACGTTTAGACCCTGTTTTCATCTTTATTTAATGCTGACCACTCATAATCAGATCACCCGAAATGCATCTTAATACCAAGTGGGAATGGGGTCAAAGAGATAATTTGCTCAAAAATGAAGAGTGTTGTTGAAGAGAAATTCTTTTTTTAAGTCTTCAAAGCCATACGATAGTGGTTATGAAGAGAAACAAACAGAAAAATAAATGGTTATTGGGTTCTGCAGGAAAAGAAAAATCAAATGGGTTTTGAATGACATCACAATTAGTAAATCATGACAGAATTTTTAAAAGGATGTGAATTCAGATCAGTGTTAAAACACATTTAAAACTGTATAGACAACATAAGTTTAACTCTTTGTTTTTGCAGTTTATTCCTTTGAAGGCCTGGCTGTATCGTGATGGTTTTGCTCGATTTTCCAACACCAGGTTTTCCCTCTGTAGCATTGATGATCAGTGTATCCTTTGCATATGTTTCTGGATAACACATACATACTCACTATTTCTAATCATACTCCACACTGAAAACCCTAATGATCAAAATAATTACTTGTTTTGAGAAAGGAAAAGTTAAATCATACAAATTACATAAAATAAATGAACCTTGATGAGTATTTAGATTTTCTCTTTCTTTCAAGTTCATGAAACTAACACATTTTAAGTAACCTGAATTGTTTTTAGTTTAATTAACTTAAATTTACAGGAACTTAAATGTAGCTGAAACTGGGCAGTTTCTATTGATTTCTATTTCCCAGCATGCTTTGCATAACACTCGACAGGAAATGTTAATGTTGAAATGAAGTGTCATATAATGTGATACTTGTTAGTGTTTAATGTTTTGTTGTTGAGTTTCTGTAATGGAGCTTGAGCTTAGGTTGAGAACAGGAACAATTTAAGATGAATCTACAGTTTGTTGCTTTACTTGTTAAGAAACTGCTATGCTAACAAAAGCATTGTCTTTCTGATTAGCATGCATTTAGCATGCTGGCATTCACTGTACTAGCTAGTTAGGTTTCCTCTACTTGAAGTATTTAAATTGAGATTACATAGTATTAAAATTTTAAGTTCAGCAAAAGAGTTACATTTAAGTTAGTTTACTATATATTTCAAGTTAAGAGCAATTTCCATGCATGTGTAGCGCTAAATCAAAAACGGAAAGTTCTATTAACTTAAACTTGGGGGTGTATTACCTTAAAGAAATTGTTGTCAATGATTGCCTCAATATTTTTTTTAGTTCTGCTAACTTATTTGGGTTTACAGTACATGGTACAAGCAAAAACATGGAAATTGCTTGTTTCCCCTTTAACCTGTACACAGATGTTCATCTCACCAATGTTGCAGTGCAAAAAACAGCCCCTGATTATGATCCTGAGAAGGTATGTGGGATGTAACTAACCATAATATTATATACATAAAAACATGTTTTATTAAAAAGCAGTTATCTCTCTTCTTTGTATCCTAGGGTTGTAAATGGCAGATGCAACAGCTACGGCGGTACCTGACTGCTAAACATGGAGTAGAGAGAGTGCAGACTCTGTTTAATGAAATTGACAACATATTTATTCGCAGCCTGCTTAGTGTTCAGAAGACCATCATTAATGATAAACACTGTTTTGAGTTGTACGGATATGACATACTACTGGACCAGGATTTAAAGCCGTGAGCAAACTCTGTTTTATGGAGGTCACATAGTGTTTGCTTTTGTGTAGCTTGCAGTTGTCCAGTCATTTATTGAAAGTTGGTTATATATTTATATTTTTTGTAGAAATGTGATACTCTATTTAATGAAATATGAGAAGATATAAGGGTAATTCTTAACAATAATGTTCTGTTTGTTAACATTAGTTAAAGCATTTGGTGTCATGAAGTAACAATGAACAATATTTTTAACAGCATTTATCAGTCTTGGCTAATGTTATTGATCAAAATACTATTGTTCATTGTTTGTTCTTGTTAGTTCACAATGCATTAACTAACATATCGTCGCTGTCTGGTGGAAAAACGTGTATCTCCAAAAAAAAAGATTTTTTTCAAGAGCATGGAAAAACTCTTTTTCTCATAAACAATCTTACAAGGTACTTGTTAAACAGAATGGTCATTTCGATGCAAAATGCAAACAGTAGGAAGAGGTCATTTGGTGCATTCCATCTATGGTAAAAATTTTAAATTGCCAAAAGTGGTGATGATATAGAACTTTTAATGAAGACAAAAATAAAATTGTAGAAAAATTTGAAATTAACATGAATTAAGATGTGTTGTTCAATGTAAAAATATTGTTCATTTTTAGTTCATGTTGACTATGGTGTTGATGTAAATGAACACAACCTTATTTCAAAGTGTTACCGATATAAGTTATATATGCCCAATTTTTAAGCAGGCATGGTTCCGGAATTATTTTTCGTAAAAAATAATTTTTATAGGAATTTGAAGAATTCTTCATTAAAGAGTTCTAGGCCAAATTAACCAACTCCTAGATGAATCAAAACATTTAATGGAAGTAAAAATGTGTTTATGGATTGTACTTAACATATTTAATGAGTGAATGAGCAAGTCATCCCATTAGGAAAGGCGTAATTGAATAAGCAATGATGACACAATATTATTAAACTGTACGTCATTGATTATAGACATAAATCCAATTTATTTTACGATTAAAATACTGTATATACAAATACACAACTTGTTTGAGTATGGAGAACCCACTTAATTACATTGTCAATGCTTTGTCCCCCCAAAAAATGAATGTTAATTTTAGTTGAGGAACCTTATTGTTGTGATTTGCTGTTTGTATAAATTCCATGTTAATTTATCAGTTGTGTTGAAATGTATTATATTAATGAAACAGCCTTGACATCACTTAAAATATCCATTTGTTGTCATCCAGGTGGCTTATTGAGGTGAACGCTTCACCCTCTCTCACAGCCAGCAGTCAGGAGGACTATGATATGAAATACAGACTGCTGGAGGACACCCTGCACGTTGTTGACATGGAGGGCCGGTACGATTTGACGAAATGATTTAAAATTTCACGCAAGTGAATGGATGCCTCTCTATGTTGGCACTGTTGTCAAAAAACCTTTATTGCACTTAGTCTGACAGGCAAGGAGAAGCGGATTGGAGGATTTGACCTAATGTGGAACGATGGCCCTGTCTACACAGATGTCGGCCTAGAAGCTCTGGGTAGTTCCTGCCTCATAGCAAATACACACCTTGGTCAGTGTCTGATATTTATGATTTACTTTTTGGTGTACAAAGCAAAGAACAGTGCTATTTGGCACATTTGGATAGCAACCATTTCAATAAAAACTATAATCATAAACAGGTCTATGCATAATATAGATTGTAGCAGCATTTACTATCTTCTTTTACAAGTAAAAATGTTGTTTGTGTATTTACGCAGGCTGTGTGAATGACCGACAGAAACAACTTCAACAGCTTCTAAAGCCTTTCCTAGGGCAGAAGAGAACATGACAACAAGAAAATGACATTAAAGCAATGTGACAAACTGTGTATGAGAATCACACAAAATCCCTCAATAGCTATAACACACAGCATGAGGATTCAGATGAGGGTAAATATCAGTATTTAAATACTCAGTAACCTATATGTGGCAGGAACTACTTTGTTACGTTATCTTTTCTTGTATTTACTTATTGTTTTACAATGAGATACCAGTTTAATGAAAAAAAATAATGACTTTTAAAAAAGTAAATAACAGTAGAAGGAGCCTCTGATAATGTAATGAAAACTGTTTATTTTGTATCTCATAAAAATAGTTGAATTCAACTACCAAAAAAAAAAAAAACCTTCCCAGCAAAATTAAAGCACAATCGGATAAAGATGAAACATTTTTTTCATGATTTTTCCCTGATAAGGGAACTTTGCAGTACATAAAATCCAAAATGGAATGATGCTACAAACATCAAATGGAAATGCAGTACCACAAATGGTCTCAAACTTAACCATCCATCTTTCAGTCATATTCTATGTATTATGTATAAAACTACAAAACTAATACCATCATTGTTGTAAAAGCAAAGAAACATGCTACGTATATTTAGAGACATGGTGGTCAATGTAAGTACTTAAAAAGTTCTCTGAAAATAAGTATACCAACATCAAGCTTGACAAAAATACCTTATAAAGTTTATCGTTCAGTTCCATCTCCAATTCAAACTGCATCACAAAAACACTAATGTAATGTGACCTTAAGCAATCCAAACATTACAATTCCACCACATCCAACTCATGGCAGACATTAAACGTTCAAAAGTGTTCAAAGATAAATAATATATTACACAAAGCATTATATTCTTATTTAAACATAATATAACTTAATAAGGGCAAACCATTGTAATAAATAGATAATAAATGATTTCATAAATAACAAGAAAATAAGTCCATGTAAATAGCACATTACAAAAATACACAGCCATTACAAAACATTCATTATTCATCTGAAAAATATACATTCTTTGACCTAGTGCTTACTAGTCAAAACCTGACATTCATACCTCCATCAAATCAGAGATATGTACATGCAGACTGGATTAAAATACATATTAAGCTAGCTTTTATAGACGATTTGTGCGTACCTTGTTAAAAGATAACCTGCTTGAATGTACTTAAGACAAAATAAATACAGTGGCCCCAAAATATATTTTTAAGCCATAGTAAAAATGTATGAATTTCATTGCATTAGATAACAAAATATCAAACCAAGTGGCATCTAGAAAGAAATGATACTAGACCTTTTCTCAAAACTAACTTTAATTTTCCAGCTGTTTCTTTAATTCATTTTAAACAACTGGTCTTCCCTAGCGGCCAGTAAAGTTCTCTCAGATAGAGGGCTTTTATTTTGAAATAATAGTTTTGCAGTTCTTATTTTGTCTTTGTTTCTGGTTCCCTCCCTGATTGTTCCCCAGATGTGTCTTGATAACCTTATTAGTTTCTTGTTTAAATATACTGCCCTCATGTTCTCTCTATCTTTGTCGGTTCTTGTCCTTTTTAGACTGTAGTGGTGGTTTATGTTGGTTACCTGTATCTCTTGTGTTATATGAGTGCTTTTATTAAAGCTGCGATTAGATCCCACATCTCCACGTCTCCAGACTGCCATCATTACAGTCTCAAGATTCCCTCATGTTTACACAGGTGTCCTACAAATACTTGAGTCTTAGGGTTAGGGTTAGGGTTAGGTATAGTATTGTTTTGCATTGTTTTATATTCATCAACTAACTTTTTGTGTGTGTGAAATGTTTTGCTTTAAAAGTGTGCTTGTGCTACCCATCTAAAATAAATGCCATTTGGTTTGATATTTTGTTATTTAATGTGATGACAGTAGTACATTTTTAAGTGTGGCATAAGTGTCCTAGCACTTAATGGGGCCACTGTATATCTTATTGAAAAAATGCACTTCGAAAAAAGACAATGACCATGAAAAGACCATTTCTAAAGAGAAGAACCTATTTTTAGCCTTGAGTATATGATTTTGAGGCAATTTAGTTAAAGGTGCTGTAAGCTATTTTAGCCGTTCTGAAACTTCCACCAGACTTAAGCCCAAAGTATGCTTCACTAAGACATGAACGCTGGGCGTCCACGTACAGGACGGCAATACATGCAACAATTACATTTTGAGCCGTTGCTATCACGAAGAAGCGCTAGATTAAGATGATGTAATTGCCGCTAAACATCAGGAGATGAAGGTAAAAACAACAACAGTGGATGTGCAAGTCAAGAGAGCATGTGTGAGGAGGTCTGGTGATACCTACATATGTATAACTCGAGTCTGAAGGAATATAAAGACATCTTTGTGGGTCTAAAGTCCTGAAGAGAAAGTCTGATGTCCCATAGCAGTCGTAGCGCGCAAAATTATATGGAGTATATTTTGACAGGCTCACATTCGATTGTACGCAGATTCTGAGTGCTCGTGTCAAATTGGAAGTATACCCATGGCTTTAGACGTTGAATTTGCCATGCTTTACAGGCAGAAAGTCTTTTGATTGGCTAAACAATCAATGTGACCAAGCACCATGGACATCCTTTTTTGCTGCTGATTACAGAGACAGGTGTGATATTTCATGGCACCTATTTTAATGATATCTGACAGGTTTTCTTCATGTCATTTAAAAAAAAAAAAAAAAAAATCACTTACAGCACCTTTAAACTAAAGAAGCGTTAAAGTTACAAAGCACTAACTACTTGGCATACTGAGCGTTTTTAACTTTGCCAGTATTCTTGGTATCTTTAGCATCACAGCTGTCAGTGACAGTTCTTTTAGCGCCAGATCTTAATCGTACCTCGCCTTTTTCGTCTTTCTGCCCATATTTATCCCCTCTTTTACCCAGACCACCGCCTTCACGCTTAATAGCAGCAGCAACCCGCCTATCAGCACCCCCATATTTAATTCCCACAGGTGTATCTTTCAGTCTGTCTACCTCATTTGACCTCCCAGTCTTTCCTTTCCTGACTAAAGCATGGGATTTACTGTTTGCATTAAGTTCTTGCGAGGTTCTGCGCACATTTCCTGCTGCCTGCATATGCCTCTGGTCAACTCTTGCTGCCTGAGGACTCACTGGGTGTTGGGTTTTGGATATGGGGCGGTTTTCTGAGGTGGAGGCCCGGCTTTCACTGCTGCTCCTCTTTTGGGTGTATGCTGGTGGGGCTTTGCGCTCTAGCAAGGGGCTAAGACGGGAGTGGCGCTGGTAGGCGTATGAAGAGCAGCTGCCATTGCAGAGTGGGTAGCGAAAATGGCAGTGAGGGCAGACAGGGCGAGAAAGTTGAGTGGAAGATGGACTGCTCATGGAGGAGAAGGGGGAAAGAGGGAAGGCCCGCTGACCCTGAAGAAGGCTTTTGGGGGAGCTGAGGCGTGTCGGGGGAGCAGTGTGAGGCCTAGGGTGGTTGCTGTTTGCTGGGGCACTGGGGGCATGACCTCGGATGATGGGTGTAGTGTGCCGCCCGCTTTCAGCCTGGATGGTTTGTATCTGGTGCCACTCTAACTGTAGGAGGCGCTCTAAATACTTTTCAAGCTGGCCAACAGGTTTAGGCCTGGGAGCCCGTTTACCCTCGGTATTAAGGAAGATGGTGAGCTGCCTCAGACTCCAGGTATTGAATGGGGGTGGAAGGAAGTCTGGGTAGCTGTAGCTGTCATCTTCATTCTCCACCATCCTGGGTCCAGGAAAGTAGGGATGCAGGTCCATGGAGTTAATCACCTCTGCTCGGAGGTTGAGCTGAGGAGGAGTGCAGGGGGAAGGCAGCACAGGGAGCCTTTCGGAGTCAGACAGGTCACTGGCACTGTCCGTATCATCCTCCTTGTGATCCAGAAGGCGGAATGACTCCAGGTCAGGAACTTGTTTTGGCAGGGAGATTTGATGCAGCATTGGCTGAGGAGCCAATGGCAGTGATAGAGCTCGTCGGCTCTTTTCCAAGGCTGCATTGCTCTGTACCATCTCAGTACAACTCTGAGACGGAAGCTGAATCTTTGGCCTGTCCTGTCCACGCTCTGGACATGAGAGTTTGGGATGTGGAGGCCTCAAGTCAGCTTGGCCCTGTGTGCTATAGCAATAGTTCAAGTATTATTTGTTGTCCATAAAATGTGAGATGGTGATATTTTAATCAATATACTTATTACACAACTCTGTTGAATTCTTATTCTGATTGGTCAATCATGGCATTCTGTGGTCAAATATTTTGTATCATGACTGCTAAACTGTATCCACAGTTTTCCTAAGCAACCACTGGGCAACACCATAATGATTCTGATTGCCGCTAGACTGTTTTCTGGTTCTAGTCTTTATAAAAAGTAGGCCTATCACAATTATTAAATAATCATCTGATCGCGATTATCTCAGTTATTGTGCACTTCAAATTCCAATCACATTTTACTATCCAAATAAAGGAATTTCAAGCGAATATAGAAATTCCATAAATGGTGCATAAACCAGTGTTTTTGCATTATTTGAGTACAAATGAACTCCAACCATCTCACTGACCCACACCCAGAGCAGCTTCTAAAAACAGCGTAAAGATTAACCACTTTTCAGGCACTCTGATGGATTTTTTTCTGTGGGAATGATAGAATGAAAAAACTTATTGTTAAATACACACAAAATCTCAAAGGTCTTCCTTCATACAAAATAAGGGCTCATGGGTTTAATCAGAGAGTCTTTGAATAACATGTGAAAGTGAAGAATTTAGATCAGAAATATTTTACTAATGCATAATATAAAATAATAAAATTTTAAAGCATCACATGAGCAAGAGTGCTGTATGGCCCTAATTTAGAACGGCTATGATGTGCCCGCAGGCCAAGTGCCGCAAGTAATCACTGCCGTGCTGATATGGGGCATACAGCAATATTGCAAGTGTGATATTGCTTTAATACAACAGTTCAATGAACAACTATTTAAATAAATGAGAAAAAAAAAAAAAAAACACACACTTGTGCATGGAACTACTTGCTTACACCAAGGATCAGGATCTAGTTCGAAAGATGCGCCCAAGCCTCCGTTACTAATTCAAAAACTTCACTTTAGAACTAGTAACGATTGCTTGGGTTGTTTCTAACAAATTATTGGAGAAACAAGGGTATGTGTTTTTAAGAGAGAGAGCTATTATGTGTGTGCGATTACCTGCATCTTTCATGACTCCCAACAGTAAAGCTGTAGCGGTTTAACTGTATTCCTCAGCTGTAGTGTTAGTCAACTTGCTAAAGATATTGGAATTTTGATCAAATACATCCGATTTTCTCTGTGTAATAATACATCCGCCATGTTAATTGTTTACATCATCTCCCAATGCGTAAAATCAGGTAGGTAAGCACCTTACGTATGTGTGATTATGTCATCTGTTGTGTTTCTCGGCTGTGATAAGCCTTAATGCTAAAGCTGTTAGTTTAACTGTATTTTCCAGCTGTAGTGTGGTAGTAATTCCAGCAATCATGGAGTGAGAGACGATGCAAATTACTTCAAAGAAACCGCTTGCTGACTGGCAGCCCACTCAAATGAACGTCAACTGAACTGGCTCATAACACATAAAAATGGTCTTTTGTCACCACCTGCTGGTTAAAATCTTTATTCTCACAGGGATAAATGAAAAGACACATCTAGCTGCTTTTAACACATCTTCACTGCTCTTAAGCCGCCTTTTCACTGTTTCCGACATTCACATACAACTGTAGTATTTCTCTCCCTAGTGGCAGTCGTGATGAACTGTCAAACTGCTCACAACGGATTTTATTAAATGAAGGAGAAGCTACCAACAGTTTACCTCAGAAAGACATTACTGTGAGTTATTTTGTTGAGCAGATGGTTGAAATTAATGAAATTTGTGATTAATATTCATTCAGTATTTTTTATTATGAATACTTTTTTATAGTTATAATATTATGATCATCAACAGCAACAACAACCATAATTCAGCAAATACAGGAAGCAGAAATTCATAGATTTGATTTTAAGTATGTAGGTTGTGCGTGTGCAAAACTGAATGACACGTGCACATTTAATCACATTTACTGTAATTACAAAAGCTTTATGTGATCTATTTGCAACATAAACAATCATTTCTGACTTATACATTCATAACTGTCCAAAATATAGAAGTAGCAGGCATTTAGAATAAAGTTTAGGTCAAAGTCCGTTGATATTATAAAATATAACACAGTTTTGATTTATTTTATTTTTTTTTAGTCACAACATAATTCCCATATTTCCATTTCTATTATTCCATAGTTGTGATGACTTTACTATTATTCTAAAATGTGAAAAAAAAAATAAAGAATAAGTGACCCTAAAATTTTGAACGGCAGTGTATGTTGATGCAAAAACAAAAACAGGCTTCCATTATGAATTGTGGAAAATTTCCACGTTCAGGAAAAAGGTGAATAATTGACCGTTATCCCAGAAAACTGATTTCCTAGCAAGTTTAATGTCTCTTGTATCACTCTGTGGTGTCTT
This sequence comes from Myxocyprinus asiaticus, assembly GCF_019703515.2. Classification (NCBI taxonomy): domain Eukaryota; kingdom Metazoa; phylum Chordata; class Actinopteri; order Cypriniformes; family Catostomidae; genus Myxocyprinus; species Myxocyprinus asiaticus. The sequence goes on from NC_059372.1 coordinate 33,543,630, forward strand.
TCTTTTTTCAAATCAATATTTCATGCCCATTTATTTATTTATTTGGCAAGTAGCCGTGTAATAAGTGGATTAATGAACAGTCAGCTGGTCATTATAGCTAAATAAACCCTTTAGGGTGAAACAAGACCCAATACAATCACCCTGTCAGGGTTTGTTTTCTTTTAAAAAATGCTAGATGACTTCATTATCCTTTACATATTAAATACCGTATGTTAAAAACATACTAAAAAACAACACTCACCCACACAACTTGCAAGTTCCAGCAGTCGGACTCTTCGCTTTCTTTGGTTTGATTCCATTTTTGCCCTTTTAAAGTCATAAAAACATTTTTAAATTGCTGCCAACAAAATAAACTTTATAAAAATGATTATGTGGCTTGAGAACTTACATTGACAGCTGTGGGCTGTGGATCCTTTTCTTGGCCTGGATGCAAGGTCACTGTTTTCTTAAGAGGTTTCTTATTCTGGTTCACGCTTCCTACTCTCTTATTATTATTGCTGCAAATAAAGCACAATTTCTCAGTGGAATATACTCATAATTGCATGTGTTTTTCATAAATTGCTGTATTCAAACATACCTGGCAACAATCCCAGTGTTTTCTGCCTTTTTCACTCTAACCTTCTCCTTGCCAGGCACCCTCTTCAGTGTCGCAGATGCTATTTGCTCTTGCAGAATGGGTCCCATCTCGATAAACACTACAAAGTGTTAAAAGCGCAGTTGCAAAGCTCTCAGCTGTTCCCAAAAATGTCCCACTCGCGAGCGCGCAGACGAACCGCGCGACTGAAGAGCACCATTGCACAAATACAGTGAAATAACAGCGTCACAATTTATATTTTGCAAGTATTCAGATTTCAAGACATGGAGCACAGTGGAAGCGTTTCCAATACATTAAACAGCGTCGAACAACCTTGTTCTAAACGGTATGCTCAAAATAGACAATAATCGTCTTTACATCGTGGTTATGAAATCCCCAACGATTTGATATCCCTGTTACTTTGCATCACTACAGCATCTCGTTCAGTCTTGTTTACCTGCTGCTTTGTATGTTCAAGTAGCGCTGTCGTCGTGAGCCTCCATTTGGCATGATGGGAATTGAAGTTTACCATGAAACGAACGCATTAAGCGAGCTTCTTTTGCCGGAGCCCATGACGATCGTTCTTAAAACATGTCAAAAATCAAGATATGAGCAAGTCTGTGTACACAGCTGCTGTTACGGTTATGTGATTGTTCTCTAAAAACGCTGTTTGATTTAAATGACCAACAGCATTTCCCTAATACAGCTAAAACAGTGGACACGCCCCCTATGTTTGACGTCAGAATCTCCTGCAAGCTTTGCGCAGTTTGCATGGAGTGTATACCATAAACAATGGCCCCAACTGTCTTTGGAAGGAGTCTAGTTGTTGAGTAAATCCTGTAATAATAAGTTTATTAGGCAATTATTACATTCCCGAACTTCAATTTACCCAATAGGAAATTCTTTTGGACTTCTCTTATTAATTATATACACTGGAGGAAAACATAGTTGTTACCATGTATTGTATATCTAATAAAATCAAATAAGTTTTTACACAAAATATTGCACAAAATCTACCCATGTAATGCACTTCTATCCAAGTACTGTGATGTGTGATACATGCACCTTTTGTAAAAGTGAGAGTGAAAGTCTCAGTCACCTGTTTTCACTTTTATTTATTTATTTATTTATTTATTTTTTTGGAGTGAATTGAGTAATTACTGTTTTTCTAAAGTCAAATTAAGCTATAATTATTCAGCTTATATTAGCTGTAAATATTACATTCATAAGCAAAAACTCCTTACCTAGAATTGCAGAATTTTTGCTGGAAATGGAATATTTAATCAAGTCCTTGAGGGTAATTAATAATAGAAAATGTATATATTTTCTTATGTGCTATGATGAGGTCTTTCCAGTCTCATGACTTATACATTTACCTTCTTTATTTCTTTATTTATTTATTTTTCTGCCTATGTACAGAATGTTCAAATCATACAATGTTTACATTATGTGGATATATGCATTCTTCATGTTTTGCACTAAAAGCAATAAAAAATAAATAAATAAAAAAAGTTTGCATGGAGTGCATCGTATGCCAATAATATCATGTTGAAAATACTTCACCTTTGCACAGAGTTATTGCCATGCTGCACATTATGAAATGCTTGTTTTGTAGACAAAGCATCAGAGGCTCTTTAGATACATCGTACACTTAAACACGTCAGATTGTACTGGTGAGACAATTAACACAAATTTGAACTTCTTCCTTTTTGTGTAGAGGCAACAACATTCACCAGCTGTTTATTTTGAAGACTTAAAAAGTGATTGATCCAGCTGAGATTTAATTGTAATTCCACATAAACATGCCATGTTTCCACAGCTGCACTTTGGTAGACATGCATGTTGTTTGTAACATGGAATATTTAACTTAGAATATTAAGCAGTGATATATATAAACGGTGTTGTTAATATCTGTTTAATTGTTTTTCTTTTTTAGTTTTTTTTAAGGTGCATGGCCTGGTCTATGGGATATTGTCAAAAAGACACACCCCCTGAAGAAGAGATGAATGCTGACCTATTTTTTGCCAGGGTGTCAGGTGGCTCAAAAGAAAGTTCCACATTGGATTTGCAGGACATGCGATGGTCTAAAACAGACAGTGAGAGAAGGCCTGTTCAAATTCAGCCACCTAGCCCAAAAACTACTATTCATAGGCAACACACAGGCCGTAGTATGTCATGTGAACCCCCAACCAAATCCAACATCCATACAGTGGATCCGAAATGTATTCACAGCGCTTCACTTTTTCCACATTTTGTTATGTTGCAGCCTTATTCCAAAATGGATTAAATTCATTATTTTCCTCAAAATTCTACAAACAATACCCCATAATGACAACATGAAAATAGTTTGTTTGAAATCTTTGCAAATTTATTAAAAATAAAAAATGAAAAAAAAAAAAAAAAAAAAAAAATCACATGTACATAAGTATTCACAGCCTTTGCTCAATACTTTGTTGAAGCACCTTTGGCACCAATTACAGCCTCAAGTCTTTTTGAGTATGATGCTACAAGCTTGGCACACCTATTTTTGGGCAGTTTCTCCCATTCTTCTTTGCAGGACCTCTCAAGCTCCATCAGGTTGGATGGGGAGCGTCGGTGCACAGCCGTTTTCAGATCTCTCCAGAGATGTTCAATCGGGTTCAAGTCTGGGCTCTGGCTGGGCCACTCAAGGACATTCACAGAGTTGTCCCGGAGCCACTCCTTTGATATCTTGGCTGTGTACTTAGGGTCATTGTCCTGTTGGAAGATGAACCTTCACCCCAGTCTGAGGTCCAGAGCACTCTGGAGCAGGTTTTCATCAAGGATGTCTCTGTACATTGCTGCATTCATCTTTCCCTCGATCCTGACTAATCTCCCAGTTCCTGCCGCTGAAAAACATCCCCACAGCATGATGCTGCCACCACCATGCTTCACTGTAGGGATGGTATTGGCCAGGTGATGAGCGGTGCCAGGTTTCCTCCAGACATGACGCTTGCCATTCAGACCAAAGAGTTCAATCTTTGTTTCTCATGGTCTGAGAGTCCTTCAGGTGCCTTTTGGCAAACTCCAGGCGGGCTGTCATGTGTCTTATAGAGTAGCTTCCGTCTGGCCACTATACCATACAGGCCTGATTGGTGGAGTGCTGCAGAGATGGTTGTTCTTCTGGAAGGTTCTCCTCTCTCCACAGAGAAATGCTGGAGCTCTGTCAGAGTGATCATCGGGTTCTTGGTCACCTCCCTGACTAAGGCCCTTCTCCCCCGATCGCTCAGTTTGGCCAGGCGGCCAGCTCTATGAAGAGTCCTGGTGGTTCCAAACTTCTTCCATTTACAGATGATGGAGGCCACTGTGCTCACTGGGACCTTCAATGCTGCAGAAATTTTTCCGTACCCTTCCCCAGATCTGTGCCTCGATACAATCCTGTCTCGGAGGTCTGCAGACAATTCCTTGGACTTCATGGCTTGGTTTGTGCTCTGACATGCACTGTTAACTGTGGGACCTTATATAGACAGGTGTGCCCCTTTCCAAATCATGTCCAATCAACTGAATTTACCACAGGTGGACTCCAATCAAGTTGTAGAAACATCTCAAGGATGATCAGTGGAAACAGGATGCACCTGAGCTCAATTTTGAGTGTCATGGCAAAGGCTGTGAATACTTATGTACATGTGATTTTGTTTCATTTTTTATTTTTAATAAATTTGCAAAGATTTCAAACAAACTTCTTTTACGTTGTCATTATGGGGTATTGTTTGTACAATTTTGAGGAAAATAATTAATTTAATCCATTTTGGAATAAGGCTGTAACATAACAAAATGTGGAAAAAGTGAAGCGCTGTGAATACTTTCCGGATGCACTGTAGGTGAACTCAGTCTCTCCCATCTCCATCAGAGAGAAGGAGGCTTAGCAGCAGTACAAGTGTCCAATTTGTGGATTCTTTGTGATTGAATTTGGAAAATGTCAAGGTTTTCAATGTCCCAGAGCATGTTCTCTTTCTACTTTTAATGAATGTAGAACTATCTTCTAGCAAGAGGATGGAAATATCCTTGCCATATTTGAAACCGATGTTCCCTGTGCAACCAGGGGACTGTTCAAACTTTGTCGAACGTCTGTGTTGCCAACAAGTGTGTCTGGAGCATGTTTTGTGCTATGAACCTGGCATTATAGGGATCCCCCTTCGCAAAGTGCCCTTCAAGGGTGCAAAAATGACATTTGGAAAATGCCCATGGTGACGGTGTGCAACCGTTAAAGGAGCATTCAGAAGGGCCTGCTTCTTTTTTTCTTTTTTTTTTGCCTAGGGCCCCCAGAGTCCCTAGGATCGCCTCTGGTGGTGAATCTCTTTACAAACTTTTGGCAACAATGGACAATTTGCCGCAAGTTTACCGCAAAGCTCATTTGCATGTGAAAATGATCAGTGGCGAATTTGGTGCAAATTTGCCATGAACTCTGGATTTTTGTAAGGGTCAAGGTGTAAACTTGGCATTTGAGAAGGACGTAAGTGTTCACTACTCCTTTACGAACTGGAGGAGTTGCACAGGAGCCAAGGCTTATTGGGTGGCCAGCAAATCCATTTCAAACGGGCCTTGCTGTGACACTTTTCGATTTCATCTCCAAGTTCCTCCATTCATCCTTCACCCTGGGGCAGTGCTGGAGTTTGTGATCTCTTACAAAGTCATGGGCACTCAGTTTTGGGATATAATGGTGGAAAGAATTACAAATTAACCTGTCAGAGTTATAATCTGCTTGTGCCAAAGGAATGTGAGGACAGCAAGATATACTTTATCTGAAGACACATGTTAGCTGGAAATAAACTAACATTGTGAGAGCACTGTTTTCATATTATTTTACATATCATGTGCCACTACTAGCATTTTCACCATGTGATGTACATTGCTATGACCCTTTCAAGGTCTTACTATCCCACATTTCATGCAGTTAATAATAACTTAAAGTCATTTGGAATATTATTTTTTGAAACATTAAGATTTGCAAAAACTTTTTAACTGGACTAGTTCAACAGTAATATATTAATTTGATAATGTATTAAAGATGCAAAAAGTGCCTTTACTGTATCTTCAATATTCAGGTTTGCACTCTCTGACTAACTTGTGTGATGTTCTTGTCACTTTATGCAATACATTTTCATAATATTTGTAAATTAAAGGTGAATATTGTAAGCACAGATGTTGGTGAAATAAACATGAATAATATAATTTTTTTTTTTTTTTTGCAGTGATTTTGTGCGCGCGCACTTCATTTTATTTTCCCGCGTTATGAACACGCAACCGTTCAATTCAACCGTCACACACGACACAGTGTTTCGATGGAACTCAAAATAGCCTGCTAAAAAACACTATCTAAATATTTAATTCTCCTCATTTTATTTTAACTATCAATATTAACTATATATTGTTTGTTAGTATGATGTAATGATGTGAAAGTTCATCCTGAAGTCCGCTGAACCGTCAATCAAACTCTGAGGTAAGATCTGAACACTTAGCCAAAAGGCCAAACTAGCAACGATTTATTTATTGTATTAAAGAAATACGTATCTTACAACATTTATCTTCACGTTGATTGTATTAGTTATTGAGACATGATCAAACAACAATACTGCAACTGCAGATGAAGAAAGCTGCTTAACACAAATTATAGTTACTTTATTTAATTTAATAAATATCCATATCTATCTACAACTAAAATGAAGTGACGTGCTTACACTAAACACGTCATATTATTATTATTTATTTATTTTTGTGGTAAAATGTGGAGCTATCTGCATCTGAGATAAGAGTTCAAACTTTAATGTCCTTCAAATTTATAACAGGTCATCTCTGTGGATCATGGCACCTTTGCTGGGCCACCAGGTAAGAATGACACCCATGATTTAACAACTGCTTTGTCACCTTTGTGAAATGTTTTTGTCTCCTGTAATTATATGAGATGCTTTTTATTCGTCTATTCGAAATACCATGAAGTTCACTTTATTTTGTGTTAACTAGGTGGAGAAACTGGTTAATGAGGCTCTCAAGTGCAATAATTTTAAGGGTCTTGAGAAGTTTTTACAAAACGAAAGCAAGGAAGAAACAACTTTCCAATGTTCCAAACAATTCATCACCAAACTGGACAAGCTCTTCATCAGGGTTGGATGTTTAATGTTTAACATATGATTAATACAAGACTTAAAGGGGTAGTTCACCCAGGAATTGTCTCATTTACTCACCTTGCCATACCATCCCAGATGTGTATGTCTTTCTTTCTTCTGCAGAACACAATTGAAGATTTTAGAAGAATATTTCAGCTCTGTAGGTCCATACAATGCAAGTGAATAGTAACCAAAACTTTGAGGCTCCAAAAAGCACAATAAGGCAACTTAAAAGTAATCCATAAGACTCCAGTGCTTTAATCCATGTCTTTTAAAGCAATCTAATCAATTTTGGGTGAGAACAGATTAAAATTTAGCTAATTTTTCACTATAAATCTTGACATCTGCAGCCTCCTTGACGTTCATGATTTCAAGCTTGATTACACTTCCTAGCGTCATCTAGCACTCTGCGCATGCATCAAGCACTAGGAAGTATAATCGAGCTTGAAATCATGATCATGCCTAGATGGCAAGACGTACAGTGAAAAAAGAGATATATTTTGGTCTGTTCTCACCCAAAATCAATTAGATCGCTTCAGAAGACATCGATTAAACCACTGGAGTTGTATGGATTACTTTTATGCTGAGCTTCAAAGTTTTGATCACCATTCACTTGCACTGAATGGACCTACAGAGCTGAGTTATTAATCCAAAAAGCTTCGTTTGTGTTCTGCAGAAGAAAGAAAGTCATGCACATCTGAGATGGTATGAGGATGAGTAAATGATGAGAGAATTTTCATTTTTGGGTGAACTCTCTGTTTAACTATATGAAACTCTTACAATTCTGCATTTGTATATACGTATTGTTCTTTGTTCTTGCAGGAGCTTGATCTTGGAAATGTGGACCATGCTTGTCTGGTGCTTACAATTCTACACAAATATAGCGAGATGCTGGTCTTTCCAGGGGGTGGGGGAATATCTGTGATGATAGCCCAAGGACTTGTTAGAAAGATGAGTGCATAATCATTGCTTCTGTAGTGTCTTTGTTTTTTGGTGAGACACAATAATGTATTCATGGCTTGAAATTTGTTTTTACATGGTACAGTGGTTTGAGAGAGCCAGAAAGCTGTGGATGGAGACAGGATCATCAAGGAATGAGATGCTGATAAAGCTGGCTGAGGACCTCTTTGATGCACTTATGGTTAGTAATTGCACAGTTTTGGGGGTAAAGGGAAACATATAAATAAATGAAAAGTAATTTAACTTGTATTGATCCTGGAACATTCCTCTAACAATAATTGGAAAACATCAATCCAAAGAGTTGCATTTGTGTGTATATGCAGTTTTGTAATGAAATCTTTTTTAAAAGCCAAGCCATAAAATCCAGCCATTCTAGAAATAGAAAGTCTTAGAGATAGATCCTCTCAGCAAGGAATAATATTCTGCTCTATGATCTGATCTGTATATTAAATGTCCTCTTTTCAGGTTGTTCATGAAAGTTGTAAAGAAGGTGAGTGATTTGTTCCAAATGTTAAAGTTGAAAATACATTGGCTAACCCTGAAAGAGACAAATGAGACATTTCTTTCGATCCACATATTCCCACAGGTACATATGCCGTGACTGAATTTCTACTCAGTCACATTGGTAAACTGGCCACTAATGCCCAAATTAACATCATGATCCAGAAGGAGGTGAGAAATACTTTCAATAGATTTCCTAGCTTCTGTCACCACTGATATGCATGGAAGAAATTATTTTGACTATACTGCAAACTCATTCTTCACCTCAAGCTGTTATCATGACATGTCGCTGAAGCCATGTTTGCAGCTTTGGCCAGACTCTTCCAGAAATAGAAGACTGGATTACTGAAGGGAATGTATGAATGATTATTGTTTACTCTAAATGACAGGCGGCAAGAAAACTTAATGCGATTCTGGCAAAGATCCCCATGGAGCTGAAAAAAAAGAAGATCTTGTCAACTCAAGAGGCCTCATCTGTGATGTATGTACTTTAGGATGATGATGTGTGATAGCTCCCTAGTGTCTTGAAGGTCTTATTGCTATGTTTCTTGAGCTCTAAACTCTACTTCACCAGTTCCCCTCTTGCTTTATGTGGAGGAGTTTATTCAGTAAAGTTCCTCAAAAGATACATGTAAGCTTATGCCTCTATTTTAAATCTGTGTTCTGTGCTCTTGTTTTTTATTTAATCAGGAATGATGTGGCCAGTCGAATCATACAAGGTGGAGGTAAGTGCAAAAATCTATTTAAATGAATATACTTATTTATACAGCATAGGTTAAAAAGAATTATAATGGCTGTCAAGGCAAATTAGTGCCTAAAAAATTTGTATGTGCAGAGTAAAATTTTTGAAATCGTAAATAGAATTGGAAGCGTAAAAAATTTGCATGTGCACAGAAAATGGATCTGCTATTGGCTCATCTTTACACACACAATTAAAGACTGTGTATTAATATTTAAGTTTTATATTTAAGAGAGGAGAGAGATGCACCGTTCTGCCTGATGAACAGTGCTGAGCCATATGAAGAAGAAAAGTAAACTGGTTAACGAAAACCTCATTTGTTTGGTTACAAGAAGCAGGTAAAGTCGTGCTAAAAGTGTGAGCACAACAAAAGGGAAGACGGAACAATACATATCGGATTATATCTGGAAAATTTTTTTGCCACATACGTAAGTCATTTAAACTTTTGCATTAGTTTATTTTTACACATACAGACTGATTCTATGCCGTCAATCAGTTTTGCTGTTCATGACACTCTTTCCTTGCTTGCATAGCACTGATCGCAGGTTTTTGGCCATATTTAGACGAAAAAACAGTGCCAGAAGTCAGAAGAATACAGATCAAAATTATGTTGTGTTAATATGAAGTTACAGATTCACAACATGTGAATTACACTTACTCAGAGCATTCAAATATTGCAAAAATTTTTTTTTTCTTACACTTGCAACTGTACACCTTAAAACGTTCTGTGGGCATGCAATTTTTACGCTTGTAACTTAATTTATGCTTTTACATGTAAGTCTTTTAGGCACAAATGTACCTGTATATACAGTATATATATATATATATATATAAGTATTTTAAAGCTTGTCTCAGGAAATACTGTGACTGTAACTACATATCTGCTACTGTTAAGATTATGACCTGCAGGTGTCCTTGATGGAGGCTCTCTGCAGAATGACTTCACCGACTCAGAGGAATGAATTTGCTGACTGCTGGTTTTCCATGACGTTTGTGTCCGCTGCTTTCAAGAAGATCAAGGATTCTGAATTTGAGACTGTGAATATGGCCCTCACATGAAATAATTTTTGGTTGTAAATGATATTTTAGAGTATGTTTTTGTATGTGTTTGTTCTGTTTTTGTGACAGGACTGCAGGAAGTTTCTAAATATGGTAAATGGAATGCAAGGAGAAGGGAGAAGGTACTTCCCCAACCTCTTTAGCCAGTTTTAATATTTTTTTTTTTTTTTTTTTTTTCAGATTGTTTAACATATTGAGATATATCTTCTTACAGTGTGTACTCCTATCCTTGTCTGGAAGCATTTTTGGACAAATATGAGGTTAGTTTTTACACAATAATGGTAGCAAGAATGAGTATTGGAATATACAGTATACCCTCTCTACAGTACATTTTGTGTAGTTTGAACCACATACAGTCATTGAATGGCAACTGTAATATTTACAGCTGCTCATGCCAGTGGATGAGAACCTAGAAGCGTTTTGGATTGACTTTAACCAAGGAAGTCAGAGCATTTCTTTTTACTTTTCTGTGACTGATAAGGATGCCCAGGTATTGGATCTTTACTTTTTCAGTCTAACAAGCTATCTATCATTTGGAGACCTTGAAATATAATTATAGAAAATAATAAGAACCTATGAACATAATTATGCTTCAGCTCTATTTTGCAGGGTCATTTAATCAAATTTGCCTCTTTTCTTAAAGATATTTAGTTACCCATAGATATTTTAATAATGTGATATGAAGGGCCTGGGTAGCTCAGTGGTAAAGACGCTGGCTACCACCCCTGGAGTTCGCTAGTTCGACTTCAGCCAGGTCTCTTAAGCAGCCAAATTGGCCCGGTTGCTAGGGAGGGTAGAGTCACATGGGGTAACCTCCTCGTGGTCGCTATAATGTGGTTCTTTCTCAGTGGGGTGCATGGTGAGTTGAGCGTGGATGCCGCGGTGGATGGCGTGAAGCCTCCACATGCGCTATGTCTCCGTGGCAACACGCTCAATAAGCCACATGAGAAGATGTGCGGGTTGACAATCCCAGACGCGGAGGCAGCTGGGATTCGCCCTCCGCCACCCAGATTGAGGCGAATCACTACGCGACCACGAAGACTTAAAAAAGCAAACTGGGCATTCCAAATTGGGTGAAAAAAAATAAAAAATAATTATTATGATATGATGCTGATGAAACAGAATGGAGCTAATTGAGATTGTTAGAATTGTGAAAGTTAGCTGTCTCTTTTTCCTTTCAGGATGGCCAGTGGGACACTCTTTGTATATCTGAAAGTGAGGTTCACAGTTACACAGTGGAAGGTAATTCAGTCAGTGTTTCCTCCTCTCTGAGATCATATCCCACAAAAACAATCAACATCTGATGATTCTGATCAATTAAATTTGTAGTGTTGATTAATACAGATTCATTCTGTGGTCAGGATTACTTTTAAGCTGTATACAAAACACATATCTGATGTGTTTTGCACATATATTCCTCCACAGTGGTGAATGGAAGGAAGGTTCTTCTTCTTACTCTGAATGAGTTAGTCAGCATTGGCAGCTTAGAGGGCTCCATAGTCACCATTAAATTCAGCTCTTCTCTAGACATCCTGCAGGCCACTGAGAAAGTGTATGGTCAGGCTAAAAACAGGGTGAGTAATGTGTCCTTTTTATGCTGATGTTATTTTAAAAGATCATTAGATGTGATGACCCATAAATGTACATCTCAAAGTGAAGAGGTTGTACTTGCAAGGCAATAAGGAATAAAATAAAGCGCAATCTAATATTGATGAGATAGTCTTCAGTGAAGCCTCTAAATGTAGTTTATATTTTATAGCTTGGCACCTGAGTAATCAGTCTAAAATTAAATTAATGGTTTGACATGATGACATGCTGATTAAATGCATGTTTTTATGTGGTCATTAGGATCTTATAATTTACTTGATAAGCCATTGATGAGAGTTGAATTGGAGAAGTTTAAACAGCTTAAACCGATAATTAAATCTGCTAAAGAGAAGGAAACAGTTGTATTAAAGGTGTCATGAATTGGATTTTTATTTTATTTTATAATGTTCCTTGAGGTCCACTTATAATCTTAGTGTGATTTTTTTCATTAAAAGTAGTCATAATTGATTTTCTATCCAGTTTTGTGCCTCTGAATCAAATGCTCCCTTTTTTGGGGGTGTCTTTGCATGTAGATAAGTATAAACGCCCCCCGCCATTACGCGCGTGTGGGGTTGTTTTGAAAACTTCGGATGGTTAAAAAATGACAACCGGAGGAATTCATCCATACATGTTTGAGCCAGAGTCTTATCCCAAATTTGAAGAAAATTAACCCCCTCCACAAATACCACAGATACTACAGTATGTGACAGCGTAGTAAGTAATCACTGTAATTTAATTGTTTATTTGTGTGACAGGTATTACTTTTATTGTTGTTTAAACCAAGATGCGACACAACGGTGTGTATCTTGTTACATAGTTGGGGCATTTTCCAACGGTGAAACATTTCCGTGTTTTACAAATGCTGAGTAATGCATGACAGTACCAAATAAAGTGTAAATACATGGTGCTATCACATTTATAACTGTGAAAGGATACACTTACTGTGCAACATGTAAACGTATACAGGATACATTCACCAGTGTTTGTCGCACTGTCGTTCATCATATAATCATCTTTCATCATATGTTCAGTGTAGTGACAAACACATATGTTGTTCATTACAATGAGTCATGTTTTCATTAAAAAGGAAAGAGATTGCGTAAATATATTGATATCAATACTCTGTAGGTGCAGCTGTGGCAATTGTGCCATCATGCCAACAGAACAAGAAAATACATGCTGCATAGAGATCCCTGTGCATTAAAACTAATACACGAGCATCTAAAATCACTAGGATCAAATCAAATACTCAGTACACATCTAACAGCCTGTAACATATGAAGCAAAAAAAAAATAATGTGGATACTCACACTTGTTTGTTGCGACATTACTATCGGGTCCAATATAGTTGGCACTGCATCAACTTTTAATTTGAGTCTCTCTGTAAAGCCTGCTTCGAACTGTGTCTTGTTTGTAAAAGAATCATCGGTAAAATGAAGCGAGCAAACAAACATGTTCTTACCAACACGATCCGGGACTTCATTAAAAATAAACATCAGCCACTCTTTCTTAATGTTAGAATCCTTGGGAAGCAAATGCAAGAAATCTAGTTTCCCACAACCTGGCACTGCACAACATCTTGACATCTTCGTGGCCATCGTGACACCTCCTGTTGCTCCAAATATAATCTCACTGCTCTAACCGCAAGACCGGTGGGCGGGCCTAAGCAGTGTCGACGATAAAGTAGGCATTGATCTGTTTATGCAGAGGCTGGCCTGTGCTGATGTAATACCTCACTATGATGTATTAGTGAGGAGGAAGTAGAGAACAAGCCATTTTGGCACCTAGGTTTCAATAAAGCCTTTTTTTGGACTAACGAAGAAGTTTTCGGTTCTGAAATTTACAGGATGTTTTTATAGTGCTATGAACTCTTTCAGGGCTCAAAGCTAAGAATTTTTTCTACTGACCCGGTTGGGCCTGGTTGGGCCAGTGCTTCAGATTTTTACTGGCCCTGCCAAAATTTTCACTGGCCCCAACACAAAATGACAAATAGCTGTTTTTACCATCATGGCTTTAAAAAATATGTCCGAAGATAATTATTTTTTACATATCTTATGTTTTTAATACAATGTCCCCAAGGGGCCTAGGTAGCTCAGCGAGTAAAGATGCTGACTATCACCCCTGGAGTCGCGAGTTCGAATCCAGGATGTGCTGAGTGACTCCAGCCAGGTCTCCTAAGCAACCAAATTGGCCCAGTTGCTAGGGAGGGGAGAGTCACATGAGGTAACCTCCTCGTGGTCGCTATAATGTGGTTCTCGCTCTCGGTGGGGTGTGTGGTGAGTTGTGTGTGGATGCCGTGGAGAATAGCGTGAAGCCTCCACATGCGCTATGTCTCTGTGGCAACGTGCTCAACAAGCCATGGGATAAGATGCGGTGGCAACCGAGATTCGTCCCCCGCCACCCAGATTGAGGCATGTCACTACGCCATCACGAGGTCTTAGAGCACACTGGGAATTGGGCATTCCAAATTGGGGAGAAAAAGGGGAGAAAAAATATAGAAATACAATGTCCCCCAAAATTGAATCACATTTATAATTTGCAAGATATGATTTATGCTTTATGTAATCCCATATATGCGCTTTACAGATATAAATTCATAAATACATCATATTAACCTCAGCCGTCCTGCCACTTACACATGTGTTTTTAAGCCAAGAGTTCTGTGGAGGAGATGATGAGTTTTCGGTCACCCGTTTAGTCATGCTGTCATGCAGCTTTTGCCCATGTGTAGTGTTTTCACAAGAAGGATCAAAGATTATTCACTGAGTTAAAGATCTGATTATTGGCTGAGTGAATAGACTTGCTACTAAATCGGTTGTGATGTGTAATATACAGTAGGTAGATATTAGGCCTAATCTGAATTAAGAATGTGTATATAACATGAAATCAGACAACCCAAATAAGACCAACACTGACTGATATACAAAGAACAAAAACAAAAATACCTGTATGGTCCAGAAATGAGACATGTAACAGGTGTTTTATGAGGATGATATGAAGTAGACTGTTTCAAATATTCATCTTCACCCAGCAGCTGAACAGCTCTGATAATAATAGCCTAATAGCCATAGTGATCTTGCTTCTTTTCATATCAAACACCATTATCATGATGAATTAACGTTTACGTTTTGAAACATCACCTAATTAAATGTATACTTACATTTTGGATACTGAGCAGCTCGTGATTTCCAGGCACGTGTATAGCTGAGGTTTAACAAAGTTTATTACGTCTCATTCGGCGCTTCATCTCTAAAGGCGAATAAATGAGAGAAAATGTGTTTGTTTTTTTACAGTGGGAATAAAACTTGCGCTCTGTCCCTTTACAAGAGCACATGCACGTTAAACAGTCTACGCTGCACGGGGAGAGATGATGATGAGACATATGCACGGAGAGGCATGGATTTTCAGTCCTATTGAAAGAAACTGTTGATTTCTTGTGTTCCAATGTGTGGATTACTAATTCTCACCAACATGTAAAAACGAAAAATGTGGGGATTTCGCACACTGTGAACACGGAATGTGCAGGGATACTTAAAGTGTTGCACAAGACGTTAAATCCCACTACGAAATTCATTAAGTGGGTTTTTTTTCCTGCTATTTTCTACACATTGGTAATAACTGCTGCTAAGACACTTGGAAAAGAGCGAGGACAGTGCTAGGAGAGTGCGCTCGGTGTCTGCACGATCTTGTGTGTGCATGTGACTGTGCCTTGGCGCGTCCAGAGTATATTATGCATTTGCGTGTCTTTGCGAGATAAATATACTCGCGCTCGCTCCTCGGTTAGAAGACTTCGTTCGCTCCGTGTAATTTTTGTGCTCTCCCGCTTGTTTTTTGCTTGCACTAATGTTAAAAATGCAGCACTGGCCTGATCGGGCAAGTAACAGTTCTAGCAACTGGCCCGAATCTTTCTCACACTGGCCCCAGGCCATCGGGCAGTCCTTATTGTCGAGCCCTGTCTTATATGTCAAGATATCATGACAACTTTGATTTTCCAGTTCATGACCCCTTTAAATGTGTAATCGCTCCTTTTATGCATCTGTCTCTGCATTGAAGACAACAACATGTTAATAGTCATGTTTTTATACCTCATTACATTGTCAGAAGTCTGTTAGGAAGCCTCCTTCTGTTGCGAAAACACCTATTCAGGTCAACCTTAGTTCACAGGACAGTTCACAGGTGAGTCAGGCTCAAGGTGCAGTGAATTCCGGTATTCCAGATTTACATTCATAGCTAATAGGTATGGGTTTAATAGCATGTAATTGTTTGTGTTAAACAGGTTCTTGTCCTTGAAAGTCAGGCGTCCCCCTCTCAGCGCACTGATGGAAGAAACATATCATCTTTGAGGCTTGGCATTCCCTGCCAGTCTCTCACACATCCAGCACCAGATACAAACAATCTCCAACAACAGGCAAGACCATTTCCCATTCTCTACCAGACGCTGAAAGCAAAAACTTCTTTTTAAAATTGAGTTAAAAATGTCCAAAAAAGTTGTGCGTAAGCCTGTAGATCTTTTATGGCACTTTATGATATTTTGTGAAAGTTTTGAATAGATAACATTATTGTCAAAGCTGAATATTGCTCCCCATCTAGCCATTGGTGAATTAATCAACCTTCTCGTATGATTAAAGTTATTTTCTGTTTTCTATTCCATCAGTTAATGTTGCCTTTTATTAAAAAAATAAAAATTATCTAAATGATAAATATCTTGGCTTCAGTGCTAAATTATTATAATGCTTGTTTGTTATCTTATCCATTTATGTTAAATTTGATGACCTATATAATTAACCTTGGTGTCATAGTAAGTTGTCCTCATTTACCTTATTAAAGTGACAATTCTGTATCTTGAAGTCTGTCTTGCTTGAAGCTTCTAACTGATGAGATATGGTGGCATGCATTGTCATTACAGCTTTGTGTGTACAAGTTAATAGCATCATACATAGCTGAAGTGGTCAGGAGTCTCTTGTTCTTCTATTGATAGAGCTAAGGGGGCAAATCTCTTTTTATTTTCTTAGATGGTAACCCCTATAAAGATGAAGGTATCCGAGTCTTGCATGTACATCTCAGGCAGTGTGGGGCGTAAACAGGGCAGCTGTTCCTCCAGCTGTGTGCTGCCTGCAGGTAGGTCCATTAGTTTTTACTTTAACCTCCTGCGACCCAAGCGTGGCTGCTGTGTGCATTTTCCATTTCCCTTTTTGATTTGTAAGTAGTAGCACCTAATAAACAAGCAATATATATATATATATATATATATATATATATATATATATATATATATATATATATATATATATCCTAGAGCAAATAGTTTTCCTAAAAATATATGTCCACATATGTGGAGAGCAGGACTAAGTTGTGAAATTTTAAATAATTCCAAGCTATAGTAAGTCAGATTTTTTAAACCAAATTGTTTATTATGTTTCCAGGATTGTTGATTATTCATGTTTTTGAGACGTTACAGACATTACAGCTGATTTTCTGTAAAGCTGAATAATTCATTCTGATTCAAAGTAATGGCCAGCATCATCCAATCACTGTCAATCATGTTAAATAAAAATGTAGCATTATAAAAATTCTGAATCTATGTACTGATTATCATTGTCCCATGCCAAACATGTTGAGTGAACCAAACATCATCTGCAGCCTGAAACTGAACTTTTAGTCAGATTTTAGGAGTGAATGCACTTAGCTGCATAGAGAGATAAAGGATGCTCCCTTGCTCCCTATTTAGTGAATGACTTAACCTCCAGTGTGCTGTCTGTCTGCACTGGTCTCAGAACAGTTTGAAATGCACCTTATTTTCATTCTAACTCCGTATAAAGTCTCTGAAAGCAAAATTTTTCAGCTTTTGGATGAGCCCACTGATTCCCAATGTGTGCACAGTAAATTTAGGAATGCATTTACTAATGTTAATGAATAGAATCATATTGTACAGTCATAACAAAATAAAATATAACAACATTTATATTAAAATGAAGCGCAGTAACCCACAGATTTGTTAATGTGAAAAGTTATTTAAAATAACTAACATGTTTTTTCAACTTTTGTGGGAATAATGTCCCAAAATCCATGTATGTGGACATCATGTTATCATTGTACTGACGAAAACTACGAAACTAAAGATGCTACTCTTTACACACAAACAGGTTTCAATGAGCAAACTTAAAGACATTTTTTACCAGAGGCACTTTTGTTGGTTCTGTGTCCATAGAAGCGCTTCATGGAAATTTACCCCATGCTTTTGTGTCACGTGACTCGGTGCATCAGAAGTTTAACCCTTAAATGACAGTCTCAAGTGTTGTGAACTGTATTTAGATGGTTTAAATTAATTTAAATTATATGTTGCTGTAACAGTTAAAGGATGGGCAAGGAGGATGTGGGAACCAGCTGAACAGTCAATATAAAGGTTTAATGTAAAACTCAATTTAAAACAACATAAAACATAAGACGAACACAAACACATGCAGCGCGGCCACATGCGTCTCTCTCGAACTTTATCCTCCTCCCGGCTGATTAGCCCGATTCAGGGCCAACCGTGTGTCCTCAAGGCCTGGCCCTGCCCTCCTCCTCATTACACTCCTCCATCGCCCGACTCAGGCCAAGGAAACCCCCAGCATGACACACTCCCTTCTGGCCATGCCTGCCGGCAGGTCTTCCCTACCTTTCTGGAGCCGTGGGAGAGATGAGGGGAGAGAAAACTGGCTCACTGGTCCCCGGACATGCTGTCGCCCGGCCCTCAACTGCTCCTCCGCCCTCTGGCAGACAACAGCTCGCTCCTCCTCCAGCAGATGGCAGCGAGACCTCCGACCTTTGGCAGACGGAACCGCTCCTCCCCTTCTTGGTGGATGACAGTGGTTCGACGGCAGCGGCAAAGACTCCGCAACAGCGCATCCCGGCAGAATAGTCAACGTAAACTTTAATGACAGACATAAACTTAAAACAACATAAAACAAACATAAACACACACACAGCGCAGACACGTGCGTCTCTCTCTCTCGAACTGGCGCCTCTGGCTCATCTTTATCCCCTTCCCAGCTGATTAGTCCGATTCAGGGCTGGCTGTGTGTCCTTACGGCCCGGCCCCACCCTCCTCCTCGTCACAGTTGCGTATAGCGAAGCCAAAATACAACATACATGCATGTGAATGCAGGGTCGCATGTTAATCGGTAAAGAATCTGTCTGCAGAAATGCTCTCCACATTTCTCCAGGATTGAAAAGCTGTCATTCACAAAGTTCTACTCCTGCCCCTTTTGTGTTTTATATTATTAAAATATGTATTAAATATTTTGGCTTACAAAGTGCTTTCAGCTACCAAATTCTCAGCTCTGTTTAACATGCTTTACAATGTTTAAAAGAACTTTCTGGGTTCTGTCAAGCTCTGTGATTACCACATACAATAATTTTGTCTCCCAGGCATCTCTTAGTTTGTTAAAACAGACAAAATCACACTAATAGTAACAAACTTACAATGGAAGCTTGTGGTTAACTGTATCCCTGTTGTAAAGTCACTGTGACACACTGTATCTTGTGGCATATACTTTATTCAAGGCAAGTGCCTTGATGCTGTTATTTTGGTCGTACCTCAGTGTCAATGCCAAAGGTGAAACCAGCTCTTCAGATGATGAGTTCTTCAGAGAAGAAGCAAGAGTTTCAGCTTAGAGAGCTCATGATGTCCAAAACATCTTCCAATGTGTCTTCACTAAGTGTTCACTGCGAGACCAAACAAAAGCAAGCCAATGAAATTCAAGCACAGGTACAATATCGGTAGACACAAGTCTCAGATACTTCAAATATACTGTTTTCTTGCTAGCTGTTTGCCATTATCCACTTAAAACCCCCAAGTTTACACTGATGTACAGTAGACAAAAAAAATAATAAATTGATACAAAGGTGTATCAAACACAGTTAAACTAATAAAGCCACTAGCATACATGGTTCCATTTGTATTGGTAAACACAGTGAAACTTGTGTGTGTCTTGTTTGTCTACCCCTGCTGCTCAGAATTTGGACCAACAGCGGATTCAGAAAGGCAAGGCTAAAGCAGAGAAGTACCGCAAGGTATTCAAATTTACAAATTAAAAAATATTAGTTCAATATTTTTAATAATTTGTTTCGTTTATATATTTGTTTTTGTTTATGTGACCTCCTCTTTCCCTCTCACTTACTGATGTCTAACCCTGTCAAAATATATATATATATATATATATATATATATATATATATATATATATATATATATATATTATTTTTATTTTTCCTGCAGCACATTACTGTAGACAAAGTGGTAAAGATGGTGCAAGCTGACAAAGAACATGAAGAGGAAACATTTGGTATTGTACTATTATAGATAAATAGATAGATAGATAGATAGATAGATAGAATGACAGACAGATAGATATATAGATAGATAGATAGAATGACAGACAGATATATAGATAGATAGATAGATAGATAGATAGACAAAACGACAAACAGACAGATAGATAGACAGGCAGACAGACAGATAGACAGGCAGACAGACAGATAGATAGATAGATAGATAGATAGATAGATAGATAGATAGACTGATGATAGATAGATAGACAGGCAGACAGATAGATAGACAGACAGATAGATAGATAGACAGACATACAGACAGATAGATAGACAGACAGACAGACAGACAGATAGATAGATAGATAGATTGTTTAATTGTTTGATTGTTTGATTTATTGTTTGATTGATTGATTCCACTGCTGATAATCATTTATATTTGAATGCTTTTATTTCTTTATGTGAAAGATAACAGCATAGTCCCAGACACTCAACCTGTTGTGAAAAAGGGATACTCCTTGTGAGTGCATTTCAATTGCCAATTCAGTTACAGTTGCTCAGCTGCTTAAAACGGATTAGAAGAATAATATGTATTTATAAGGAGGATTCTCTGTGCAAATGCATGTGCATCTTTTCAGTTCACCAGGTCTCTGGAGCTTAAACTCCAGCAAAAGAAGAATCTCTGTATCTGGATCACTGGTGGCCTTGCAGAAGAACTGCTCTAAGAACAGTTTTAAATCAGGTGAGTGAGTGCTATATGAATAAATGTAAGTTAAATAAAGATATGTAAGCCAATTAGTATGTAATATGTTTCAATCAGTATTGACCTTATATTTGAAGACATTAAACCTGCAACTGGTTCTTCCTAAGAAGCCTAGTACTTCCTTGCTGCATCCTAGAACCTTATAAACACAACTGATTTTTGGCAGACCGATCAAATTTGTGCACCTGATTTTAGAAAGTTGCAAAGTAGCTAGCCAATCAGTTTGGGACTGGCAATTTTTGGCACCTCTTCCCATTTTCTGTGTGCAATAGGCTGTGACTAACCTAAATGTTAGTTAAATATTAACCTGATGTTTTTAAATGATTTATTAGTGATCTGCAAGTGTTTTACATTAGAGTACTGATATTTTTCAGTAAATGAATCAGATGTTGCTTTGTGTAACCTTGAATTCTGTGTAACCAATCTCCAGATGGTAGCTCTCATCCCCCTCCTCAGCGTCTGTCCCCGGCCCAGCATGGATTCAGGTTCCTTACCCAGAAGCAGATGCATGCCCAGCTCACTCAGAGACTGGAGGATGTGCTGAGGGAGCAGCAGGGTACAGATGGCCATGCAGCCCAGCGAGCCCCAGAGCGGAGAGGCTCCTCACTAGTGCCCAGAGCTGCAGGTCAGGGGAAGGAGACAGTGAAGATGTCAGTGAGGTCCACACCTGCTAGACCTACACAGCAGAGACTGCAGACCCACGCAGTTCAGGACAGTGCTTCAGACACAAATAAAGACAATGTGAGACTATTTTAGTTGGAGCATATGTCTGTGGTTAATAAAAAAGATTCAACATGTGGGTGATGTAGGTTTAAATCAGACCTGTATCATGTCCTGATCCCTCTTCCCTTCACATTTCCCCATGAATAAAAAACTTTTAAAAAAATACAAGGCTCATTATGTTAAACTGTACCTTTGTTGTTATTCTTCTGAAGATGGAAAATGCAACGGACAGTATGGTGAAGATGATATCCAGTCATTACAAGAAAAGTACCAAAACTGCATCCCCTGAGCCAGGGGCCCACTTTAACATCGCACCTACAAACAGGTGACAAACTGACCACTCATTCAGCCCCACTTTTTCCTTTGTCTTTACCAGTGTCAGAAATGAATTTTTATATTAAGGGGCAATATTTGATTTTCAGGGGCATTCTTTACCTTTATGTGGGTATATAATTTCTAATCATTAACAACGTTGTCAAATACTTCAATTAAATCAATATATTAACATCAATTCTCAAACAGAGTAATTATATCTTATGTTTTATGCCAAAATATTTATGCCTAGAATAGAATATAAGACATATATCAGATTTTACAAATAAAACACAGAAGAAGTTTAGGGGCATTTATGCCCCAAGCCCCGCTAATTTTTGATCCTGGTACTTGCATGCAATCACAACTTATATGCTCTTCTTAATTTCAGATATCTGTTCAATAAGAGCTGGTTACCATCATCCACTGTAAGTCAACTCATAATTGAGTCATAATTGTATGTAGACTTTTAGAGGAAACTGTACAAATGTTGTGCTGTCTTAAGAATTTTTTTTTTCTGCTTGATGTTACAGGAGAAATCTTCCAAGAATTCAGGCTTGCTCAAAACACATGACACATCCAAGAGTGCATTTCAGGAGAATGAGTACTGCATTTTACTGACTCCAAACCTTTAAATAGGGCTATTTAAATAAAAAAAATGGTTGTTGTAAATCATTGAATTATATTTTATCTTTGGTTTCCTTAGGGATGTTTATGCATTTAAAGAGGACACACCAAAAATCAGAGTGGTAAGGACACTCATAATTCAATATGTAAGGTGTTTAATACTATATAGATATGATAAATTGTCATTAATTAGAGGTTATTTCCTTTTCAGAAAAAGAGTGTGAAATCCTCTGAGACATCCAGAGTTGACAGCAGGTAAAACTTTTGATTTATAAAAACAGCCCCCTCTAGTGTTTAAGGGTGAACCTAACAGCTGAGTTCATTATAATAATGCTGGCATGCAGATTCACTGCATGAAACTCTTTAACATTAGCAATTTTGTGGATATGTGACTGCTTATTAAAATATAATGTATAATTACAATATATATATATATATATTTTTTTTTTTACCAGGTATATGATCATATATTTGTTTTATCTTTTTCAGTGCACCAAGGAATTCTCCAACTCGATCCAAGTTTGCTAAGAAACCTCAGCCTTCAAAGGTTTGACATTTCTTTAATTATCTAGTGAACTGCCACTTAATCAAGATGCAGATTTTTAATTAACATATGCATATAATAAATCAACACTTTATACTTGTGTGTGTTTGTGTTGCTGTATTCTAGGCTGCTCCTGCAAATGTGAAACAAAATCTGTTCAGTGATACAGACACAGACAATATGACAGAGATTAGCTGGCTGAACTCAGCCAACAGGAAACCCAAACCTAAAGTAGCAGACTACAGCAGGCAACCAGTAAAAACCACCAAGCCACCAGCTGACTCCACATGTAAACTACACAGATCTCACCTGGATAACTGTTTTACAGATGTTTTAACAGAATATATTATAGATGACAAATGTCTTACATCCCCAGCAATAGTATTTTAAACTCTGGGTATCTATATAGGAAAAATCCACAATGAGAATGGATGGCATATTTTTAATCAAGGACTACATGCATTTAATGGACCATTTACTTTCTTCTCCCTTTTTCATATTCTCCTGGAATTTCTTTTATTGTCTGTTTTAGTTAAATCACCATTTACACCTTTGCCTTCACCAATGCCAGTGAAGGAGCAAGTTAAGCCAAAGCGGGTGAGGCAAAGAGCTCTATAATTTTACCAAAAAGTTGTAAAAAAAAAGATGTCTTAATATTCTTAATATTCTAAATGTGTAGCATTTTATTATTTTACAAGAAAGTCCACATATAATGCTAGTCAACGTTAATTGCACCAAACATTTTAGTTGCACATGACCATTTTCCACCCTCTCTCTGACCCTTAGAACTAAACAAGTTGTATCCTTATAAGTGTACCTTCAACAATTGACTTTTATGATTTGCTAACATCTTTGCATGAAAAATGAGTAACAAAACTCCCACCAAGTTGCTGCTTATACTAAATAGGTGTTCATGTGTAAATGTGGGCAGTCATATGTTAATGCGCTCATGTTTTCTTGGATCAGTAGTATTAAATGTCCCTACACTCATATTAATATTGATCATTCACTTTTCTCCTGGACTGGGCGAGTGATAGAAGAGGCAGAAGAAAGTGGCTGAACAGAAAGAGAATAAACAACAGCAAAACATTACAATTAAGAAACCCTCAGGAAGACCTCAGAGAGTTGCAGCCTTGACCAAAACCTACAGAGAGCTGTCTGGCTCTGACAGCCTTTCTAGCCAATCAGAGAGCGAAAAACCACCACCACCTAAGGCATGTTATTTTTCTCTAAGCACAACTTGTTCACAAGGATCTTTTTTTAGTATTAATGCCTGTGCTGTAGACTTCTTTATTGCATAATGGTAAGAGTCCTGATAAGGTCTGGGTATTGTCCTTCTCCAAACAGAAAAAAACAATTGGACGACTTGAGAGAATTCAGCAGACTGTCCCAGCTCGAACCACAGGACAAGGACAAAAGGGAGAGACAAGCTCTTTAGACACTGCCAAAGGACAAAGCGAAAACAGTGAAAAGAAAAAAGCAGACAAAATCATTGTTCAAATTCAGCAGGATCAGAGATATGATAAAGGCAAGACAGGTTCTAGTCCAGAGCATCTTACAGTGAAGAAGTCTTCATCTGTTCAGGGGTCATCCAGAAGACAGAAAGAATCCTGGGCCGCAAGATTATCTTCAACTTTGGCCTCGCCTCCCTCCATTGAGAAGATGAGATGTAAGATGAACCGCCATAAATTAATTATTTGCTGAACTAAAATGTATGGATAATTGTGCAATTTATGTTCCATTTCTCCCTGTAGCAAACGAAAAGCCAACAACCCAGTTGCGATCCCATACTACACCCCTCCGTTCTCTGTCCATCTCTCCAATTGAACCTGACTCTTTGCTAGAACGTCTCAGCCCTCTTAAAGAAATCCAAGCCTCCTCTTTCTATAAGACAGCAGAGGTTAAAGATGTTGTTAAACCTCCCTCTCTATCGACCATAACACCTGTTTCCACAACCTCCAGAGGCTCAAGGCAGAAGCCATCTTCTGCTCAGGTAATCAGGAAACAACCATAGGACAGATTTTTAAAATCACATTTAAGGAAAGATCAAGTACTAATGACTTTCATTGGTGGTTCTGATTATACAATATTTGGAAACTTAAGCCACTCTTATAAATGTTTGAAATTCATTGCCGTGGGTAATAAAATATCAAACCAAGTTGCATCTGCAAACCAATTATTATAGACCTTCTTTCAAAGCTAACTTCACTTTTCTTAGCCCGTAGTGCAATTACTTTTAACCAGATGGTGCCAGTATTATTTTATTGGATGAATGTAGTCAGTTCACACAGGTGCCCTAGCAGAGTTGTATTTTTCCGGGTCACGCTTAAAAACATCTTTATATGAAATATTTTGCTTGAAAAGTGTGCTTGTGCTTTCTTTAAAATAAATGCCATTTGAGTGGACATTTTGTTATCAAATACAATGACAATCATGCATTTTGGCTAAAGTGCTCAATTCTTTCTGGGACCATTGTAGGTGCAAATAACACCATATACCAGTGCATGCTTTGATAACATTCAGCCTGTTTTAAACATAAAACAACTGCTCAGATGTTTTGATTGAATTTGATCTGTACATCTGTATATTGGTGTAATGCAAGTTCACCCCATGCCAGATCTTACCCTTCCTCTGTCGCACTCCAGCAGGTTGAGCTGAGTCCGGTCCACTCATTACTGACCACAGCTCAGCCCCCTTTCA
Source organism: Myxocyprinus asiaticus (assembly GCF_019703515.2). Lineage (NCBI taxonomy): Eukaryota > Metazoa > Chordata > Actinopteri > Cypriniformes > Catostomidae > Myxocyprinus > Myxocyprinus asiaticus. The sequence goes on from NC_059372.1 coordinate 33,569,151, forward strand.
CCTCCACAGGCAGGGAGAAATCCACCCTGCCCTCCCTACTCATACCTGCCGACCTCCAGAAGGAGCAGAGAAGTGTCATTAACAGGACCAGCCCAGCATCTTTTGACAGGAAATCTGTGATTTCTGTGGCGACAACGACCCAATCTTCTCTCATATCAGTGAGCAACATGGCAATGATCTGCACTGAGCTAGAGGTATAGGGATTTCACAGTGTATTGCTGACCACCATTACACTTTCGATAGTAGTACATTTCAGTAACAATGACATTTTTGTGTTGCTTTTAATAGAAAACACCAGCATGCCATCAAGAAAGTATTGAGAGAACAGAATTTAAGTCTGGTGAAAAGATTTTTAATTTACATTATTATTTAGTTTGTTAGTGTTTACAAAAATAAGCATCTATGTATACTTCTTCTGCATAAATTACCAATCAGGTCCAACAATCATCCACAAGCATCCGAGCTCATGCCTCTCGGCTAGTCTTTCAGAGAGAGAGGAGGACAGTGACGAAGACAAAGAGAATAAGCCTCCCTTTCCCTCTCAGCAAGCTATGAACATGAAGCCAAGAAAGCTGTTCAAACCTAATGATAAACACTGGCCTCCTAATAAAGGTATTTATCACATTTATTGTATGTGAAATAACCATCAATAAAAACACATTTAATGTTTAATATACACTCACTGATGACTTAATTAGGAACACCTGTACATCTACTTATTAATGCGATTATCTAATTAGCCAATCTTGTGGCAGCTGTGCAATGCATAAAATCGTGCAGATACGGGTCAGGAGCTTTAGTTAATGTTCACATCAACCGTCAGAATGGGGAAAAAATGTGATCTCTGTGATTTGGAGCGTGGCATGATTGTTGGTGCCAGATGGGCTGGTTTGAGTATTTCTGTAACTGCTGATCTCCTGGGATTTTCACACACAACAGTCTCTAGAATTTACTCAGAATGGTGCCCAAAACAAAAAACATCCAGTGAGCGGCAGTTCTGTGGATGGAAATGCCTTGTTGATGAGAGAGGTCAACGGAGAATGGCCAGACTGGTTCGAGCTGACAGAAAAGCTATTGTAACTCAGATAACCACTCTGTACAATTGTAGTGAGCAGAATAGCGTCTCAGAATGCACAACACTTCGAACATTGAGGCGGATGGACTATAACAGCAGAAGACCACGTCGGGTTCCAATTCTGTCAGCCAAGAACAGAAAGCTGAGGCTGCAGTGGGCACAGGCTCACCAAAACTGGACAGTTGAAGACTGGAAAAACGTAGCCTGGTCTGATAAATCTCAATTTCTCCTGAGGCACACAGGTGGTAGGTCAGAATTTGGCACCAACAGCATGAATCTATGGACCCAACCTGCCTTGTGTCAACAGTCCAGGCTGGTGGCTGTAGTGTAATGGTGTGGGGAATGTTTTCTTAGCACACTTTGGGCCCGTTAATACCAATCAATCATCGCATGAATGCCACAGCCTATTTGAGAAGCGTTGCTGACCATGTGCATCCCTTCATGACCACGATTTACCAGTCTTCTAATGGCTACTTCCAGCGTGATAATGCACCATGTCACAGAGCAAAAGTCGTCTCAAACTGGTTTCATGAACTGTTCTTTAGTGGCCTTCCCAGTCACCAGATCTGAATCCAGTAGAACACTTTTGGGATGTGGTAGAACGGGAGATTCGCAGCATGAATGTGCAGCTGAACATCTGCAGAAATTGTGTGATATAATTATGTCAACATGGACCAGAATCTCAAAGGAATGTTTCCAACATCTTGTGGACTCCATGCCATGAAGAATTGAGGCTGTTTTGAGAGCAAAGGGAGGCCCTACCCAGCATTAGTATAGTGTTCTTAATAAAGTACTCAGTGAGTGTATAGCCATACAGAATGAAGCTGAATTTTGGACCAGTAATATTTAATTATGGGAGGTGTTACCCAGTGCAGCATGACAGAATGTCTTTTCACTTGACACTTGTGGCAGTTGTGGCTGGTTAAGACAAAAACTAAATAACACGGAGGAGATGTGATGTATTGCATGACACTGTGATTCTGCATCTCATTAACTGTATGGGCCAATTTCCTGGACCAGACCAGTCGTGATCCATCTACCACTGGTATTGGTGATTCTCCTGTAATAATCTCTTGACCTTTTCTTAACTTCTGTTTACTAAGAAACTGGCCCAGGTATTGTATTGACATTGAACTCAGTTTGATTCTGGGAATGACTTCGTTGCTTTGCCTCAGGTCCCAATGTTAAAAAGCCTATAAATGATCAGAGCAGCTCCGAGATGGAAGAGGAGGAGACAGATGCAGACAATGGGAGAAGAATGAAAAGTTGCCAGAGAGGCCAGAATAAAAGGACCAGAGCAACAACAATATCCAGTAATTAGATTTCATGGGCAGAAAATTAAGACTTGATTGATATGAACATGCTACTACTTATATTTGCACATATAAAACTGTTGAAATCACATACAGTTGTGCTCAAAAGTTTGCATACCCTGGCAGAAATTTTGAAAATTTGGCATTGATTTTGAAAATATGACTGATCATATTTGTCTTTTATTTAAGGATAGTGATCATATGAAGCCATTTATTATCACATAGTTGTTTGGCTCCTTTTTAAATCATAATGATAATAGAAATCACCCAAATGGCCCTGTTCAAAAGTTTACATACCCTTGAATGTTTGGCCTTGTTACAGACACACAAGGTGACACACACAGGTTTAAATGGCAATTAAAGGTTAATTTCCCACACCTGTGGCTTTTTAAATTGCAATTAGTGTCTGTGTATAAATAGTCAGTGAGTTTGTTAGCTCTCACATGGATGCACTGAGCAGGCTAGATACTGAGCCATGGGGAGCAGAAAAGAACTGTCAAAAGACCTGCGTAACAAGGCAATGGAACTTTATAAAGATGGAAAAGGATATAAAAAGATATCCAAAGCCTTGAAAATGCCAGTCAGTACTGTTCAATCACTTATTAAGAAGTGGAAAATTCTGGGATTTCTTGATACCAAGCCAAGGTCAGGTAGACCAAGAAAGATTTCAGTCACAACTGGCACAAGAATTGTTCGGGATACAAAGAAAAACCCACAGGTAACCTCAGGAGAAATACAGGCTGCTCTGGAAAAAGACGGTTTGGTTGTTTCAAGGAGCACAATACGACGATACTTGAACAAAAATGAGCTGCATGGTCGAGTTGCCAGAAAGAAGCCTTTACTGCACCAATGCCACAAAAAAGCCCGGTTACAATATGCCCAACAACACCTTGACACACCTCACAGCTTCTGGCACACTGTAATTTGGAGTGACGAGACCAAAATAGAGCTTTATGGTCACAACCATAAGCGCTATGTTTGGAGAGGGGTCAACAAGGCCTATAGAGAAAAGAATACCATCCCCACAGTGAAGCATGGTGGTGGTTCACTGATGATTTGGGGGTGTGTGAGCTCTAAAGGCACGGGGAATCTTGTGAAAATTGATGGCAAGATGAATGCAGCATGTTATCAGAAAATACTAGCAGACAGTTTGCCTTCTTCTGCACGAAAGCTGCGCATGGGACACTGAATATGAATCCCATAAGAAATAAAAGAAATGTGTTTTGCTTGTTCACTCATGTTTTCTTTAAAAATGGTACATATATTACCAATTCTCCAAGGGTATGCAAACTTTTGACTGTACAAAGCCTCACCTATACGTTTAAGCTTACTCTTAATATCTATGCTTTTGAATGTGCTGAGATGTTTGACTCACATAGTTGTGTATGTGTGCGTTGCCTGCAGTTGGGGATGTGGAAACTGTATCGTCTTGCATGAGGTCCAGTCATGGGCAGGCCATTGTGGAGACAGACATAGACCTGACCCAACCTGAGATCCCACCTATTCAGGAGGTGGGATTTATCTGCCATCAGTTCAGCTCAGAGCTTAAGAGAAAGATCCAGGTGCTTGTCATCTCACTTCACACCGTTTGAAGATACTTAAGACCTATTCGGACGGGATTAGTTTTATATGGGGTTTTATATGTCAAGTGTTTGACATAAGCACGTTTTTTTTTTTTTTTTTTTTTTGCAGAGAGTGTGAAAATTGTGTTTAGCCCTGCATTTCGGAACATATATTCCAGAGGGACAAATAAAATGACATTGTGAAGGGAATTTCCTTTTTTTTTTAAGTCAAGAGTAATATAAGATAACAGGATTGTTAATGTCACCAGTTCTGTTGTATTTGGACAGATATTCCAATCATTTATTTCTAGTAATCACAGATACAGTATATGCTCATGTTAAATATTTCCTGCATTATTAATCAGCACAGTGTACATTTTCTAATAGGTCTCTTATGTGTGACAGCAGTGTGTAAATGCTGTAGAGTAGACACGCCCATCTCTGCGATTTTTACTGACATCACTTGCGAACACGTGCGAATCGACGGTAAATATTACAGATGTCCCGCAATAATAATTACTTTACGGACATATGTCAGGAAAACTAATACATTCCAAATAGGGCTTTAGTCTGCATCCGGGGGAAAGACTACAGACTGCAGATTAAATCATTCAATGGGTATTGAGTAGCCCAGCATCTTATTTGCATTTTCTACAGGACTCCCACGGTCATGGAAAACCTAGAAATATCCATGAATATTTGTGGAAATATACCAAATCGGGAAAGTAATTAAAATTTCTCTACTGAACATAAATTTTTCTAGCTATGCTCTTCTCTAAAATGTTTAATCGACTAGGTTTTGCTCTTGTGGAGAGTAAAACCTGGTCATAAAACAAGCCATAGTGAATCTAGTGATGCCCTATTCCTGAGTGAATAATTTTTTTATTTTCAATAAATCAGTCAAGGAGGTTCACAAATGTGTCTGAATGATTCATTACTGAGTCTGAATAAAACAAACAAATATTTTTTTCAAAATCTGTATCTAGTAACAGTAAACAACAGGAAAGGTAATTGAAATTCGTTGGTCAAAAAGCGTGGGAACCTTGTCTCTAGTAACTTGTTTTGTGTGTTTGTCAGAATCGCTCCGGAAGAATGGATCTTTACACCAAACAGTCTATAAAGACCTTTCAGCAGCACATGTCCTCTTTTAGTGACCAATTGCACCAGTACAGGTGAGACATAACAGAGGTGATCCTTTCTAAGAGGAGTTCAGAGTCTCTGCCCTATAACAGGTCTGATCTTTATCTCTTTCCTGTCTTTCTCTCCCTTAACATAGTTTTCAGAAGCTGGAAAAAGTTAAGCAAGTTCTGATAGGTGAAATAAAAAGCCTTGAACAAGATGACATTGCTCTGAGGAGCATGGAAGAGGAACTGATGGTAATTAGTTAACCTATTTCCCCAAGTACCAAATGCAAATAAAAATTGACTTTGGAGAGTAAATATAACAAAGAATTACAAAAGGATTGACTGTTAAGAATTGCAAAAATAATGTATTAATTATGACCAGTCCTTAGAAACCACACAGAACTGAATAAAACAAATTTAATGTCAAATTAGGATAACGTGTTAACTGCTAACATTATTATTCTGATAATTGTATTTATTAATGGCCTAATTACACTTTTTTCTCAGACATGCTGGAAAAAGCAGGCCCTGGCTTTCCACACATACCAAGAGAAAGGAACCAAGAGGTGAGAACACACCAGCTTCTTCATAAACATGCTATTGATTTCCAAGGTCAAGTGTAAATGGAACTAATTGGTCCTTGATAATGGTTCTGTACGCATAATCATGTGTACAAGATGTCTGTTGATGACCATGAAAAGATCTGTGGGTTCTGGGTTGCAGCCACCAACAGGATTTTCCAGCCATCCGTAACTAACAAGATGTAACAGAAAAAGCAAGGTTTATGTAATGCTGCTGTTTACTCTCTCTGTAATGTTATTATGGCAAAAATCATGTGATTTCTGCTTCAGAGCTTTAATGAAAGGACCTTAAGTAAAGCCATTTTAATGCAGTCAGTTCAGACACATTTTATAATGTGAAGTGCACATGCACTGTAAGGCATATTTCTGAGAATTTGGCCTATTTCTAGATCCAAACAAGGTGCACTTTGCATCATGTGGAATTTGCTGAATTTTTCTTGTATGTGTTTGCTAAGTTTTTTGGTGTCTCTGTTTCACATAGCATTTGGAATATAACCGCTCAGTTTGCTTGTTTTTTTTTCTTGTGTCAGACTACAGCACTTGAAAAGCAATATCAAGACGGATGTGTGTGATAGTCTTGAGTATGAGGAACAAATCTTCTCCTCTGAGGTGAGGACCTAAACCTTTTCCAGAATAGTTTAATAAAATAGTTTTACTTTGTATCTCAACTAGTTTTTAGCCTTTAGTGTATAGTAGTACCATCTTGTTTACCACTGAGTAGTAAAACTTCCATTTGAAACAATGTGGCTTCTGTTGCAGATGTCTTTGATGAAGGAAAACATGAAGTCAGTTCAGGACCGTTTCTTTAATGAAATGGTGAGAAAGAGCAAAGTCATGCCTACAAGCACAAACAGGGCAAATATTTTACTCTCAGAGTCTTCTAAAGAACTCAATTCTAGTGACGTTTTTTTCTCTTTGTAGCAAGAGGAAGAGTTGCTGAGTGTGCGAAGAGGACTGCAAACCTTGTTCCTCCCAGACGCATCCAGGTTCTGAGTTGAGGAAAAATTGCCCTTTTAAGGACTGCTATATTTTGGGTATTTTTAAAACATGTTTGTGTGCTTGGATGTTACTAATGTTAGGTTCTTTTAAAACAATACAATTTAAAAGGGAGTATATTTGTACTTTATGTTGCTTATTCTAGTCACCTTTCAAAATGGTTTGTTGTACATGGTTTTTGCACACATATTCACATGTGACTTTTAATATTAATAATGAATAGCTGTGAAAAGCCATTTCCTCTCAAAATAAGTAAATGTTAAAACAGGTTACATTTCAGAACAAGAGCATTTATTTAAATTGTTAACTAATAATCTACACATTCAGATTTATGTGTGCTGAAATTCTAAAAGAAAATTTTAAAAAGAAAGTCAAATATATTCACAGCAGCCGGGATTGGGAGCCTTGAGTTTTCTTGAATTCATGCTTAATTGTTTTTAAAAGTGGATTCTGGATTCCGAACTACCTGAACTCATTAACTTTCTTCTCATTTACCAGTAAGGGCCTGATTAATCAAAGCTCCTGGGGATCAACTTACAGGAGAGTCATGTTGAAAAAGAAAGGGCATTGTTTTGTTATTTTTACCATCAGTTAGCTTGTACTCATTTTACAAATATAATTTAGGTAATGTCTGCATAAAATAATATCAGCTTGTGTGACTTAAATGCATATTTTGGCATCCATGTCCTCTGTAAATGCCACATGAAATAGATGGTTTTATGTTTGTGAGAGGAGGCAACTTGCACCATATTCTGTACTACTTTTCGGTTCACGGAATTGAATGGTTGAGAATAACCTACGGACATGCTACGATGTTATCCATATTTACATTATCTAACATTTATATTTATTTACGCCATGTTTAGGACAACTGAGAATAAATATATATTTAATATTTCTCACAGTTTGAAACACTTTTCCTCACTAAAAGCTTTGTCATGTGACACACAGATCGTGACTTCTATTAATATATCACAACTCTCGCAGTCAGTGGGGCCTGCAGCTGTACGGCTAGATGTACTGTGCGTACCATGAGCGCCCCACTGACCTGAGAAATATTTTCACTAAGAATATTTCAGCAATCATGACATGTGTCCTGTATTTCTGTCGGCTGTGTAAAATCAGACCTAGCAATGCCTGATTCGAGAATGAATCACTTTTGAATTGGTTCTTTTCAGTAAATAGGTTTGCAAAATGGCCTGAATCGATGAATCGATCGTGACTTAGTTAGGTTCGGATTGCATATTCACTAAATCAATTGGAGCGTTTTTTTCACTTAGTAAAAAAGTATCAGGGTACAAGAACGCAGAGAACAAACAAAGTGCTGGATGTTGGATATTTACCTACAATCGATTGAAACAAAATACTTTTTTAAGAGATAACAGAGAAACTGTGTCATGTAAATAAGGGTCCATTCACACCGAACACATTTTGACATCCGCCAACGCTGTTTTTGAAATCTTTTCCTATGTAAACCTGTGCTAGATGGATGTTGTTGACTACTACACCACGTTTTGCTGTATTTTCAACATATCTCACAGATGTGCTGCATTTTTTTTAGAGGCCGGGAAAACATTTCTCACAGGGGACCTCCAAGGCTAAAAGGGTACACTTTTTTACTTGGTCAGGTTTCTGTGATACTCTGAGATGAAATCCTGCATGCACCCCTGTTAGCAGTTAACAATGAATTGGCAATGCTGACATTAGCTGCGTCCAAATTCGTGTACTATAGTGTATGTACTGCATTTAATGAAGAACATACTTCTCTGCTGTTAGGCATGCAGGTGAGTAGTATGAATATATTCCTAGACATAATTCATCTGAGAACATGTGCATTGTACCATGACATGAATATATGACGTACTGTAGTAGCAACAACCGTGAACAGTGCAATTTAAGCATAAGGAACCACTTTCTTGGTATATAAAGGGCTTGCAGTTAAGAGCCATCTGACTCATGGTTCTCCACCATTTTTTGTAACACAGCATTTTGAATATGACGTCTCCAAAGCTCCTGTGGGATGATAGGATAGTAAAGTTTTCAGTAGTAGGTCATCCGGGTATTTCCTGCATACTCTTTTATGAATACTAAGGATTCAAACAATACTACAGTGCTATGCTGCTTTTGGCATACTACCTGTATATACATTGATGCATATCCAAATAGGGAAATGTCATTTTACTCCTGCATACAGACAAAAATACTGTACCTATTGTAGTAAATCAGACTTGTGTATTAAAAACACAACACAGGGAGTATTTCCAAAAGTTTTGTATTTTAAAGACAAGTAGTGCTTTCAAAGTTTTTCCCCCCCCAAATGATGATGAACAACCCTGTTCAAACTGACTTTTGTACAGTAAATATGAAATTCATTTAAAGCAGGCTTATTAACCCTCAAGGTTTTTTTTTTGTTAGTTTTTCCTTTTTCCTTTTTTTTTTTTTGTTACTTTTTGAACCTTTTTCACAGCAGAGCTGGTTACATGTACACAAACATTTACCCAGATCGGATTCATTTTTTCTTAGCGGTCAATGAAATGCAGTCTGGTTCAAAAACATCAAAAACTTAAGTCTCCTGCTGCTCCCACTCTATCAGCTTCAGGTTAAATGTAGCCGCAGGTGTTTCTCAGGTTTCTCCCGGCGACCACCCGCAGTGGAGACAGCCTCCAGCATTAACCACACCCAAACCTTGGCCCAGGGCGCTGGAAGAATAAGAGAACCCCATGGACAATGCCACGGCTCTGGAAGAGGTACCTCCAGGATTTTAATATGAATACCACATTCAGTAGTTTCTTCACAGAAGAAAACCCCCTCTTAGGGCCTGTGAAACCTGGTTGAGAAAAAATAAATCAACAAAGGAACATTTCTTACTTAGGACCATAATGTGATTGCACAATGCCTGACTGTAGTGTTATTTTTTGTGACATGCATGAGAGCTCTAAGGGACACTAGTTGTGCAAAACCTTTAGACACAAACCATTACCATTACATATGTGAAGTTACCAGATCCCTGTCATTTTTGACCAGACTGTGTATATTTAGCACTGGACTTTGTTGGATCTAAAAATAGCACAGGCACATCTGTTAGAGATGGCCACACATGCATACTGACCTCGTTAGGTGCTTGCTTGAAGCATGTACCTCCATTTCAGTGCTTTTAAACTCATTCAACTCTTTGCGGATGGCCGCCTGTGGAATCGCAAATAAAAGCCACTTTATTCTCCAGTAAGACAGTCTGCTGAGAGTAAAACCAGGGCACTGTATGATCAGTAAACACACTGATGTCGGCAGGCTGTTTCAGTTTTAAAGGAAGAGGACTACTGAAACTAAATCTACTGCTGTTTATTGATTTACAGTCATATTAGGTTTACCAACTACTAACGACTGGGGACAAGCTTCTCTAGTTTTGGAGGAGCTTCTGAAAACAAAAATAACTTCCTCTGTGTTGTCTTATTGAATAAAGACAAACCAATGGCCACTGTAAAGATTTGCTGACATCAGCTTGTAGTCATGTACCTTGTCAGCTGCAGACAGTCTTGTCCAGGGTTTGTCAGCTCTTCTGTCATAATCCTGGGCTTTGGCCACCTCGACATAGTCACTGAAGCGGATGAGAATCTTTCTTTCCCTAAGTTCATCGACCGTTGGCCTCTGGTTGAGCTATAAGAAAAAAAGTTAAGTTTGTAATGTGGCTGTCAAAGTTAACCTGAACATTTATGAGATTAATTAAAGTGCTGTTCATCATTCTCCTAATTTTACAATACAACTCTTTTTATTTTGTTCTGTGATTTCTAAAGGTCAGAATAAGAGCAGTAATCACAGATCTCCTTGTTCAGTAAACGCACAAAATCAAATAACCAGGCATATAGTAGTGAAGGATGGAGAAAGACCTAAAAAAATTATGCTGATATTAGACGGGGGAATTCACTAAGAATGAATTGTGCCCGGTAAAAGCACTGTTTACCTGCATGCCCTAGCACTTGATTCACTAAAGGAATTATGCAGATCAGGCAATGGCACAAACGTGGCCAAAAACATGTGTGCTAAATGCAGTTAGCAAGTGAAAGTTAGAAAGTGTGCTTGACTGCACAGCGCATCTGTATATATGCCAGGTTATATCTTTCTTCTGCATCATTTAATCATTACTGAATGAATTACTGCTACACATGGATCTCTTTGTGTCTGTTTTTTTGATGAAATAGTGCAATTTCTTGGGCAACATTTTTAAAATAAAACAATCTACTGTAGAATGAGCCTAATTCACAAAGAAATGTGCCGTGTTTGGGCTTGAAGTAATGACAATGACTTGATTTAAACTAGTTAGGTGGTTAGTGAATAAGAAACAGCTTTTTGCACTGAAATAGTGGTGCAACTGTTTAGTGAATTCACCTCAGAGAGTCTTAAATTTGGAGTCGGTGTGGCAGATATTTGCCTTTTGCATTGCACCACCTATTGTACCTGACATAAATTAGCAGATGACAAATATTTGTGTCGCTTTTAGTGTGAAAGTGCCATTTGTCTGCAATTTGTCTCGCTTTTTCATGTCACGCTTTGTGTGACGAGCCTTAGGGTTTGCCCAACAGTAACCAGCACTTAGCACTTTTTTTTTTTTTTAAACATCCTTCGATGTAAACTGCAGAAAAAAGAAAATGTTTTATCGTAAAATAAAATGACACTCCCAAGCTATGCACACCTATTTATGTATTTTGATTTACGCTACCCATGTGTATTAAAGTAAATAATATGTAATGTATTGCACATTAAAAAATTACCGAAAAACGATACAATTCTAAAATGTGATTTGTAAAGCCTATATTGTTTACAATGTACACAAATTAAAAATCATGATCTTATGATGAATATCAATTATATTTACAATTTATTCATTTACTTTTATTTGTACAAAACTCAATATAGACAATGTTTTTTTTACCATTCCCTGGTTCAGCTCATATTTCCGGCTGTCACATCAGTGAAATCAGATCTTTTCTCTTCAAACTCTGTGGTCTGAATGTTTTAGTAGATGCACTTTCAGTATTGAGGGACAGAGTTGAAGGATTCTGAACATTAGTACACAAAAATTAATTGCTTTCCCTTTCTAAAATCTCTACTTTTCCTTTAAGAGTGCATCTTTATGAAGCTTTGTGAGTGTGGACATCACTTTACCAACCAACAGCTTCATTACATTCAGAGATCGTGACTAGTTCAAACAAGAAATGAAATATTGAGATGTTTACCTTTCTGTTTAGCCTCTGTTTGATCTCTCTTCTTTCCTCTTGCTCTGTCTGGTCGTTTCTCTCTGAAAGAGCACAAGAGAAAAGATGAGCAGAGAGACACAATGAGAGTGATCTAATCAAGTGCAGTATGATGCTCTGTTAGTATTCAGATAACTAATTAATTACGTTTTTACTTCAATAACAACAAAACATGTTATTTCTAAGATAAGAACTGAACTGAAAAAATAAAATAGAGAATATGATTAATATATAAAGTTTAAAGAAATGGTACTTGGTGTAAATTACTTCGAAATTTATTACATAAATAAATTAGCCTACTTAAGCATAATAATAATACAATATTTATTATATCACCTAATTGTAATATTAGTAATTGTAATATTGTAACAACAATAATACATAAATAGTATAAAATATAAAAATAGTTTTGCCTTTTTTACTCAATATAAACGTAAATATAAAAAATATATATATATATATATATATATATATATATATATATATATATATATATATATATATATATCAGATTTAGAGTCACACTCACGTTTTAAAATATTTCTGCTCTCCAGCTCTTCAACGGCCGGCCGCTGACTGAGTCTCCTGCGAAGAAACACCAGAATCACGTTTTGAACCATACTGCTGTCCCTTGTTCAGAGGCAGCTCAATGAGATTCTGAAAGGAAGCTCAAAGTCTCTCCGTCCTTTGTGTTGTTCAGCCTGACAGTTACTACTGCACTCAAGTACGCTCTTCATCTGGATCAACAAACGCGGCACCTTTTAAACACCTTTATCTTACTATTAAGATGCGGTGCTGGTGCGCTTAAATGTCATTATGAGAAAGTGCAGTCACTGCATAGTCCGCGAGAGAAGACTCGTGCTCCTTGTTGTCGTTTGTATACGGGCACGCGCTCTTTTGAAAAAACCTGAAAGTTGCTGCACGCGAGCATTGTAGTGCGCGCTCTCTCTCTCTATCTCTCTCTCTCTCTCTCTCTGCCTCCACTCGTCTTTGTTGTATGATCATTTGGTTGTGATTCCTTTTTATGATTTGTGAATTGCTCATTTGAATACAGTCTGAGGGCAAATAGCGTGATCACAGCAACAACTGGTTCATACAATGCATAAGCTCCTGTACATTTTCATTTATCGTCTTATTATATAGTAAACTCAGGATTTTTAAAGTTTGAAATCATGGCTGGCTTTCTTTACCATAACATCACAATTATGTGAAAATGCGGGTGCATTTTGATAACTGCACAAATTTTGAGCGGATGTTGCCATTTTTGCCAAGATTTAAAACTTCTCAAAACAAATACTGTCAATTTATTAAAAAAATATTCCAGGTGTTTATAAAAAACATGTTTACTTGGGAATATGATGTTGTATTAATTGGTAACCAGTTTATAGTTTTTTTTCCCCTACGTGCTGTATGTCCTCAATATTACTTCCATTGTAGTCTTTTCTCTAATTCAACTTGACACCCTCATGTAAACTTGTAATATCTCATTAAACCATTTTTTACTTTAGCTCTTTATTTCCATCCTGTTAGTCTTGCCATTATTAAAGGTGTACTCAATAATGTTTTCCTCATTTAAAAAGTTTTACTTCTGAAATTAATTGATATTTTGAAACATGTATAAAATCATGAGCACTCACATTAAAATGAAGACTCCAGTCATATCAGTAATCTTATTAAAGCTGTTTTACTCTACATGGAGAGGGTCCACACATGGGGGCTGCCATGTTAGAATCACATTCTGTTATTTGACACTTTCACTCATTGATTAAAGTAATCGTGGCTGACTGTAAATACTACATTTCTACAATGATATCTGAAACCGAAAACTATTGATTTTAAATCATGCTTCATCCAAGCCACTAGGTGTCAGTGTAAGTCCAAGATGACACAAAGACAAAAGTTACTGAGTGCACCTTTAATTATAATTTGATTATTTACTGTACATAAAGTTTAAGTTTCTGAGCTTGACCAGAGCATGTTTCTGAAAGTCTGGTATACCTTTTTATGCATTTTCATTTTTAAACATTCACAGAGTTAAGGAATATTCCAGGTTCAATACAAGTTAAGCTCAATCGACAGCATTTGTGGCGTAATATTGATTACCACAAAAAATGTATTTCAACTCGTTCCTCCTTTTCTATATATATATATATAAAAGCAAAAATCAAGGATACAGAGGCACTTACAATGGAAGTGAATGGGGATAATTTTTGGAGGGTTTAAAGGCAGAAATGTGAATCTTATAATTTTATAAAAGCATTTACATTAATTCTTCTATTAAAACTGTATTATTTGGGCCTGGGAAGCTCAGTGGTAAAGGCGCTGGCTACCACCCCTGTAGTTTGCTAGTTCACTAGTTTGAATCCCAGGGTGTGCTGTGTGACTCCAGCCAGGTCTCCTAAGCAACCAAATTGGGTAGAGTCACATGGGGTAACCTCATCGTGATCACTATAATGTGGTTTGTTCTCAGTGGGGTGTGTGGTGAGTGGAGTGTGGTTGCCGCGGTGGATGACGTGAAGCCTCCACATGCGCTATATCTCTGTGGCAACGTGCTCAACAAGCCACATGATAAGATGCACGGGTTGACGTCTCAGACGCGAAGGCAACTGGGATTCGTCCTCTGCCACTCGGACTGAGGCGAATCACTACGCGACCATGAGGACTTAAAAGCACATTGGGAATTCCAAATTGGGAGAAAAAGGGGAGAAAAAAACTGTATTATTTAAGCTGCAAATTTGTTTAAAATGTCATTTTTACAGTTGTTTTAGGGTTTGTTGACATTACATCATAATAGTAATGAAGTTGTAAAATTTGCTGTAACTTTACACAGAAAAGGTTAGAAAGTGATTTATCACACTAAAGTCATCCACACATATCCTTTATGTCTTGTGGCTATACTTTTGAAGAAGTGAGTATTTTAACTTAAAAAAATTGGCTCCCATTCACTTCCATTGTAAGTGCCTCAATGGAACCTCGATTTTTGCTTTTTTTTAAAGAAAAAGAGGAACGAGTTGAAATAAATTTTTGTGGTAATCAACAATATGCCACAAATGCTGTTGATTGAGCTTAACTTGTATTGAAGCTGGAATATTCTTTTAAAAAGGCACTCCATAACAGGAATGACCAAATTTGTATTGAACCATACAGGGAAATCTTGTGTGGGATAAAATTACGCTCATAGGCTCTTGGAAATTTGCTGTACGACTGTTTTCAAAGTGCTATAAATCAGTAATCACGATATTTGTATGAAATACTATCCTATGCCAAGATTTGTATAACAATTTTAAAAACACTGTAGAATTCCACCCATACGTAATCTGGCGGTGTAACACTGCTGTCACTCATATAAGTGGAGTAAGACGGGATTCCAGCAGATGTGGTGGCATTAACATTTCATGAAGTGAAATGGAGATGTACTCCCAAAGCCCCCTTTGGAAGCTGTCTGGATATTATTGACCTGTATCATGAGTTGCCTCGCAACAGCAGCTTCTCTTTGAATACTGAAAACAAAGAAATCTGCCCGTGCAACACTGGAAGCCACTGCATTGGTCTACATTAAATATAGGTCATTAATCAGAAGCATTTACTTAGCAGATGGATGGCAATGCACTTATTCTTACCATTTTTCCATCAATTAAGAGATATTGCAATATGTCCTACAGTAGATTATTACTGTACTTTGTATTTCTGGTGCACAGCAGCATGCAGGGTGGAGATGGAGGAGGGGAACATGCACTAGCATTCATTATTCACCAGTCTGAGCTCTAAAAATAGCTCCTGCCGTGTATTTCTTCTGTGGTAGAGTAGAGTATGGCAAGCCAAAGATAGGAAGGTCATGACATACTGCTGCAGCAAAGTGTCATTGTGCTTATATGTAGCTCAGACAGCAGCCTGTCCTGCAGGTGCAGTGACCGTCACGCTTTTGTGCTGACCTAGTTCAAAATATCAAATGGATTTTGCCATGTTATGCTGACTAACACTAGCTGTAACACTGTTAAATCCTAGCTCAAACCTTTTAATTAAAGATAACTTGTCATTATTCACTGAATCTTTCCCTGCCCCAAAGCTTGCATCTAGCCCGAATTTACTTCATCTTCAGCTTTGTAAATTTAACAAGACTCCTACACTAAAATGTAATAGTCACTGACATACCAAGCACTGAACCCCATGATTCAAATTATAGGATGTAACATGAAAACAAGGATGTTGTTCAAGTGTTCAAGATTGAGTGTAACCCAGATTGACTGACCAAAAAAATAAATAAAAAAAATGGCTAGACCTCAAAGATGGCAAAGCGCTGCAAGAGGTTTTTGACTTTTCTCAACTTTTGACCTAATCCCCTCACTAAAATGCTTAGATTTTTGTACAATCACTTTCATAATGAATAATGTTGCTGTTTTGTTACCAGTTTGGGAGTTCCTACAGTAGCATGCACTGTGGCATTCATACATTTTTTTAAATTTTTCCCTCTGTTTGCCTAGTTTATGACAAAATTTGGGAAAATATTATTGTTGGTCTAACCAGCTTTTTGTATGATTTTGTATGGTTTGCAGATTAGAAGTTATGGATTACATTTCCTATTACCCTTTTAAAGCATAAACCTCATTAAGCATACACATAGCAGCAGTGTCTGATTACAAAGTAATCTGATTACAAAGTAATTAGTAAAGTAATCTAATCACTTTTATTTAAAAAGTAAACACTTTTATATTTAAATTACATTTAATTTTAAATATTTTAATTGCGTTACATCTATTTCTAAAAAAATATTAATGTAAAGCACATTTAAAGGTGCAGTATGTGACAATTTTCATGTAATATTCAATGTGTGAACGGCTTGTAATGCAACTTAAAAAATGAGCCTTTCCCGGACTTCCTAGGTTTCCTATTAAAGCCTGTAGACTGATTTTCATGCGAAGGGAGTGGGTTGCTTTTGCCGGGAAAATCCAAAGGATGTGATGTTTATGCGCGCTCCCGAGAGCCTTATACTGAATCCCATCTGGCTAAGCGGGAATGTGATCGTGGTCGAGTGAAATCTAGAGTGAACATCGGCAGGGCATTTGATTCTAGGAGGGACCTTCGTTCGGTTTTGGGGATCAAAACCGACCCTGAATTGGCGTTCTTCTTATTGGACAGGTAAGCTTACATAACTGCAAAGCATGTGAAATATAGTGCCATAAGGATTGATCTGTGTCATTTTAGATAACTTGATCTTGCCTGCTAACGCTGATGAATTGCAAGCTACCTTGCTTCGTAACTTTCAAATAATTTCAACGATCTTCTCTTTATATTAAAAGTCAGGTATACAGGATCAATTTAAGCAAATACGCTGGTTTCTTGATCGCAGTACAACATATGACATACAAAACATACAATAGTGCAACATAACAGTGCAGTGCAACAGTAATCTGTCTGGTATAGTTCGGTAGTATGTAGCTGTATGTGTGTATCAGTATGCTATGTTAGCTGATAAGTAGTTTCTTTAGTCTCAAAGTTTGTAGTAAAACAATCTTAACTGTGTAATTTTAATTATGCTACCTCATCCGTCAGCATGATGCCGGTGGATCACGTTCAGTCTCTTTGTACGTTGCGTCATTGTTTTGGCAGATGCTCGCTCGTGTCCCTATGGAGTGTGTGCACGAGCGCAAGCACGAGCAACAGGTAGCTGGCTGCAGTTCACTTAACGACAACAGGTGTCATTTATAACAAGGGTTCCTGAATCTTACATACACCTTTTGCACCTTTAAACAAATTATGTTGAGATGTACACTGGCGGCCAAAAGTTTGAAATAATGTACAGATTTGTTTCGGAAGGAAATTGGTACTTCAATTCACCAAAGTGGCATTCAACTGATCACAAAATATAGTCAGGACATTACTAATGTAAAAAACAGCACCATCACTATTTGAAAAAAAGTCATTTTTTATCAAATCTAGACACGCCCCATTTCCAGCAGCCATCACTCCAACACCTTATCCTTGAGTAATCATGCTAAATTGCTAATTTGGTGCTAGAAAATCACTTGCCATTATATCAAACACAGTTGAAAGCTATTTGGTTCGTTAAATGAAGCTTAACATTGTCTTTGTGTTTGTTTTTGAGTTGCCACAGTATGCAATAGACTGGCATCAAGGTCAATATTAGGTCAAAAATGGCAAAAAAGAAACCGCTCTAGAAACTCGTCAGTCAATCATTGTTTTGAGGAATGAAGGATATACAATGTTTGAAATTGCCAAAGATTTTTTTGTGATTAACATTTTTTTATTGATTCACACATCAAACATAGAAAAGCAAAACAGAATCAACATTTAACCTCCACTACCACTCCTCCCCCTCCCAATCCCCAACCCCACCCCGACCCTCAACAAACACCCCTGTGGTCACACATGATCACATACACACACACAAAAAAACAACATAAAATATTATAATCACACATATTAATAACTACACCTCTCTCTCCACTTCCCCACCCCAAGAGCCCTCCAAGAATGCCAAATATTTGCCCTATTTCCCAACAAACAAATCCAAATTCCCCAGTTTCTAGATGACCCTTCTTCGAAAGCCGCCACCCTCCCCTTCTCCGAGCACCACTACTGAAATTGGGGAGCTCCAGCCGACATACATTCCCTTAAAACAACTTGTCTAAAATAACACTGGTTGGGACCCAATTTGTTTTGTGTTTATTCCCTATATTGATGACCGCCCCATTGCCTAAAATACAGAGTCTAGGGCACAATGAAATTTGAGTGCCCAATACGTCACACATAAAACTTTGAACTTTCAACCAAAATTCTTGGATCTTAACACACCACCAAAACACATGGGTTGTGTCTCCATCTTCTGAGTGGCATCGCCAGCAGGTGGGTGTATCTTTAAGACCAAGCCTATACAATCTAGAGGGGGTCCAATAGAATTGATGTAAAATCTTGAATTGCATAAGGCGAACCCTTGTATCTCTAGATGCAGAATTAATGTTTTTTTGGAATCCTAGCCCACACTCCCTCCTCCAATACCAGGTTTAAATCTTTCTCCCATAATCTCTTGACAGAAGTTAAAGCTCCGTCCCCCAGACTCTGAATTAGCAGGGAGTAATACACTGATACCTCATGACCTTTTCCAAAAGCAGTAATCACCACTCCCAGAGTATCTGCCACTTTAGGGGGGTGTATGCTATGCCTAATAATAGTACAGAGTAGGTGGTGCAGCTTTTAATACCTAAAGAACTGAGATCTGGGAATCCCAAAAAGTTTAACCAAATTTTCAATGGATCTCAACACTCCACTCACATATCGGTCACCGAGTGTATTAACCTCCCTCACAATCCACTCTGTCCAGCAGAAAGAGGACTTATTAATACATAATTTTGGGTTCAGCCATATGCTTGAGGCAACATTTAAATAAATGTCAGAATTAAACACTCTGGACACTTTTGTCCATACCGAATGAAAATGCGAGATAATGGGGTGTAACTTAACTTCTCCGATTAGTTTAATAGAAAGGCTTTGCAATGGCGTAATAGGGGCAAGAACTTCCTGTTCAGTACAAAACCAGGGAGTGGCTCTCTCAGGTGGAAGTGACCAATGAGCCAAATGTCTGAGACCGAATGCATAATAATAAAACAAAATTTTGGGTAGGCCTAGCCCACCTTTGTCAATCGGCCTATGCAACTTACTGAAATGTAATATGGGACGTTTACCATTCCAAATGAAGGACTTCGCTATGCTATCAAATTGCTTGAAATAAGAGAGGGGGACATCTATAGGGAGAGACTGTAGCAGGAAGTTGAATTTTGGAATTAAATTTATTTGAATAACATTAACCTTCCCAATCATAGTGTAACACAGTTCAATGGAAAGGAGGAGGTGAGAACCGGCTTGACAATATAAATAATATTTTAATAATGAGCTTAAACCAAAAGACAAACACACACAGGTGTCGAACAGCTGTTCGTAACTCTCTCTCTGTCACACTGCCGTCTCCAGTCGGTCTTTATCCCTCTCGGGCTAATCAGCCTGATTAGGGACCGGGTGTGTAGAATCACGACCCGGCCCGCCCTCCACCCTGCCACATTCCTCCCCCATTCTCTCAGGCCGGGGAGCCCCCGGCATGACGTACAACCCCCCCCCCTTTCCCTGGGGGGGGGCGTGCCTTCTGCCCCATCTGCCGGCAGGTCATCCCCGTCTACCTGGATCAGGGGAGGGGACAAGGGGAGGGAAACAAAAAAAAAAAATGTGGCACCTACACGCCATAACGGCGATCATGCCAAATTAACAAAAACATTTAAAAAGAGAGGGGAAAGGCCAACAAGGAGAGGCAGCAGGAGAGAGAGAGGAGAGAGAGAGAAAAAAATAATTTACTTGCCGGTTTCCTATACACCATAGCCTGGTTCTCGGCCACTCCTCCACCCTCTGTTGGATGACAGCCGCGCCTCCCTGGGTGAATCAGAGGCAGTCCTCCGGCCCCTGGTGGACGGAACGCCCCACCACGTTTTTGGTGGACAGAAGGGGTCTCCCCCACCCCTGGCAGAGGTTCTCCCGCTCCAGGCGGTTGGCCAGGAGACCCTCCCTGTTTCAGCAGCTGGTAGGGATCTCCTCTGCCTCTGGCAGCGGCCCTGACCACTCCAGGCGGTCGGTTAGGAGCCCCTCCTCCCCTCGCGGTCGGCGGCCATTCCTCCGCTTTCAGGCGGCCGGGCTCCTCCGTCCCCCGGCGGATGGCCACGGCTGCTCCGTTGGGGTGGATGGTAGTGGCGAGGACTCTACTACAGCACATCCCTACTCCTTCCCAGATTTCGGCACCAGTGTAACACAGTTCAATGGAAAGGAGGCGGCGAGAACCGGCTTGACAATATAAATAATATTTTAATAATGAACTTAAACCAAAAGAGAAACACACACAGGTGTCGGACAGCTGTCCATAACTCTCTCTCTGTCGCACTGCCATCTCCAGTCGGCCTTTATCCCTCTCGGGCTAATCAGCCTGATTAGGGACCGGGTGTGTAGAATCACGACCCGGCCCCGCCCTCCGCCCTGCCACACATAGATAAATGTAATGAAGCCCACCTGCCCACATCGCTCGAAAAACTTTTTATTAAAGTGTCAAAATTAACTCTAACTAAATCACACAAATTTGCTGGGAATAAAATACCCAAATACTTAATACCCTGTTTGGGCCACTGGAAGGCGCCCGGCTGAAAAGTCGTTACCGGGCAGTACGCTGTCAGAGCCAAAGCTTTGGATTTAGACCAATTAACTCTGTATCCTGAGAATTTAGAAAAGGAATTAATAATTCTGTGGAGGGAAGGCATAGATCTAGTAGGGTCGGAGACGAATAATAAATATAATGTGCATACAGCAAAAGCTTACACCTCCCACCACCACCCCTGGAAAATCATCCTCCTTTCTTATCGCGGCTGCTAATGGTTCTAGGGCAAGACAGAACAATAATGGGGAAAGAGGGCAACCCTGCCGGGTGCCCCTATCCAGAGTAATATAATCTGAAATTAATCCATTCGTTTGTATCGCCGCTACCAGGTGTCTATAAAGTAACTTAATCCAACCAATAAAAGTATTCCCAAACCCATACATTTCCAAAATCTTGAAAAGATAATACCATTCTACCATATCAAACGCCTTTTCGGCGTCAAGTGAGATGGTAGCAACCGGAGTCTGATCATTCGCCACTGACCACATGATACTGATGAAATGCCTAATGTTATCAGAAGAGCTATGGCCCTGAATAAACCCCACCTGATCTATATGTATAAGAGATGTCATAACTTTACTTAATCGGTTAGCCAAAATTGTTGACAATATTTTAACGTCTAGCTGGATCAGGGAAATTGGACGGTAACCCTTACACTCGCTTAGATCTTTGTCCTTTTTAAGAATCAGACTGATCCGGGCTTGCATCAGAATCAAGAGAATTATTTTGTTCAGCCGTCAGTTTAGGAAGTTCTAATGGTACCAGAAAGTTTCTAATATCCTCATCAGTAGATGAAGATGTGGAACTATAGAGATTAAGATAGAATGTAAACATTTCACCACCAGCAGATTTCACTGAGGGGGAATGGTGGGAAAAGACTCTCTCTGCTTTATATATCTAGCCAAAAGCTTCCCTGCTTTGTCCCCTGACTCAAAGTATGACTGTCTTGCCCTGAATAGCCAAATCTCCACCTTCCGCGACAAAATTGTATTATATCTGTATTTAAATCGGGTCAATTCTATGAGGCCATCAGATAACATTCAGCATATCAGATCTGCCTCGGCACTTTTAATATTCCCTTCCAACTCCACGAGTTCTCGTGCTTTGGATTTTTTGGTGAATGAGGCATACTGTATGATCCGGCCCCTAAGAACCACCTTAAGTGCCTCCCAAGCCATGCCCACAGAGGATACTGAGGACCAGTTGGTCTCCATATATAATTTTGATTTCAGCCTTTAACATTTGTTGGAATTCAGGATTTTGCAAAAGGGATACATTAAAGTGCCAACTATATGATTTCCTTTTCTCCATATGTGGCAACACCTCTAAACTCACCAGGGTGTGATCTGAGATTAAATGTTTCCAATTGAACAATCAACAACAGATGAAATGAGGGACTTAGATATAAAAAAAAAAATCTATTCTAGAATAAATCTTATGGACTGATGAAAAAATGTATAGTCCCTACCAGATGGGTTAAAAATATCTGTAAAATCAAGATTTTTACACATCCTGAGAAGCGTCAATGTTGCTCTAGGGGTCTTAAACACTTTTGCTTCACTATGATCAAGGAGTCC
Source organism: Myxocyprinus asiaticus (assembly GCF_019703515.2). Classification (NCBI taxonomy): domain Eukaryota; kingdom Metazoa; phylum Chordata; class Actinopteri; order Cypriniformes; family Catostomidae; genus Myxocyprinus; species Myxocyprinus asiaticus. Next base: position 33,591,833 of record NC_059372.1, read on the forward strand.
ATCAAAAGTCTCCTCCCAATATTATATCATGAGGGGTGCCAGCGGCTTGCAACATCCTTTCAAGATCTATAAAAAAGCCCTGATCATCAATGTTAGGTGTATTATATTAGCCAAAATAAGACTTTGTCCCTGAATTTCTGCTAAAACAATAATGACTCTTCCTAATTTATCTTTAATCTCTTTGAGACATTTGAATTGTAGATGCTTACTTATCAATGTAATGACTCCCCTGCTCTTACTTGAGCCAGCACTAAAGAAAACATTTCCACCCCATATCTTCCCAAATTTTTCAGCTTCCTGCAAGGAAAGATGCATTTCTTGAAGAAACACTATATCATATTTCTTATGCTTAAGAAATAACCTTCCTTCTTTTTATGGGGTGCCCCAACCCATTAGCATTCCACGTGGAGAGCGACAATCCACTCATATTAACATTTGACATTTTGACATAATAGAAAAAACAGATTGTGTGTCAAAAACAAAATTATAAAGACCATTAGTGCAACAATCAAACCCCAAACTTTCCCCTGAACCAAACAAAGAGAAAAAAGAAAAACATGTGCATTAACCCTGCGCACGACAGCGCCAACTGGCGTCCATCCCTCTAAACTCAAACAGTCCATGTATGCCTACAAGAGCCCCCGTGACAACTCTGCCGTCGGACTGGTCAAGTCCGGTGTTTCTATACAAATTTTGTGAGACAGAATTACACAACAAAAGATAATCTTTAAAACAAACTCCAGCCAATAGGCTGAATAAACACATAAGAATGTGTAGATTCACCCACATAACTGTCCTGAAGGTGTGTTCCTCCACAAAACAAACTCCAGCCGCTAGGCGGAACCAGCAAAAAAAAATAAAGAATTCCGCTCAGTTTCGTCGGACAGTCAAACGAATGTTCAGTGAACTGACCCATTTGGCTGCTACATGAGTGCAACAAATGACCTAATCACTCCAGTTACTAGCAAGAAATACTCCACAAAATGAACTCCAACCGCTAGCCGTAACCAGCACAAAAAGAAACAAAAAAGGCACTTAGTTTCCTCAGACAGTCAAGTGAATGTTCAGTGAGTCGGTCCACTCGGCTGCACCGTGAGTACCACAGAATAACTTACTCCATTGACTTTATGAAGGACATCTCTAGCTGGGGACATGTGAATGTTTTACGGCCAACCTTAGCATCTATTCTCAATTTGGCCGGGAACATCAGTGCAAAAGCGACCTTCTATTGATGTAAGAGTTTCTTGCATTCCTTGAATCGATCACGTTTCTCTCTTGTCGAATTCGCAAAGTCTGGGAACAAGAAAATGCTGTGGTTCTTCCAAGAATGACTTCCTTTATTCCTCGCCTCACGTAACACGAGATCTTTATCAGATGATCTCAGAAATTTGGCCAGAATTGATCAGGGCCTGTCTTCCTCAGCGGATCGCCGAGCCGGAACCCTGTGACCTCGCTCGATTTCCAGTTTATGGCCTGTTATGTCGAGCAGACTCAGAAAGAGCCCATCCAGGAATTTCACCATATCCTGACCCTCTTTGACCTCAGGAATTCCAACAATACGGACGTTATTCCGCCGGCTACGGTTCTCCAAGTCCTCCAACTTCTCACAGACATGCTCCAAATCCACCTTGGTCGCTAACGGATTAGCAAATAATTCCCTCTCCGATGACTTCAGATAATCGATCCATTTCTCGATATCCCCCACTCTTGTAACCACCTCAGTGAATTTCGTCTCCATGGCAGTGATCGATCGACGTATTACAGCAAGATCCTCCAAGTCAGCAACGACCTTCGTCAGCACTGCCGACATGTTCGAAATTTCTCGCCGAATTTCCCTCATTTCTCCGACCAAATCGACTCCCGGGCTCGGGGCCTCTGTGGGGTGTCAGATTGAGCACGTAAGTGTCTTTTAATGACTCCAGAGCCCAAGGATTTTGAATTCTTTGACATATTGTCCTCCTAGAACAGTTATGGAACAGAGTGTATTGAATCTCACTGGTTTATGACATTAATAGTGTTAAAACTAGCAAAGTGCACAGGGCTTGCCGTTCACACGTCTGAACCTCGCATGGCGTCACGTGTCTCTGATCAAAAACTGAAGATTTCATACAAAGGTGTACACTACAGTCTTCAAAGACAAAGGACAACTGACTCTAACAAGGACAGAAAGAGATGTGGAAGGCCAGATGTACAACTAAACAAGAGGATAAGTACATCAGAGTCTCTAGTTTGAGAAATAGACGCCTCACATGTCCTCAGCTGACAGCTTCATTGAATTCTACCTGCTCAACACCAGTTTCATGTACAACAGTAAAGAGAAGACTCAGGGGTGCAGGCCTTATGGGAAGAATTGCAAAGAAAAAGCCACTTTTGAAACAGAAAAACAAAAAGAAAATGTTCGAGTGGGCAAAGAATCACAGACATTGGACAACAGATAATTGGAAAAGAGTGTTATGGATCTCAACCCCATTGAAATGTTGTGGGATCAGCTAGACTGTAAGGTGCGTGAGAAGTGCCTGACAAGACAGCCACATCTATGACAAGTGCTACAGGAAGTGTGGGGTGAAATGTCACCTGAGTATTTGGACAAACTGACAGCTAGAATGCCAAGGATCTGCAGTGCTGTCATTGCTGCACGTGGAGGATTTTTTGATGACAACTCTTTGAAGTAGTTTAAGAAGATCTGAATTGTAATCTTTCAAATTGTAATAGTAATTTTTCACATTTTTAATGTCCTGACTATACATTGTGATCAGATGAATGCCACTTTGGTGAATAAAAGTACCAATTTCTTTCCATAAGAGCAAAATCTGTACATTATTCCAAACTTTTGGCCGCCAGTGTACGTCTGGTTGCATTTCTATGATGGCTGAAGGGTGTGCACCCCCTAACAAGTCATTGTAAAGGAAAAACGAGAGTGTGACTTGCGTGAAAAATGAACGAGGGAATATAGACATTATTTTGAATTCATTAAGCAGAAAAACGAACAATTTTCTGTTGTGTTTTAGAAAGAAACTTCAAAGTAATTAGTAATGTTATTACTTTTTGTTGAAGTAATCAGTAATCTTGTTACAATTTTAGAGAAGTAATTAGTCATTTGTAATGGATTACTTTCTTTGAGTAACTTACCAACACTGCATGGTAGGCAATTGCTCTTTTACCTAGTGTGACCCTGCATCCACATGCGTGCTTTGCTATATGCAACATATCATTTAAATTAATTTAAACCAACTGAATACTGTTAAGGGTTAAACTTCTGGCCCACTGAATAATTCAGCTTTACAGAAAATCAGCTGTAATGTCTGTAACGTCTCAAAAACATGAATAACCAACAATCCTAGAAACATAATAAACAATTTGAATTGACAACTTCCACATATGTGGACATAATTCTTTAGGAAAACTATTTATGCATAAATCCATAGAATCTACTGTATGTTGCTGTACATTTAGCGGGAAACTGTAAACGCAAGCTCGTTCGAAAAGATTTCACAATCCGCTGTGTACAAAAGTTCAAGTTTGGTGAACTCTGACCTGCGAATCTGGATGGCGAGAAGATGTGTGACCAACAGAAGGTTGAAATGTCACACGATGACCTCTATGCTCAATTCAGAGAAAAACAATTCAAAGCTGCATGTTTTTATTGTTGCAAGAAAGTGAGTAAACTGAATATTTTTTCTTAACATAATATTATTCTGTATTTTTTATGTATTATTAACTAAAACCAGAAGCCTTCATATGACTTCATATCCTGGTCCATTGCGTTGTCCAGATTTTTTTTGCAAAGCCTAGTGTAACCGCCCCTTTAATATTAATGTATTAAATACCTGTGTCAGCACATTGCCTGAGATTCCTTCACATTTTATCTGAAACATATCTTCCTCTTTTGCAAACTAGTTGTAGTTTCTGCATTACATAACTTGCCATGGACACTTATCATGGTATTTGCACATTGCTTAAGACATTTTAGCACCTTGTATCTATCTCTGGCACCTAAACAATTAAGTCTCAAAGCTTAAATTAACCTGGACATAATGTCTGTTTCTTCTAAGAATCAACAGAGGGCCATTCTTACTGGTGAGAAATACAACAGCTGATTGTGTAAGAGTTACTCTGACAAGATCGCCAATTGCCTGAGGCACGTCAACCCACCATTCTGCATGCTTTCTCCACGCTCAACTGTTTTTTCTCACACTTTGATGCAAAGATCAGATATTACACATTACATTGCTTCAGTCAGAAGTCTCTTATCTCAGCTTTATTTTGTTTATATTTCAAGTTGATATTAGTATACTGTATGTTTAAATTCTAAGCCATGATGATCACAGCACACCTAAATAATGTTAGACGTGTGTTTGCATTAAAAAGGAAAATTCTGTTACCATTTACTCATCCTCATGTAATTCCAATGTAGTTGTATGAGAAATATAAAAAAATGTGAGCACAGTACTATGTACTAAAATCAACGTCTAAAAGTCAAAGGCAGGTAACAGTCCCCACTAAACAGCCTCTATAATCAAATATAATCTAATGAAAGTAATAGTGGGATTATCCAAACAGATCAACTCAGATCCACACTCACCTCCGCTCTAAACCCAATCTCCACTATTTACCTTACATCACTAATGCCGAGATTACGAGCCATTTTACGCATAATGACACTACCAGATAGACCACAGCACCAACCTGTTTATAAATCTGTTTCATGATACATTATCCACCATTGGGCCACTTGTTGACATGGATTTGGAGAAATGCATGGGTTAGGGTGTCAGCTGACAGCGAGTGTACATATGCGACTACAGATTTGTTTGGAAAACAGTCATTATTTAGCAGGCACCAAGTCATTCTCATGTATTTCCAATAGAGTCCAGAAGAGGGCAGTGTAATATTTGATAAACACTACACTGTAAAAACATATATTTATGACTTACTTGGCAAGCTTCATTTCGATCTGCTGACGGATCTCCTGTCTTTCCTGGTCACTCCGTGTAGGGAAAATATTCCTGTCCTCCAGCTCCTGTTTGCTGGGGCGGTTCCGAAGCTTTACAGCCAGCAGCTCCTTCCTCATCCTCCTTGGCAATGTACCTGTATACACAGAGATTTTTTGCCATTGACTTTATAACCATATGGCACTACAATCTACCGCAATACATATTTACAGATAGAAATTATAAAGACAGATCTTTCATGTCATGCCACTTATGAAAGAAACATGAAAAATCACTGTGGACAATGATATGGTGCTTCGGAATCTCATCTACTGTAAGTAATAATGATTGCAATGATTGATGACATCTCATATGTAAAGAAATTACAACATACACTTTGATTTACAGAAATATTCTAGATTCAATACATATTAAAATTTAGCATCCCTTAATATTTCAACTCCTGTCATGAGCGTGTAAAGCTGGTAAACACAGTAAGTTTCACAAAATCTATGCAGGGACACCAAAAGGGGACTCTTTACATGGAGAAAATAGGAATTCCCATAGGAACTACATTGTTTACACATAACCAGAAATTCATCCACCTAGAAAAGTAGTCCCAACATATAAATCATGGTTTAAACAACTTAACCGATCAAATAACACACATTAAAAACAAGCGTTTTAACAAAATATGAGTTTCACCTTTCTGCTTTTAAATTCTTTGTAATGTCTTGCCCCTATTTTAAGTGCATTTCTGTAGACAATTTTTGTAAATGGGACAAGTCCAAATAATTTTCTATGGTAACCAACAGCATATCTCAGATGCTGTCCATAGAGTGTTAGGGAAATTCTTTTACTAATATTGTATAATAACACCATCCCTGGTAAACCCACCAGAAATGACAGATTCATTCCAGCTGTCAATGTCATAAATTATTTCTGAAGCATCAGTGAAGCAGTGGTCCTGTCTAACATTTTCCTTGTTTTCGTCTGATTCCTTTCTGTTCTCAGGTTCTCCACTAGACTCCCGCTCGATGCTATAGGCCAGAGAAGAGGGAGAGAAACAGAAACACTGTAAAATGATGCAATAGTATTCATTTTAAAAGATAAATATTGTGTAGAAAAAAAATAAACACTGGAATATGGCGCATTGGAAATATTTTTTTAAAGAAAAATAATTCTTAAACCAACTAAAAAGAGAGAAACAATAAGAAACACTACAACATTTGACCCACTTTATATTAAGTGTCTTTAACTATTATGTGCTTAACATTTGACACAATATACTTGTTATGCACATATGTGTTGTTGCTTTGTACTTACATTTAAAGTACCTGCATTTATATACATCTCTTAACCTTACCCCTAATCCTAAACCTAACCCTAATCCTAATCTAAACCCTAAATTTACCCCTAAACCTACCCGTACCTCAACCTCAGTAGTAGCAAATTTGAATCTTGTGAGAATTTTGCAGAACAACATGTTGCCATACAACAAGTACATTGTATTGTATGTATTTTAATGGTAGTATATATTTAAAGACACCTAATATAAAGTGGGAACTGATTTATTTATATAAAAAAAAATATTCTTAAACCTCGTATAAAGAGATAAATTATAAGAAACACTTTAAAATGATAAACTGGTAATAATTGTTTAAGAAAAATCATTCTAAAACCTAAAATAAGAGAAACCAAGAGAAACATAGTAATACAATGCATTTGTAATATATATATATATATATTAAGAAAAAATCATTCTTAAACCTCCTAAAAAGAGAGAAACAAAGAAAAAAAAACTGAATATTTGATATAATGGTAATACATTTTTAAGAAAATAATTCAATGACCTCCTGAAAGAAACAAAGAGAAACATTGTAATATAATACATTGGTAATATTTCTAAAGAAAAATAATAAAAATAAAAATAAAAAGAGAAACTTTGAGAAACACTGTAATATGACACAATACTGAACATATTTGTAATATTTTTTAGAAAAATAATTATTATAGGAATATTCCAGCTTCAATACAAGTTAAGCTCAATCGACAGCATTTGTGGCATAATATTGATAAAACAAAAAAAGGAAAAATCGAGGTTCCAGTGAGGCACTTATAATGGAAGTGAATGGGGGCTAATCTGTAAATCTTAAAATATTCACTATTGCTAAAGTATATCCACAAGATGTAAACAATATGTGTGTAAACATGATTTTAGTGTTATAAAAGTGCTTACTAACCTTTCTGTGTAAAGTTATAGCCAATTTTACAACTTCGTTGCCATGATGATGTAATGTCAACAAACCCTAAAACCCTAAAACGACTGTAAAAATGAGTATTTAAACAACTTTACAGCTCAAATAATACATGAGTTTTAACAGAAGAATTAATGCAAGTGCTTTTATAAAATTATAAACTTCACATTTCTCATTCACTTCCATTGTAAGTGCCTCACTGGATTTTTGCTTTTTTAAAACAAAAGGATGAACGAGTCTAAATCAATTTTGCGGTAATCAACATTATGCTACAAATGCTGCCAATTGAGCTTAACTTGTATTGAACCTGGATTATTCATTTAAGCCTCTGAAATAGAAGAAAACAAAAAGAAACATTTTAGTAAGATAAGAAAACTAAAACCTCATCTAAGATCATGAGAAAGTAATCATAATAGCTTTAACATCCTCACCTTTCTTGTCTGAGCTTTGTGGCCAGGGCTCGGTGCAGTTCCTCTATTATACAGCTAGGGGGCAGCGGAGGATGTATGCTGCCTATCTGTGGTGAAACCACAGCATTACTAAAAGGCCCTCTTAAAACCACAGGACTGGGGCCGTCAGGGACTCTAGGCAGTTCTTTTGTGAGAAAAGAGTTTGACTGAGGCACAGTTGCGATGATGACTTTACCCATGTCTGCGAAGACAAGCAAATAGTATCACATTCACAATATCAAAGTAGCTTCTGTCTAACTGTCATTATGCAAAAATGAACACACCTTCCTCAGTACTAAGCTGAGAGACGAGATTGCAATGACTGCTTGGAGGAGACTGTTCCTGCGGTTCCTCATCCTCATCTGCCTCTCGGTCCTCTGCATCTTCTTCAACATCCTCATTCTCATTTACACATGAAATGGCCTCCTCCTCCTCCTCTTCCTCTTCCTCCTCCTCATTTGAATTTGGCTCTTCTGTTGCCTCGTCATCCTGTACTGAATCTACCACTGACAGGACACATCGTTTAAACTATTGAGAACACATTTCAAGGCTGAGGTTCCTTGGTATTGCTGTGTACCGTGTACTGTATGCTATGAAGAAATCCACACCTGTGTTACTGAAGTTACTCACCTGTAGGGAGATTGTCTTGTTCTGAGCTGAGGCACTCCATGCTACTGATGCTGAGAATGGGCCCCTGACAGCCAGGCAGCTCTCCCATGCTCTGGATGGGAAAGCTCAGGTCTGGAGAGTGAAGTCCACGGGCCAAGGCCACATCTACATACAGAGGAATATAGTTCAGTCAAGACCACTTCTGTCAAATTAATACTTTCACTCGAATACCTTAAATGAATACTATTCACTTTAAGTAATCTGTTGGTGTTGGCGGTATGGTTCTGTTCTGGGCAAATTCCCTGCCCATCCATGCAGCCATGCAGCGAATAATGAGGAGAAGTTGGTGTAATACATTTCGGTCTTGGTTTAGGGATTCCTAAAAACCCCTGAACAAACTTTGTAGAATAACAGTATGTTGGCTTTGCCAAGCCAACACAAAAAAAGGAAAAACAAAGTATTGTGTTTTTTTAATGACATATAGAAGTAAAACTAATAAAAATTCATGGTTTTAACATGAATATAACATTTAACATCACTTTAACATGTTCTGTTAGGGTTTATCAGAAGAAGGCGATCTTAAAATGACAAATAAGCTACTATACGTTTGTACAATTAAACAATTGATAAATGAAAATAAATATTTGTAGAAAAATCTGCATTAAATTCTCTTTTTTTCGATAAGTACAGTATTGTTTCAACCCTATTACCTTTCTGAAAGCACAATGATGTCCCAACATATATTGATATTTAGCTTGAGATGGTACAATGTAATTTATTACAATTTAAACACATTATTTGTCTGACAGAATGTTTAAAAATATCTGATCATTTAGGGATGTCTGATGAAGGCGGCCAAAATGTCATGAGATTTTGAATCCAATAAATTCACGACTCTCTTTTTCATATAGATTCGATTTTCTTTCTCAAAAACCTTTTTCCTACTTCTGACTTGTTGACTTTTCAGCTAGCACGTTTAAAATCTAACCAAAACAATTGCTTTCAAAATCACCATATCAAACTGGAAATAGCATCTGTTTCATAAAATGACCCAATAGTGTTCTCATCCTTCAAAGCTTTTATCAAATTACTCATTTCACAAACGTTCATCAATATTAATAAGTACACACAACCAGTTTCATTCACACACTCACTAGGCTCCATCTGTGCCAACTTCCAGCTAATGAGATGTGGGTTGGTGTTTGTGACTTGGTGATTCAGGGATGTTATTTTTGATCTTTATGGGGTTCCATCAACCTTGTGCGACCTGCATTAACATGCATGGATGTTGCATTTTGGCTTCGCTATACGCAACGCATAATTCAATTTAATTTAAAACAACTGATCTCAGTTCAGAAGACTCTGTGCTGTCAGAAAAGGGTTAAAATTTCATGTGAAAAAACAACATGGCGCCGATCACAGCGGAGATTGTCTTTGGGAGAAACACCAACAAAACTACATCTGGTAAGAAACCTAATTATGTTTTTACATTAAAACCTGTTTAAGTCAAGATTAGAGTCTCTAGTTTCATCCGATATGCCATTTTTAAAATTGTGCTATTTATTGAGAATCGCCACGCTGCTAAACACAATGCACATTAATGTGCACATTTTTTTCTTTTCTTTAGAAATCCTATATTTATTTTGCATTATCACATTGAGAATCAATGGATGCATACAAAAGCTAGAAAATGTTGCTTTCAGAGGCTTTATATGAAGTTAGGATAAAAAATACGGTGCATTTCGAACTGTTCTGAGACCAGTGCAGACAGACAGCACAATGGAAGTTGTCATTCACTAAATAGGGAGCAAGGGAGCATCTTATAGCTCTCTATGCAGCTGCACTCACTCCTAAAATCAAACCAAAAGTTCAGTTTCAGACTGCAGATGATGTTTGGACCACTCAACGTGTTTGGCAAACATGGGACAATGATAACCAGTACAAAGATTCAGAATTTATAATGTATAATTTTATTTGAACATGACCGTGATTGGTGTCACAATTTGTAAGGAATGGACCCAAATGCAGAGAGGCAACTGTAACAGGGCTTTATTCAAGAAAAACAAAAATACAACTGAAAACGCTCACAACAGGTTAAAACAGGAACAAAAACTCAGCAAACAAGCAAGCAAACTGACTGACTGACTGACTGACTGAGAAATTGGCGAAAACAGGAACCAACCAACCAACAGGGTAACACCCATAAAACAATCTGGCAGAGACATGAGGTAAGAGGGCACAATAAATAGACAGGAAGGCAAATGAGGAGCAGGTGAAACTATTTAACATAACAAGGACTCAACTAGGGAGAGTGATGAGGGAAAAAAAGGAGGCAGAGTTGGGGAAGCACATGGCAGAAAACAGAACATCCCAAAATAACAAAAACAACAAAAGTGTCAGGATCCTGCCACAAAAGTAAAAAAACAAGACTAGACTGCTGACAGGATCTTGACAGATTGGATGATGCTGGCCATTACTTTGAATCAGAATTAATTATGCTAATTGCTGATTTAATGTCCAACCAACACTCCTGGAAACATAAACAATTTGACTCTAAAAAAACTTTCTATAGCGTAATACATTTTCTCAACTTAGTCCTGCTGTCCATATGTGGACATACATTTTTAGGAAAACCATCTGCTCAAGATGGTGCCGAGTATGGCTGCTGCGTTGCGAGCTCCGACACAATATGGTAGTGTTTTGTTTGTTTTGTTCACAATTCTTATGTTTTTTGTCTTGGATGTTGTCTGCCTTATTGTCTACGACAGACAAACACTTCTGGAAATTGGTCCAGCAATTTCACACCATAAACCGGACTTCAAATTCCACAATGCCGACCCGCTGTTTACAAACACGAAAGCGGAGCCCTTTGTCTGCGCTGCTCAGCCGCGGAAACGCAGGAGGAAAAGGGGAAACAACCGGTGTTCTCATCAGAGTAAGACGCCGTGCAAATCGACCCCCGCTACCCAGTATTCTACTGGCAAATGTTCAGTCTCTGGATAACAAGCTCTGCGAGCTGAAAGCACGGATCTATTTCCAACGAGATACAAGGGACTGCTGCATTATCTGCCTAACAGAAACTTGGATGTCTGCGGAGATTCCAGACTCAGCCATTGAACCCGCGGGGTTCTCCGTGCACCGAGCGGACAGAGCGAAAGACCTATCAGGTAAAAGCAGAGGTGGTGGTGTGTGTTTTATGATCAACAAATCCTGGTGTGATCAGAGGAACGTACATTCTATCAAGTCTTTCTGCTCTCCTAATCTGGAATTTCTCATGCATCTGTGTCGACCATTCTGGCTACCGAGGGAATTCACAGCGGTCATTATCACAGATGTGTACATCCCCCCACAAGCCGACACAGACCGGGCACTCAAGGAACTGTATGGGAGTATAAGTGAGCAGGAAACCGCGCACCCTGAGGCCGCGTTCATTGTGACCGGGGACTTTAATAAAGCCAGTTTCAAATCAGTCGCACCAAAATACCACCAGCACATTAGTTTCAACACACGAGGGGACCGGGTTTTGGACCATTGCTACTCTCCCTTCTGGGATGGCTACAAATCCCTCCCCTGCCTACCATTTGGCAAATCGGACCACTCTTCCATTCTGCTTCTGCCCACTTACAGGCAGAAACTGAAGCACCCACCCTCAGAACGATCCAGTGCTGGTCGGACCAATCAGACTCTACGCTACAAGACTGTTTTGATCACACGGACTGGGAGATGTTCCGGTCCACCTCTGATGATGACATCGAGCTTTACGCTGATAGCGTAATGTGTTTCATCAAAAAGTGCGTGGAGGACGTCGTTCCGACCAGAACAACACGGATCTATCCGAACCAGAAGCCATGGATAAATAGCAATGTTCGCGCGGCACTTAATGTTCGGACCTCCGCTTTCAATTCCGGGAACGCGGAGGAGGATAAACAAGCCAGTTATGCCCTCCGAAAAACAGAACAGCAAAACACCAGTACAGGGACAAGATTGAAGGACAGTTTAACACCACCAACTCTAGAAGCATGTGGCAGGGAATTAATATCATCACGGACTTTAAAGGGAATAAAAACTCCGCCATGAACACCACAACTTACTATCAACCGACAGCCTGAATGTCAATACAGTCCAATACAACCTACAGTACATTCTATATATAATATATATACTTTTTTTTAATAATGTGTATCTATATTGTGTGTACTGTATACTGTACAGTGTATGATATTATTTGTATATTGTTGTGTGTAATTATGTGTATATTAGATTTTAAATTGTGCTGTGTTAATTTGATGTTATTGTAAATTGGTATATGTCTCATCACTGTCACGACTGCTATGTTGATCGGAACTGCACCCAAGAATTTCACACACCATTGCACTTGTGTATATGGCTGTGTGACAATAAAAGTGATTTGATTTGATTTGCTCTAGAATTTCTTTTTTTTTTTTTTTTTGCATGTTTATTTGGTGCTACTAGTTACAAATAAAAAAAGGGATATAAAAATGCACACAGCAGTCACGCTAGGGTCTCAGGAGGTTAAGGCACTTAGTTTCGTTGCCATATGTACAGTACATTAGGACTGTTTGTTAAATGTTTCTCTGCATTACACATTACGTGGCCTGTTATTCTCAGCTAGATTCTGCAGCATGTGACCCCTGCAAGGCAACAGTTTGGCATCTGTGTTACATCCTTCACATCTGCTACATCACTCCACTGCCATTGCGATTCCCTCTGTCTGGACTCAAAGGGCAGGCATTCATTATCATGCAGCATCTACTTCATATCGTGGAATAAACCTTAGCTTTGAGAGGTCTCTAGCTTAGGATAAATATCGATGTGAGATTACAAGAACTGTGTATCGTTACGAAATAACTGTGCTATAATTAAATACTGCCGCAGTAAGAGACTTGTCTATAGACAAAATCAGAGATGAAAACCTGGATATGCTTTTGCTCATTGAAACCTGGCAAATACTCAGGGGCATTGCGGCTCGAGCCCCAAATGATTTCATTCTATCCCCAATCATCACCAAAACCTAGACAACCCAGACATTATTAGCAGCACTGACGAGGAAAAGCGGCAATATTGTTCCATAACAAATACTATAATTAATTTTTTAGAAGCATTTACATTAACCTAACCACAGTAATAAGGAGCCATCTATGGTCATACATGTGCTTATGACATTGCACTGCAGATACAGTATAAGGGCAAGTACATAAATGGCTTTAAAATCTGGACCTCCAAGACTTGTGGAGAAATGATGGACATTTTTTTCCTCCTGTGTAATAAACTGTATGTTCTACTCTATGTTTGTTAAAAACAAAACTGGCCTTGTTTGCCTCTAAATGTTTCTTAAGATGACTTAAATAATTGAGAGCTCATTTACATTAACTACATGTTTAAATGGTAAAAAGGATTAAGTCATCTTTAAATCATTAAGAGCCTGATCAGTAAACTCAGTAAAGCTGTCTACAGTCAGAATATTATAACTAGTCCTATAGAAATAATGTTTATTACTGTAAATCAAATTTAGTTTGATTTTCACATAGTAAAAAAATCTGTCAAACTCAAAAGGTTACAGATGCTTAAATATAACAAAAATAGTGAGGTCAAGTGAACACATGCAATTCTAGAGATGCTTTGATCACATGTTTACATTAATGCTACACAAGACCATTTTAAAATGCTGCTTCCAGACACCAGAATCACATGCTTTGGTGCTGTTCTTGTAAAAAAAAAAAAAAATCTTCCAAAACAAAGCATAAATTACACAGTTCTTACAAAAAGCATGCTCTTTTAGTTTTTTTATTATTATTATTATTATTATTAGAATGTTTGAACATAAGTGTGAAGCCCTTTTAGTTTGTACTGTATGTTTTCGATGACAGCTTCACACCTCTGGAAAAGCAGGTTGCTACATGACCCATGCTGCGTCCGAATATCCATACTTCCCTACTATATAGTATGCCAAAAACAGTATGCCAATGGAGTAGTATGTCCGAATCCTCAGTATTCATAAAACAGTAAGCAAGAAATACATGGATGACTTACTATTTCTGTCGAGAAATTGAAGTGTGAACCGACTGGACACTTTACTGTCCCATAATCTCTCAGGAGCTGAGGAGACATCATGATCAAAACACTGCATTTAAAAGAACATCTGTGAACCGCAAGTCGGATGGCTCTTTTCAACTGTAAGTGATATCACTTACAGTTGAAAAGAGCCATCCGACTTGCGGTTCACAGATGTTCTTTTAAATGCAAAAGTTTGGAATAATGTACAGATTTTGCTCATATTGAAAGAAATTGGTACTTTTATTCTCCAAAGTGGCATTCAACTGATCACAAAGTATAGTCAGGACATTATTAACATGAAAAATTACTATTACAATTTGAAAAAAATGTTCAGAACTTCTTAAACTTCTTCAAAGAGTTCTCATAAAAAAAAATTATTCACATGCAGCAATGAGAGCTTTGCAGATCTTTGGCATTCTAGCTGTCAGTTTGTCCAGATACTCAGGTGACATTTCACCCCACACTTCCTGTAGCACTTGCCATAGATGTGGCTGTCTTGTCAGGCACTTCTCATGCACCTTACAGTCTAACTGATCCCACAAAAGCTCAATGGGGTTAAGATCCTTAACACTCTTTTCCAATTATCTGTTGTCCAATGTCTGTGTTTCTTTGCCCACTCTAACCTTTTCTTTTTGTTTTTCTGTTTCAAAAGTGGCTTTTTCTTTGCAATTCTTCCCATAAGGCCTGCACCCCTGAGTCTTCTCTTTACTGTTGTACATGAAACTGGTGTTGAGCAGGTAGAATTCAATGAAGCTGTCAGCTGAGGAGATGTGAGGCGTCTATTTCTCAAACTAGAAACTCTGATGTACTGATCCTCTTGTTTAGTTGTACATCTGGCCTTCCACATCTCTTTCTGTCCTTGTTAGAGCCAGTTGTCCTTTGTCTTTGAAGACTGTATTATACACTTTTGTATGAAATCTTCAGTTTTTTGGCAATTTCAAGCATTGTATAGCCTTCATTCCTCAAAACAATGATTGAATGACGAGTTTCTAGAGAAAGCTGTTTCTTATTTGCCATTTTTGACCTAATATTGACCTTAAGACATGCCAGTCTATTGCATACTGTGGCAACTCAAAAACAAACACAAAGACAATGTTAAGCTTCATTTAACGAACTAAATAGCTTTCAACTGTGTTTGATATAATGGCAAGTGATTTTCTAGTACCAAATTAGCAATTTATCATGATTACTCAAGGATAAGGTGTTGGAGTGATGGCTGCTGGAAATGGGGCGTGTCTAGATTTGATCAAAAATGACTTTTTTCAAATAGTGATGGTGCTGTTTTTTACATCAGTAATGTCCTGATTATACTTTGTGATCAGTTGAATGTCACTTTGGTGAATTGAAGTACCAATTTCCTTCCGAAACAGCAAAATCTGTACATTATTCCAAACTTTTGGCTGCCAGAGTGTGTGTGTGTGTGTGTGTGTGTGTGTGTGTAAATATATATATATATATATATATATATATATATATACACATACATACTGTATATGCACCAAGAAAGTTGTTCCTTGTGCTTAAAAGGTGCTTGTTTAACAAAACCAGAGTAGATTATTTTTGCGGATCCTGAAGCTCAGCTGGTATAGCATGGCTCTAGCAACACCAAGATCATGGGTTCGGTTCCCAGGCAACACACTAACTGAAAAAATGTATACCATGAATGCACCGTAAGTCACTTTGGACAAAGTGCAATTGCATAAATGTAGATGTAAATGTTATTAAGTCACATATTTGGGTCCCGGGTCAATACCTACGTCCCCGGATGAAGTCTGTCCAAATTCTATTCATACTACTTGCATGCATACCTAAAGAACATACTGCTTTACCAGCCGAGTGCATCCTTCATCAAATACAGTACATACTCTGTCAATACACAATTTCAGACGCAGGGCCAGTGTGATTATTAAAACACAAAAGGATGTGATTTAATTAAATAAATATATAGTCTTTACGTGCTGTGTGCTGTAGAGTGAATGCTGCTCTGCTCTCTGTCATATACACACAGAGCATGCGTGATGCTCCTGATAAGGTGTTTTCAGTCTATGGGCAACCAGCTTCACACATTCACTTTGAAGCACGCAGCACATGCAGACTGTATATTTATTTCATTAAATCGCAGCCTTTACAGTTTAATAATCACACAAGGCCATATCGCGATTTTAATTTGTGCACTGAACATTCGTACATCAGATGTATCAAATTTTGGTATCAGACCATTTTTATGAGTACAAGTACAAGTACATGAGCCCAGTATCCTAATTAAAACTGTTTATGAATGTAAACATTTCAAAATCACTTGAATCACTGGCTGCTCCGGGATAACTTGCTAACTCCACCTGAACACAGTAACCTGGCCAACTAAATGGCATCCACCCAATTAAAAGCCAGGCATGTTGGTCTGGCTGCTGTGTGTCATCACAAGCGTGGAAGTCTAGCAATCCTGCCTTTTTCTCTGCTGCCATTTGAGCATCTATCATAACTTCCTCTACTGCATGATGAGATTCTCTCATTATGCAACTAAACTGTTTCTAAAGATATCTATTACACCCATTTCTCACTTGATTAACAGATCTCTTGCCTGTGGCACTCTTTCATCTAAACTAAAAAAAACTGCTGCTGTCAACAATCCTTAAGAAACCTTGTCTTGGTCTTTCTGTGTTGAATAATTACAGACCTATCATGAACCTGCCTTTCTGAAACAAAATTGCTAAAGTGAGATGTTGCCTTTCAACTAGATTTACACTTAGTTTCTAATAATCTCTATGAGTCTTTCCAGACAGAATCTTGTCCTTAGCATAGCACTGAGACAGCTCTCCTCAGAGTCATTAATTACCTCCTCCTTTCTGCTGACTCAGGAGTGCTTAAATTTCTACTCCTCTTTTTGGCCCTTAGGTCTGTATTTGGCCCTTAGTTCTGTATGCTTTACATACTTTTTTCTCCCCAGCTTCACCATTGGTATCAGTGCCACTGGAAAATCTTTTCTGATTCACTTATTCTCTGACAAACAGCAGTTTGTTTCTTTTCTGAAACACAAATCATCCATCTCTCCTGTTGGCTTGGATGTTCCCCAGGGGTCAGTTTACTTTTCTCAATGTAATAATCTTCATGCATCCTCTTGGACACATAATGCAACATCAATGTCAATTGTGTCAACCCTCATTATAGAGCGCTAGAGTGGTTCGGGGAGAAAAAAATCCCATTAATTTTTTTTATATAGGCAAATTGATTTTTAATGATACCTTATAAACATTTAAATACTGACCTACCATGAGCTCAAAGGTTGTTAATCGATGGTATACTGTATGCTTCTGATGAAGCCATCAGTCTGTGTTATTTCAACTTAAATAACGGCTTTGCATGTATGCAAATGACCTTCTAGAAAAGTGCAATATTAATTACATGTCTTAATCCTCTTAATTAAATGACTCAACTTTCCACAGAATATTTATACATACATATTCATCTGTATTACTAACACCACCACATCCACTGTAATATGAGACCACCAAATTAAAAGGCAACAAAGCCCTGCTTGTCTCACCTGTAGAGCTCTGTTTCAGCTTTTCGTTTTTCTTTTTCCTCCATTTCCACGGCCTGAAAATGCGCCCCAGCGTGGCTAACTTGCTGTGGCGACGGATGGGAGGGGTGTGGACTCCACTCACCAAACAACTGGAGCAAAGCACCTTTTGCTGCTCCATCACATCTGTAACACACAAGACAGAGACTGTCAGCATTAGTGAAGTCCAACAGGGCTAAATACATGCACACAGTTCTGACAAATTATATTGATTTATAATGCATCCATAGATGGATAGGGCTCACGAGACTGCAACTTGCTGCTTCATTTAGAAATAAGCACCTAGTTGCTGCAACAGATACCGGGCTATTTGTTTGTGCATTTATTTAGCCTAAAGGAATAGTTTACTGAAAATGTACAATTCTGCCATTTACGAAAGGCTGTAACCATGTCTTGAATATTGGGGGGGACCAAACCATTTTGGGGGTGGGGGGGGGCAGGGGCGTTGAGGATAGAAACATAATGGTCCTCTTTGGTCCTTTAAAATGGTAAAGGCGCAGAATGCAATAATTTCTGAATTAAGGCTTTAAATGCCCAAATTTTGATAAATTTTTGTTTTAAAAGATACATGTTTTTTTTAAGTACAAGATAAGCACTGTGTCTGCATTTCTAGCAATTCAGTCATCTTTTCTTTCTTTTTTTTGTGCTGTCTCAAAGAAAAGACGAATATAATTATAATTTATTTTCATCACTGATGCATCTGCAAAATTACATGACATCAGCTGGCAAAACAAAATTATTTACTGCCCTCAAGTTGTTCCTCATTGTGTGTACCTCAACCTAAAAACACAATGGAAGCAACAAGTCACAGGTCTTACCATGTTCTAGTTCTAATCTGTGGGTGATAACACTCTACTTTGTGAGATCATTTTCTTAGACAAGTGAATTTTCTAAAAAGCTACTTTAAAAGCCTGCCAGACAACCACATTCATTCAATTCCTCTACAATATACACACATTCGCTCTTTGTCTTAAGCCTGATATGCTGAAAACTGCTTTGTTAATGTTTTCACATTCACAAGTATGAATGACATACAAATCAGGTTCTGTACATGATATATTTTAAATTCAAAATGGCGAATTTTGCCAAATCGTGAATAGTTTGCACCCTTGGAAATCTATTTTGGTCTGTACAACATTTCAGTCATAAAACAGTGGTCAAATATTGCATGTTTAGTTAAATACTTACATCATACATGACACTAACACTCTTAACCTGAACTGCCTGCTTATGCGTGGCGCTGGGATAATCCATGAGGTTCCGCTCAGCTTCTTCAATTTGAGTCCCGCCTTCATCGATCTCATATGACATTGACGAGCGGTGTTAGACTACTGAGCACGCTAAAAATTACACTTTTTTTTTAAACCATAATGTTATTCTTGCAACAACTTAATGACAATTAGACAGCGGAGCATAATGGACAGTAGCAGATCAGCAACAAGGATATCAGTTATTGGGAGGGACATTTTGGTCATATCTGATTATGGATTGGACTTGTCCAACTTGGCTATACACACCACAAGCACTCAGGGGTGATCAGCGCTATATCATCTTTTTCTCAAGTGCCGAACACACTTCATTTCCTGCTCTATACGTGTTGCCTCTCTCCCTCGCTATATACACGAAGCATCACATAATGTCTGATTAGGCTACGTAGGCGCGGTTATTTTAACAACAACAGCGGAGACATAGTGAGCAGCAATGTAGATGGAGACTGGCATCTTTCGCTAAAACACACTGCAGAAAATGAGAATAAAGCAAAGTGAAACTATCTTCATCTGTTTGATAAATGACTCGGATGGTTCAGCTAAAGCAGGTTTGTGACAGGAAAAGTTCACGTGTCACCTTTTTAGACTAATGTCTTTTTCCGTCTAAATTTAGCTTTATTAATCAGCATGTTACGTGCCTTTCATGACAAACAGTTTTTTGTTTTAATTTTGTGAAAATTAATTAGAGATGTCATCATCTCTGATTATTAGTTATAATTAACAGAAATGATTAGTTAGCCTGGGTAGTACAGTTCTCTGCTTCTGATGAGAACGTTCCCATTGTTAAATAGTCAGCCTATTTATAAGCTTTTGCTTTACACAGATGATATTTTATTATACGTCTCCGACCCTTCTAGATCTATGTCTTGCCTCCACAGAATTATTCATTCCTTTTCCAAGTTCTCAGGATACAAAGTCAATTGGTCTAAATCCGAAGCTTTGGCTCTGACAGCGTACTGTCCAGTAATGGCTTTCCTGCCGGGCGCCTTCCAGTGGCCCAGACAGGGCATTAAGTATTTGGGGATTTTATTCCCAGCAAATTTGTGTGATTTAGTCAGACTTAATTTTGACCCTTTAATTAAAAGGTTTTCGAGAAATGTGGGCAGGTGGGCTTCATTACATTTATCGATGATTGGGAAGGTTAATGTTATTAAAATGAAATGTTTTCCAAAATTTATCTACCTGCTACAGTCTCTCCCTGTAAATGGGAGGGGGACTCTCTAATTTCAAGCAATTTGATAGCATAGCGAAGTCCTTCATTTGGATTGGTACAGTAAGCATCCCAGATTACATTTTAATAAGTTACATAGGCTGATTGACAAAGGCGGGCTAGGCTTACCCAAGATTTTGTTTTATTATTATGCATTCGGTCTCAGACATTTGGCTCATTGGTCACTTCCATCTGAGAGAGCCCCTCCCTGGTTTTGTATTGAACAGGAAGTTCTTGCCCCTATTTTGCCATTGCAAAATCTTTCTATCAAACTAATCGGAGTAGTTAAGTTACACCCCGTTATCTCGCATTTGCACGCGGTATAGACAAAAGTGTCCAGAGTGTTTAATTCGGACATTTATTTAAATGTTGCCTCAAGCATATGGCTGAACCCCAAATTATGTATTAATAAATCCTCTTTCTGCTGGTTAGAGTGGATTGTGAGGGGGGTTGCTACACTCGGTGACCTATATGAGAGTGGAGTGTTGAGGTCTTTTGAAAATTTGGATAAAAATTTTGGGATTCACAGATCTCAGTTCTACAGGTATTTACAGCTGCGCCACCTGCTCTGTACTATTTTTGGGGGTAGCATACACCCCCTAAAGCGGCAGATACTCTGGGAGTGGTGATTACTGCTTTTGGAAAAGGTCATGAGGCATCAGTGTATTACTCCCTGCTAATTCAGAGTCTGGGGGACAGAGCTTTAACTTCTGTCAAGAGTTTATGGGTGAAAGATTTAAACTTGGTATTGGAGGAGGGAGTGTGGGCTAGGATTCGAAAAAAAGTCAAGTCTGCATCTAGAGATTTGCCTTATGCAATTCAAGACTATACATCGATTCTATTGGACCCCCTCTAAATTAAAGACACACCCACCTGCTGGCGATGCCAATCGGAGGATGGAGACACGGCCCATGTTTTTTGGTGGTGATGTTTTTTTGTTTGTGTGTTTGTTTGCTTTTTTGTGTGTGTGTATTTACTCATGTGTGACCACGGGGATGTTTGTTGGGGGTTGGGGCGGGGTTGGGGATTAGGAGGGGGAGGGGTGGTAGTGGGGTTTAAATGTTGATTGTATGTACAGTATATTTGTTTTTGCTTTTCTTTATTATTGTAAGAATTAATAAAAAATGTTAATTACAAAAAATTAAATTAAAATAAAATGTAAAAAATTTAAAAAATAGTCAGCCAATTTATATTTAACTTAAGCAAACAGTATTTTTAAGATGTAAATCGTAAGTCTATTGTTATTAGATTCTCACGTTAGTAAAATATAAAAATGGTCCATTCAGACTTACATTTTCTAAATTTCACTCAGGGCTTACCCCTGAACCCCCATACAGTAACTATGTTTCCTCAGTCAAAAGTACTCCTATGACCCATACATAGGTATCTGAATGTAAAAATAATTAAAAATAAATATTCAGAATATAAAAATATTCGAATACAAAAACTATACTGCTGTCACCCAGCTTGAAAACAAATGTTGATCTTATCTTGTAATATTAATATCCAAGTGACCTTGACTAATGAACTCTATGAAATACATTAGCCTAATCTTTTGGTAGAAAAGATCTCTCACACCCCACTGCTTTGGCTTTGTCTCTGGGCCAGTGTCCTCATCTCTTCTTTGAAGAGACTATTTTAACTCTAACATTTTTTTATTCTTTTACAAAGTACTATTGCTGCCAATGTGGAAAGTCATAATAACTATTCCAAAAAAAACAAAAACAAACATCATTTCAAAGCCATAATGACTACTGACACCGTGCAAGTTATTATTTTCCGGACCTTTGCTGGGAAGGAAATTTAGAGACAGGACCTCTTGAAAGTTATGTTATTCCAAACTCATATAACTTTCTTACTTCTGTGGAACACTAAAGAAGATTTTAGGCAGTATGTCAGGGTGCTTTCACACTTGGTTCGATTGCTTGGACCGAACCGGAGTTTGTTTCCTTCCCTCTCCGCTGCCCCTGCTGGTCTCTGTTCACATCATATTATTTGGGTCTGAACCATTGTCCAATTACATCATCAACGTGAGTACAAGTGGCAGATGTTTACCACTGTAACTAGGTAACAACTTGAGAAGACTTCACTGTGTTAAGTGAAGTATTAAAGTTTGTCTCTATGGATTTACCATGAAAACTTGCCATGCCAAGAACAACACTTGTAAACACAAGTCTGTCGTGGATGCACTGAATGTGCAATGATGTGAAGAATGTTAGCGTTTGTCTGTCGCGAACCCGCGGATGCGTTGCAAGAGATGTGAAGAATGTGAGCTGCTCTCTGAACGGGATGTATTTGGACAAAAGCAGGTATGAGAAATGCATTATACCATAATAATTGCGATCACGAGCCTGCAAAGACGCAATTTATACATCATCACAAGCGGTTCACTTCTGCGATTTGTTACGATTGCGTTCATATCAGCTGCAAACCATATCCGATTTCACATGAACCGTACCCCAGACCACCTTTTCAAGCGGACCCGGGCAAGGTTCGCGGGTGCACACCTGAGTTCGGAAAACAGCGTTCACATTATCAGAATGAACCGAACCGTGACGTCATTCGACCCTAGCTGCGCAGCAAAGTGCTAGTGTGAAAGCACCCTTAGTCTCAGTCACCATCCACTTCTATTTCATCCATACAATGAAAGTGAATTGGTGCCTGAGACTGACACTCCTTTTGTGTTCCATGGAAAGAAGAACATCATGCGAGTTTGAAACAACATGAGTAAATGATGACAGAATTTTCATTTTAGGGCAAACTTAAAGGGTTAAGACCATTCTAGTTATTTAAAACTACAGAGCAGATTATGAAATGGACGGTGAAAGATTATCACTAACCATCTGATGCATATTGCACACAAAACTGGAAAACACTTTCTCGATGAAACTTCAATGAGTAAAAGCACACAGGACTTTTTTATCAGTCCGCCTGGAAACATTTGTGTTCACAAGGTCCTCAAATCCTAGTGTTCTCCTAAATGTTGACAAAATGCTTTTAGCAAATATACATATTTAAATGTCTTTTTCTTTCAGGAAAGGAACTCTTCCAGGACCCCTTTTCTCTTCCATGAAAATGAACCAAAAATGACTCATCTTGTTCACAGGGGCGTATACACATTTTTGTCTGCTCTCTAGAATGAGAATGTAACTCCCTTTAATACCACCTGCTTTAGAAATTGCATGTTTAAAATAAAAAAAATTCAAAGCTGTGGTGTAAACAATTGCCTATTTAAGAATGTCTCACCCCAGCTTCCTTTTTCAAAAAAAGGCCAACACAGGACAGAAAATTGTGTTTGTGAAACAATTTCATGGGGTCTTTATGGTAAATACTATGAATGTAACTCTCAGAGCTTCAATACATTGAGAAAGAGGCTCAGAGAGTTGTTGGTATTTTTAATAATTTTAACCCTTAAATGCATGGGTTTTTCGCCAAACATTATTACAAACCTTATCAGAAAATAATAGAAGTATATTCAGTATTCTGTTATGTTTTGATGTTTTATTTTTCATATATCGAAGAGATAATGTAACAAATGATAGAATGGGATTCATTACTTGGATAAAGAGAATTTTATGAGACAACTGGCTTTCAAACACATACTGAGCAACACATAAGACACATAACACATAAGCTACACATATATATTTTCTCTGGCACTTATTGAGTCTAAACAGATAGAGAATTTAAGTAGCACACCTAAATGGCAATTGCCATATTGTACTGTTCATGTGTTGTACTTGCTATAGTTTACTGTCATGTTGCTTCGTCAAATAGCAATGTCAAATGTAAATCACTGAAACAATAGCACCACCTTGAGTAACAAATAGCATGTATAAGGTGTATGTGTACATGCATATGGGATACTGATAATTCACCATCATTGCGCAGGAAATCTATAAGATATAGTAGTCATTTGTATGAATATAGCACTCGTTTGTCTTGTAATAAACAAATCAATAGATTTTCTATGATAGTAAACTTAAATAGATGTGAAATAATCATAAAAATGTGCAAATATACATTGCGACACTATTACATCTCTCAGGTCTCCAACTATACACTTTTGTTAATTAAGCATTTTTTATTGTTACACTATTCATAAGAGAAAGGTTGAGGAAAACTTAAGGGTCATAACTCCAAAAAATTAATGAGGTAAAGAGGGTAAAATGAGGTCCTGGGTCACTCTAAAGACCATTTAATGGTTAATCTTCCAGTTTCAATTAATCCTGTAAAGTTATTGGAAATATATTACAAATATGTGTACCTACATATACACACACATTTGTATAGCTCTGAATTAGTCAGGAGTGGTCCATTATCAAAGAACAATTGCATGTTTGGATATACAAAGCCTAATACAACACCCACAACAGCATCATATCCTTTGGCAGGCTAGACCTGATCCTTTTAAATATTCACACAGAGGAAAAGCTCCATTCAAAGAGCAAATGAGTCAACCCTCAGCGAAACACTCTGCTACTGAAATAGTGCAGTGTGGGCAGAGGCAGCAGGCGAGTGCCGTCACAAAGCCAGAGGCGTTACACTGTACCACGTGCACAGAGGTCCTCTGATCATTGACTATATATGAGAAGAGAAGCAGGTCTATCGACTGAGTGTCTCTGCCCAAGTAACCGGCAGAAAGGAATCCAGGTCAAGCCTGAAAAACAGTGTGGTGAGACGAGTCAGCGGAGCCAGGGTCAGCGCCTAGCTGTTACCATGGTTACTGCTCCTCCAGATGCAGTAGCAGCAGAGCAAAGCCCCCTTGGAGGCAGAATTTGAGCGCTGTATGAGGGGCTGCCTGCCACTGTCTTAGGAATGAAGGGAGGATGGGGGAAACAGGGTGGGGTGTGTAGAGGGGAGGGGGGAATGGGGGTATGTTGCTATACGGAAGCGTTTGCAAAAGACCCAAAGCAGCCAATCAGGACCCAGTCTTTCATAACATATAATGTCAAGCATACAAGCCTTTCTTCAATCCAGGGAGGTATGTTACATAGGGCTATATTGGCTGGTGTTGCACTGTACAGTCTGTTGGCATTGAAAAAGGAATACAAATTTAAATGTATCTTATATGATATCATCAAACAGGTAACTTCAATTGCTGTATGCGCAGAGAAAAATGCGTACTACTAAAAAGCATACACTAAAAAAATGTTAATCTAAAAAATGTGCTTCATGTGGTAACTAAATTAACTGGTTTTATTTAAGTCAAAAATATCATTCAACATCACTGAATCAACCGGAACACATTAGATTACACCAACAAAACAAATCTTAAGGGTTAGATCAGGTAGAGTAGAAATAGGTCCTTAAAGGAATAGTTCAATATCATATCAATAGTGATATGATAAGTGTGGGTGAGAAACTGATCAATATTTTAGTCCTTTTGTACTATAAATTCTCCTCCCTGCCCAGTAGGTGGTGATATGCAGAAAGAATGCAAATCGGCAAAAACAAAAGAGGAAGAATGTGAAAGTGGAGATTGATAGTAAAAAAAATTACAATGTTACCATGGATATAACACGTACCTACCTACTTTCAGAAGATCGAAAATGTCCCGACCAATATTTGGGCAATTTTACCACATAGAAAATACTTTTACTTTATACTATGTTTTTATTTTTATTTAAATGACTATTAAACTTTCTCAGTATCATTACTAATGTGTAAATAATTGTCCGACCTCTTCTGAAGCAGCGAATACATGCACAAGGGGAGCATTGTCACGTGACAACTGTTCCTTTTCTCAGCACTTTTCAGGCTGCACCAATCACAGTCACTTGTCATTACTGCGTAAAGATTTTTTGTAACTAATTTCTGGAAGAAACACGGGCGTATATCCATTTTATGATGTACAATCCTCGAAATTAATAGATTCAAACACTTTTTTTGGTTAAAATTTTTCCCATGTAAGTAAAAAAAAAAAAAACGTCCTGAGTTTTGCATGCAGACCATTTAATGAAGGATTCTGCTTTTAAGGCCGGTAAGAGCCATCCTAAGGAAGACGCCTTTGAATTTTAATGACTGTGCTAGGTATGGGGTGGATGGTGGTGAAAGATGTTTAGCTGCTTGTTTAACTGTGCAGAGAACTGATTGCAACTGATTGAAATTACGAATATTTTGCTGAGTGACTCCAGCCAGGTCTCCTAAGCAACCAAATTGGCCTGGTTGCTAGGGAGGGTAGAGTCACATGGGGTAAACTCCTCGTGGCCACTATAATGTTGTTCGTTCTCGGTGGGGCGCGTGGTGAGTTGAGCATGGTTGCCGCGGTGGATGGGGTGAAGCCTCCACACGCGCTATGTCTCCGTGACAACGCACTCAACAAGCCACGTGATAAGATGCATGGGTTGACGGTCTCAGACGCGGAGGAAACTGGGATTCGTCCTCCGCCACCTGGACTGAGGCGAATCACTACGCGACCACAAGGACTTAAAAGCACATTGGGAATTGGGCATTCCAAATTGGGAGAAAAAGGGGAAAAATCACCCCCCCACCCCCCAAAAAAAAAAATTACGAATATTAGTGATGGTCAGTAAGACTGTAAAGATGCAGAAAGCAGAAAACACTAGGCACACTTCTGTGTGTGTGTTCCTATTAGATTGCCTTTCAGCTTGTTGCCGATTTCTCGTATTATGTGACGGTCAAATATGTACTCATGCAATAGTTTTCTATCATGAAAAAAATTGCCTTGACCTACTGTACTCTTCAATTGGTTCTATAAACTAAGCCATCTTGTTTTTTAGAAACCCTTTATCTCTTAATGTACACTTAAGGTGAAGTTTTCCCAACCTTAAGGTTTACATATAAAAATGGCACTTTGGGGCTTTATGCAACACTTAACTTGTTTTAAGGGCATTCTTAGGTAAAAAAATAAATACTTAAGGGAAACTGAAAGGGATTATGACGTTTACTTGTAACAATTAATGGTTATCTTCTGCAACTCCCTTAAATTTCAGGGAAACTTTAGGGTGTTCTTCAGGGAAAACTACACTTAAGGTGCTTTATGCAACTTTATGCACTGGATAATTGTAAAAAGCATTTTAGTGCAATACAATCCCACACTGAACACATCTGACAATATTTTTATGAATATATGTAAAGTTGTTGATGAAGCACAGCATTTTATGAACAGAAAGCAGCCAGCACGTTGCACTGCATGCTGGCTTTGTGCCAGACACAAATCAACACAAATCCTGACAAATTCCCACCAGGACCTCTACATCACACATACAGTGTCTATTACTAAAACACATTACAAAATTGTAGAACAGAACACACCCACTTTTACTGTTGTAGTAATCTTGAAATATTACAGTGTAAAAGAGAAGATCCTCAAATAGATTCTACAATTGTATGATTTCACTGTTAAAACAATCTTTTGCATGTACATTACGATAACATTAGGCAGACACCCTTTTCCAATCAGATTACATTGTATTCAAGCTATACATTGCATGTCCTTGTCATTGCTAACACCCTGCTCTACCAGCTGAGCTACAGAAAGACAGCTTTATTTATTTCTGTTTATCTGATCAACGACAGGGGCGTATTCAGAAGACCATTTGAAAACAATGTTAATTTTTTCAGTTCGGTGGCGCATAAATTACACACATTAACATTAACAAACATTTCTATTACTTATTACCTGGCACTCTGCAATAGTCAATACTAATTGGTCAATTGCAGAATATAGCTGTCTGATATTTCTGAAAAATGATTGCACATCCAGGCATAAAGTTATATCAGACCAGTCATCCGGGTATTGTGAGTCATCTTACTACTCTCTACTACCGCTATGACTCTGTGTTCTCTACAAACAAAATAATATAATTATTTCAACTCAAATCAATATTTTATGTCTAATTATTTATTTATCTGGCCAGTAGTTGTGTAATAAGTGGGATAATGAGCAGTCAGATGGTCCTTTTCACAATGTAAACACCAACAGAACTCCAACGCAAACCAAAGGTGGAATTTAGCTGTTTCTGGAGACTCTGTGCTCTTTCTTCTCACATAACGTAGTTTCAACTATAATCATTATTTCCTGTGCATTTAATTTAATTGTTTAGAAGCCGTGTAATTAGTGATGTAATATACAGTCAGTTGGTGATTATCGCAAAATAAACCACTTACGGTGATACAAGACCCCTCTGCTCCGCGTCAGGGTCCTGACCAGGGTTTATTTTCGATAATGACTGGCTGACTGTAGATTATCACTTACATTACTACAATGCTTAACAGATCATTAGATTATGTACATTAAAGTAGTTAGAAATGTCATGAAACTGTTACTCAAATATATATATATATATATGAATGTACATGAACTAATGATCAGTTAAGCATTATATAATGTTTATTAATGTCGTTACTGTTACCTGCAATTTGAACTGTACTTTATATCATATAATTATCAACATATACAAATGCTGAATGAAATATGTAATACATAATGTTCACTCATTATCAAAAAATAAACCCAGACGATGTAATCAGCATGATCAGGTGACTTTACGTAATCCCACTTACTACATGACTATTTTTTTATTTTATATTTTTCTCCCCTTTTTCTCCCCAATTTGGAATGCCCAATTCCCAATGCGCTCTAAGTCCTCGTGGTGGCGTAGTGACTCGCCTAAATCCGAGTGGTGGAGGATGAATCTCAGTTACCACCGCGTCTGAGACCATAAATCTGCGCATCTTATCACGTGGCTTGTTGAGCATGTTACCGCGGAGACATAGCGCGTGTGGAGGCTTCACGTTATTCTCCGCGGCATCCACGCTCAACTCACCACACACCCCACCGAGAGCGAATCACATTATGGCGACCACGAGGAGGTTACCCCATGTGATTCTACCCTCCCTAGCAACTGGGCCAATTTGGTTGCTTAGGAGACCTGGCTGGAGTCACTCAGCACACCCTGGATTTGAACTCGTGACTCCAGAGGTGGTAGCCAGTGTCTTTAATCACTGAGATACCCAGGCCCCCCTGCTACATGACTATTAACCAAATAGATAAATTGATGACTTGAAATATTGATTTGAGTTTAAATAATGTTATTATGTGAGAAGAAAGAGACCACAGAGTGATATGAGAGACATGAAACTAGCACAGTTTCGAATGCCACTACAAAAAATGTGACCAAATAAATCTGCTATTGACCGTTAAAATCAAGTATTCCAGAGTGTAATAAATATAGATAAAAGGAATAAAACATTAAATGAAATAAAAAAATCAGTCTGGTATCACCCCATGATTTCTCTATGCCTAAACATTTTCAAGAACATGTGGTCCATAATACTTCCTTTGTGGCTGCTTTTAAAATGTTTTTATTTTCAGCCCCTGGTACATGATACATCTAGAGTTTTATACCTGTTACACCAGACAAAGCCTTTCATGTTGAAATTCAGGTTTATTATATCAGATGGAAGCTTTATTTAATAAAGTTCTTTGGCATTGGGAGAGACCTTAAATAAATGTACATAAATGTAACGGAGTTGCTAGCTGTCTGTCCTAAGAGGCTTGTTTTATCTAAAGCATTCAATTGAGTCTTGAAGAGGCTCGCCTCTTACAAACAGGCAGCAGGCAAAACCCATTTGTCTGCAGCAGATCCTAAGAGCTTGTTATTGTAATGTCACACCAGAGATGAAAGTAAGAGATTGAGAATATTATTCAATTCATCAGTGCTTGCAGACTAAAGATGCAATCATGGCAGCTACGGTGAAGGTGGCCTTCATTGTAAGTGGTTAGGCCAAGGGGGCTCTGCAATAAAAGGTGTTGGTGGTGCTTAATATTAAGGGCTGATCTGAGACCGATTTAGCTTTCTTTTATAGCCAAAGTAAACTGACAAATTTTTCTAATGCAGATTCTCATAGAAAATGGCCCTAAACACAGATCAAATCACAGAGACCAGTTTTGTGTTGTATCATCTTGTTCCTTAATTAAGGTCATCAGGTATCTGATCTGTGTTCAGGGCCACTCTCTGCCTGAAGCTGCTGCAGAAGCTTCCATGGTTTTATGGTCTAAATTTTAAGTGAGTTATAAGCACTGGTTACACTGCATTTCTTTGTTTTTAGTTTTTTGCCTGCCAAGGATGAACTGACCTACTGTAGAAAGGTCTAAGGAAAACCTAGTCTCAGCCACAGGAGGCACGCCCATGGACCACCCACAGTCCATTCACTGACCGTCTAATACCTTTTGCACACAAAACTGGAAAACACTTTCTCAATCTGGCAAGATCTAATCCTAAGGCTTCAGGCAACTTCTGGGAGTCAGTGTGCACAGGTGTTTACCAGTTCTCCTGGAAACAGCAAGGTATCGGGTTGCTACAATGAGTGCATGTGCTTTTGAGGAAGAGCTAATCAATGGATTTGCCAAAGCTGGCCAGGTTAGTGTCAGCAAATCTTTGGAAGATTCTGAAATTTTAATTTGAAGGACTATAGTAAACTAGAGATCCACAAGCAGTTAATTATAAGTACAGTATAATCCAACTTGTTTTGTGAAATATGTCTGTCAGTAGGTTTACAAGCACTTTAAAAGTTCAGTTTTAGATGGACTGAAATAATAATTTGTCTTTTTAAAATGTCATGTAAATGGTTTAGTCCATACGATTTAATCGTAACAGTTCGAAACAGTCAGACTAACACATCTGGACAATGTGTTTGTACACATTACACAATAATTGGACATTGGTCATCAGTAGGCCATTTTTAGTGGGGAAATAACTGCTGTGTTTGGCATGCTTTTTTTTACACTGGTCAACTATTGTGGTATCAACTATTTCAGATAAACCTGCCCTTAAACCACATAATAAAACAAAACAACCTGGGCACTGTTTCCCAAAAGCATCGTTAAGTCGAGATTCTAGAATCTATTGTACGATTCATCTTATTTTTACAGCAGTTTCCCAAAGCCATGGTAACTTAAGTAGTACTTAAAAACTTTGACTAATTGAAAGAACTAGTCTCCCCATAGGTTGCAATAATGAATACAGCAATCATGCAGCCGCGTTCACGATTCACGTCAGGGCGTCAATTCCAGCGTAAAGCGCTGCTTTGAACTCCACATGAAAAGTGCTTTGAAACAACGTATCAATCATGATAGTTTTTTTTTTTCCTCCCTAATTTGGAATGCCCAATTCCCTATGTGCTTTTTAAGTCCTCGTGGTCGCGTAGTGATTCGCCGCAGTCCGGGTGGCGGAGGACGAATCCCAGTTGCCTCCGCGTCTAAGACAGTCAACCCGCGCATCCATTGCCACGGAGACATAGCACGTGTGGAGGCTTCACGCCATCCACCACGGCATCCACGCACAACTCACCACGCACCCCATCAAGAACGAACAACATTATAGCGACCATGAGGAGGTTACACCATGTGACTCTACCCTCCCTAGCAACCGGGCCAATTTGGTTGCTTAGGAAGCCTGGCTGAAGTCACTCAGCACACCCTGGGATTCGAACTAGCGAACTCCAGGGGTGGTAGCCAGCATATTTTACCACTGAGCTACCCAGGCCCCTAATCATGATAGTTAAGACTTGAAATGCTTCTGTTGTAATTAAATTGTGCATGACAGGGGCTGCAAAGTACTTGAATTATGTCCAATTTGGGCTTGTTTTGTACAACAAATAGTGTTAACAAAATAAAACTAACAGACAACGTGTGAAAACTAACAAAAACTAAACTAAACTAGACTGACAAATTTAATATAAAATAGAAATAAAAGCTAAATAAAAATCTACAACAACCCTGCTGCCAAACACTCTATGCCAACATTATATCAGCATTACCATAAAATGAAGGGATGAATAAGAGTGGAGTAATGCAGAGACCAAACGACTGAAATACTGAAAATATACTGGTTCACCAATCCGTCAAAGAGTGTCACAAACTATTAGTATAAAAAGCAAGGTAGTAAAATATGCCAGGTACCAAAAAAACATGCTTTAGCTCAGCGCCCTTTAACATACTGTAGCAGGATTTGTGATTTTGCCACTGGCGTACCAAAAAATTTTTTTTTCAATTTTGGAATCGACTGGTACGGAAGAATCAGTACTTCTGACATCCTTAAAGTGAAGTCATCCACAGTTTATCTTGAAAGTTCCTTAGGCCACACATTTACCATTTAAATACAATCTATTGGTGTCCACCAAAGCGGCCAATGTTTGCCTGGTGTGCATGGACCCGGTGTCCACCACCACTGTGGTGGTTGAGGAGAGTCCCCTGTTCACTGTGTAAAACGCTTTGTGTGTAGTGTCAGAAAAGCGCTATATAAATGTAATGTTCATTCATTCATTCATTCATTCATGGTCCAATTAGGCCCTTGTGATAGATGCAGTAACTACACAGTTCTGGGGGCAAAATGCATCTTTCTCTATTTACAGCCTTTCAACCGTAGTAGTGTATTCTCACTTGATTTTTAAGCTTGAAATGGACTTATATTTCATACTTGTTTTGCTGGCTACCATGTCACCCCTCAGGATAGTGGCTAGTGAAGGGCTTGGGACTGTGCACATTCTTGTGGTGCCATTTTTAGCCATATCCATATCTTGCAGTTCCGTTCATTATGCTTACAGTTGTGTGCAATGCAACACTATTTTTACATTATTTTGAATTCAGTTCTTTAATTTATCATTAACAACCCACATCATTATCTCATCAGTGCCTATCTGTGAGAAATTAACACTCAGTGTTTTCTGACTAAAGAAACCCCATAGTTTACCCCCTGGCTCTACAACTGTGCAGCCATCTGTCAGAAGACAACTGCCTGCGGTGTAGCCTCCTCAAGATGCTAAAAGTGGAACGCACTAAACAACAAGTCTCTGACGAGGCTTAAAGGGTACTTGAGACAGCTCAAAGCTTTGGCCAGTGTTGTTTGGGAATAGCAAATGTAGCTTCATTCACATACTGAAACTGAAACACAAACTGGCTCCTGACATCAAACAGACCTTTGCATTTTCTATGACATCAAGGCTTTGGATGTACTCTGAGACTGTGACTTAGAAGATCAAGCTGTGATGATGCAATGTCTCTGAGATAGAAGGTATGAAGAGCTCTGAGCAGTACAGATAGCTGAAAGTATCAAGTGATGCATGCTGGGTATGAGTCTGCGGACATTGTTCTTTGACATTTTTCATTTCTCTCTGTAATATAAAGCTGAAGGTATTACATTGGTTCAAATAACTATTCCGAGTATATCCCAAAGAATTTCTAGGCATCATGGCCTACAAATACTGCCTTCCACACCTACATTTATTTTTCCTTCATTCTTTTGTAATCAAATGATTGTCTCCAAAGTTGAGACTGGTTGCATCTAAAATTTTTAGTTGGCTTATTAAATTAGTTTTGTAAATTAACGAGTTTGAGTTGTGGTGACAATAATATTATGTGGGCTCACAAATACATACATATTTGTGTTTTTGCATCTTTGAGCAGATCTTTAACAAAATCTGAAGAGCAGTGCAATAAATACATTCATGAATTTGGCAGATGCTTTTATCTGAAGCAACTGACAATCAAGTTACACATTTTATCAGTATGTGTGTTTTCTAGGAATGAAACCCATGACCTTGGTGATGCATGCATCATAAAGGTCTTCAATGGAGAGTTTTGCTAAATGTATTTCCTATTGAGCATGCTCATTATAGTCAACATGTCCACTCTTGCTCAGCAAATATAGATTTTTGTTCTAAATTGTGCTGGTAACTGACTAATAATTAAAATGAAATGGGGGGAAAAAAATATTGGTATTTTGGAGGCAAAAATTACATAATGATAAATAAAACCTATTTTCCTATTTTATGACAACTGTTTTCATACATCATATTGTGCTAACATTTCTGTCTTTTTATCCTGTACATTATAGTATGAACATTGTAGTTTAAACAGTTCTGGCAAGCAGACCTGTCAAATGTAATGTTTAGTTTATTCAAATAATTTAAGAGGAATGGTTATTTTTATGCAACTTTTTATGCAATTCCTTCCTTAACTGAATTGTGGATTCTATCATTCCAACTAGGGATTAAGACAAAAAAATCTTTTTGTCATCAAGTAGGCATACTTGTGTAGTAAAGTAAGAAATAATGACACCTGTTTTTCTCCATTCAACAGTTTCTTTCACATAATCCTCTAAAAGGTCAATAGCAATTTCACTTTCCTGATTTACATGTCACAGTCATAGGTCAAGTTCAGGTCATCCTGCTCTCCATGGCTTATATCACAGATTTGTTTTATGTAATGGAAGTCAACTTGGAAATTCTTCATACAATTTGAGGCAGCTAACCTTGACAACACTAGACAGGTTATTGTTTTGGAGATCTCACATTCATGATCATCTTATCAAGATAATCCTTCAACAATTTATTCAAATCAAATCAAATCACTTTTACTGTCACACAACCATATACACAAGTGCAATAGTGTGTGAAATTCTTGGGTGCAGTTCTGAGCAACATAGCAGTCGTGACAGTGATGAGACATATACCAATTTACAATAAACATCAGATTGACACAACACAATTTAAAATCTAATATACACATAATTACACACAACAATATACAAATAATAACATACAATGTACTGTATACAATACACACAATATAGAATACACATTATACAATAAAAAAGTATATATAGTATATATAAAATGTACAGTAGGTTGTTTTGTACTGTATTGACATTCAGGCTGTCGGTTGATAGTAAGTTGTTAAGAGAGAATATAATATAATAATAATATAATATAATCAGTCAAGTGTGAGATGTAAGAGTAAGAGTAATAAAGTAATAAAGTGCAGTGCTGATATATTTTGATCGTGGGAGATCAAGAGTTCAAAAGTCTGATTGCTTGGGGGAAGAAGCTATCATGGAGTCGGCTGGTGCGGGTCCTGATGCTGCGATACCGCCTACCTGATGGTAGCAGTGAGAACAGCCCATGGCTCGGGTGGCTGGAATCTCTGATGATCCTCCGAGCTTTTTTCACACACCGCCTGGTATATATGTCCTGGAGGGAGGGAAGCTCACCTCCGATGATGTGTCTGGCAGTTCGCACCACCCTTTGCAGTGCTTTGCGGTTGTGGGCGGTGCTATTGCCGTACCAGGTGGAGATGCAGTCAGTCAGGATGCTCTCTACAGTGCAGGTGTAGAACCGTGTGAGGATGTGGCGGTTCATTCCAAACTTCCTCAGCCATCTCAGGAAGAAGAGGCGCTGATGAGCCTTCTTCACAACGGCTTCAGTGTGGATGGACCATGTTAGTTCCTCAGTGATGTGGACACCAAGGAACTTGAAGCTGCTGACTCTCTCCACTGGTGCTCCATTGATGGTGATGGGACTGTGTTCTCTATCTCTTCGCCTGAAGTCCACCACAAGCTCCTTTGTCTTACTGACGTTGAGGGAGAGGTTGTGCTCCTGACACCAGTGTGTCAGAGTGTGCACCTCCTCTCTGTAGGCTGTTTCATCATTGTCAGTGATCAGACCCACCACCGTCGTATCATCAGCAAACTTAATGATGGCATTGGAGCTGTGTGTTGCCACACAGTCATGTGTGTACAGGGAATACAGGAGTGGGCTGAGAACACAGCCCTGCAGGGCTCCAGTGTTGAGGGTCAGTGATGAGGAGATGTTGCTGCCTATTCTAACCACCTGGCATCTGCTTAACAGGAAGTCCAGGATCCAGCTGCACAGCGAGCTGTTTAAGCCCAGAGACCAGAGTTTCTCATCTAGCTTGGAGGGCACTGTGGTGTTGAATGCTGAGCTGTAGTCTACAAACAACATTCTCACATAAGTGTTCTTTTTTTCCAGGTGGGAGAGAGCAGTGTGTATAGTAGATGCAATGGCATCATCAGTGGAGCGGTTGTTGCGGTAAGCAAACTGCAAAGGGTCTAGTGAGGGAGGCCGCACAGAGCAGATGTAATCTCTGATTAGTCTCTCAAAGCATTTGCTGATGATGGGGGTCAGAGCAACAGGACGCCAGTCATTTAAGCAAGTTATTTTGGATTGCTTTGGAACAAGCACAATGGTGGACATTTTAAAGCATGTGGAGACTACAGACAAAGAGAGGGAAAGGTTGAAAATGTCCGTAAAAACACCAGCCAGTTGGTTCGCGCAAGCTCTGATGACGCGGCCTGAAATGCCGTCTGGACCCGTGGCTTTGCGGATATTCACCCGTCGGAAGGATCGGGTTACATCCGCTACAGAGACAGAGAGTGAACTAACCTCTGTAGCTTCGGCCGCAAGAGCTCTCTCCGCTAGGGCGGAGTTATTTCCCTCAAAACAAGCATAAAAAGTATTTAGCTCACCGGGAGAGAGGCAGTGGTGTTCACGGCGGAGTTTTTATTCCCTTTAAAGACCATGATGATGTTAATTCCCTGCCACATGCTTCTAGAGTTGGTGGTGTTAAACTCCTTCAATCTTGTTCCTGTACTAACGTTTTGCTGATCTGGCTTGTTTATGCTCCTCCGCGTTCCCGGAATTAAAAGCGGAGGTCCGCGCATCAAGTGCCGCGCGAACATCGCTATTAATACAAGGTTTCTGGTTCAGATAGATCCGTATTGTTATGGTCGGAATGACGTCCTCTACGCACTTTCTGATGAAACACGTTACGCTATCAGCATAAAGCTCGATGTCATCATCAGAGGCGGACCGGAACATCTCCCAGTCCACATGATCAAAACAGTCTTGTAGCGTAGAGTCTGATTGGTCCGACCAGCACTGGATTGTTCTGAATGTGGGTCCTTCCTGTTTCAGTTTCTGCCTGTAAGCGGGCAGAAGCAGAATGGAAGAGTGGTCCGATTTGCCAAATGGTGGGCGGGGGAGGGATTTGTAGCCGTCCCGGAAGGGAGAGTAGCAATGGTCCAAAACCCGGTTCCCTCGTGTGTTAAAACTAATGTGTTGGTGGTATTTTGGTGTGACTGATTTGAAACTGGCTTTATTAAAGTCCCCGGTCACAATGAACGCGGCCTCAGGGTGCGCAGTTTCCTGCTTGCTTATAATCCCATACAGTTCCTTGAGTGCCCGGTCTGTGTCGGCTTGTGGCGGGATGTTCACAGCAGTGATAATGACTGCTGTGAATTCCCTCGGTAGCCAGAATGGCCGACACAGAAGCATGAGAAATTCCAGATCAGGAGAGCAGAAAGACTTTATGGAATGTACATTCCTCTGATCACAAAGAAATTAGATAATAAAATGCCAACATCTAGAGAGCAGGGTGGACAATGGGCGATATAATTCAGATACTTCATAAAGGCTACCTAATGCAAATTAATGACAACAAATTAGACTTTTTTGCCCTTCTGTTTTTGCAAGCCTTTTTAGTAATTGCACAAAGTCATATTGCAATTTCAATCTTAATTCAGTCATTCATGCAGCATAATGAATATCATACCGATGTCTCAAAAGTCAAAGTCTGCTGGTTTTAAAGTGTTTTAAAACTATCACATCCTTTTGTGGTGTTTTTTCAGCATTTACATAGAAAGAGAAATGAGAAATAATAAAAATGTAATATTACATGTTCTTAGGAGTGCCAACCCTTCTACATATTGTGGCAATTATTATTTCTGTATTGTGCATTTGAATTCACAGAGTTTTCACAAAGACTGTTACTAATAAATTATAAATAAACCATACATTTTTCATAATTAGTGTTTTCATGCTTATTACCGATATGCCGATAGTTTAAATTTGGTCGAAAATTGTCCGATAAATATCGGCAGCCGATACATCAGTGCATCCCTTAATTGGCCAGGCCAACATGATTAACGGGCGATAATCAAAAATGTCCTCGCCGATATATTGGTCAATCAATAAATAAAACATTATAGTAAACTACTAAAGAAAAGTCACCAAGTTTTGTACAACCTTACCTTTTTTAGTATTCACAATCAGGAACACTCATATCTTCATTATTTAGCATTTATAAACACGCCTTTATAAATTATTTTTTAACTCTTACTTGTTGCTCATTGGTAACTGAAGCAAGTGAAATCAGGTGGTTTGCCTCTTGTGTACGACATCTATTATTTATCACCATAGTGAACGGAGGCACTTTCAGTAAATACTTAAAATCAGATTTGCTCAATTTATGTTTTGCCTCAAGTATACTCTATAATGAAACACTGTGTCTCGCTATCTTAACTTAGCCTGGAACGAATTCAAACACAGAAAGCAATGAAATGCAGTTAAAGACATTAATTAAGGGCACAAAATCCACAAGAGAGAAGCAAGGGAACTGTGTACTAGATGGTCATTGTGGAAAGTGTTTTATCTCTTGCAGCTGCTGAGCCTCTCTGAACACAGTATTTGTGGCAGTAATCTGGCCCTGTGTGTCGCTCTCTATGGTGCTGAATACATCACTGCTTACCCTGCCATACAGAATGAGCCTTCCATTGGCCCATATTATCCACAATACACATCTACTGCTGCATATACATCAGAATTATTTACAGTAATAACAGTACAGGCCTGTGTTTTTAAATGCTAAAGGTGTATGTAAAATACAGAGATTTATTCCCTATATGCATAAAATGTTTTGTGCTCAAAACAAGTTAAGCTCTATCAAAAGCACTTGTGACATGCTGTGAATTGGCACAGACAATAATTTTGACTCATCCCTCAGATTATAAAAACAATACAGAAACTGTGTTTACGGAATTGCACTTACAATGGAAGTGTATTTAATGGAAGTTATTCTTCAGGGCTTGTAACAGCATTTATATCAATTGTTCTGTACAAAAATGTGGTTACTTGAGCTGTAGAATTGTCTAAACCATCCTTTTAGTAGTGGAACTACTTTTCTAGGGGGATGAACTTCCGTAGAGTACTGTATGTTTCGACCTTTAGAATTACAGCTGTTTCCCAAAACCATGGTAACTTGGGTAGTACTTGAAAATCGTCCTAGATTTACGAGTGCTATGGAGTAATCGTATAGCGCATAAGAGCATCATAAGCAGAGTTGGGGAGTAACACAATACATGTAATGGGATTACGTATTTAAAATACAAAATATAAGTAATTGTATTCCACTACAGTTACAATTTAAATCATTGGTAATTAGAATACAGTTACATTCAAAAAGTATTTTGATTACTGAAGAGGTTACTTTGCATTTTATTGTCATTTGTTTCATTTAATATTTAGTCCTTTCAGATGGAAAACATTTATACATATAAATGATGCGATCCAAAGTGCATTTGAACAGCAGTGAAACACTTTCTTATGATGTGTTACATTCATACGAGCAGACAGAGAAGTAAGTTTGAAGTAAGTTTGGAGCAGGAGAAATAGAAATAAACCTTGTGTAAATTGTAAGCTTTACGCTAAGATAAAATGCTATTTCTAGCCATTTACATGCACATGTTACCAGGCACGATCATAATTTTTTATCAAGAAATTTCACATTGGAACATAATTTCTTTTTTTCTAGGAAGACCTTTGATGTTAGGGCAAAAATCATATTCTTGATGATAATTTTTGTATTGTTTTCCTGTAAAAATATCTAAAAATCCTTAAAACAAGATCAATTTGATTGATCTTGTTTTAGAAACAACACTGCATAAGATATTTAGGTTTTTCAGAGAATGTATTTTTAACATGTGTATTTTGTCTTACTGTACTGGCAGAGTTTTTATAGTCAAAACAAGTGAAAAAATCTACCAGTGCTGAAGAAGTAATCCAAAGTATTTAGAATACGTTACTGACCTTGAGTAATCTAAAATTACATTTTACAGCATGTATTCTGTAATCTGTAGTTGAATACATTTCAAAAGTAACCCTCCCAACCCTGATCATAAGGATACAGACTTGTGCAGTCACCTGCAAGAAAATCACGAAATTACACTTAATACAATTAATAGTCAATGAGATTCTTACACTTTATGCTGTAGAATACAATGTGACCACAATACTTTATTTTTACATTTGTATTTTATTTAAATATAATATAATATAGGTCCACTTATCATTTCAATTATATAGGCCTATTTTTATTATCTAATGTATACTCCTATATAATAATAAAATAATAATATATGTTTAAAATAAAGGCAGATAATAGATTTATTATTAAAATAATAAAACAAAAATAAAAAAAGAAATCCTGAATCAGTAAACTACCTACATGGATTAGTGTACACAGCAGCATGACTGTTTTACAAATTAAATTCAGAGGTAATGGAGATGTTATATTGTAGTCTATCTTGGTTCGTCTTCGCACCTTCCTCCCTCAATTAACTCTTCATCTTCCTCTTAGACACCGAAGGGCGCTGTCGCCCGCAACGCAGCATTGTTGGACAGCACTGATGTCACCATTTTAGGAGCAAACATCAGACCACCTCTTGATCAATGAATGTATGCACATACCCTACATATAAATGCTCTACCGCTCTATTGTGCACTTGCCAACACTGTAAACATTGTACAACTCAATATCATTGTCATTCACATTCTCTGTGGATAGCCGCTCCCATTAACACACTGTATGTCACTGATCCTGCTTGCACCTCGAGCCACAGATGAATTTGTGAAAACATTGCAAATGCAAAAAAAAGCAGTGATTGTGTTAAAATAATAAATCATTCTGCACAAAATTATTACAACTATACATTTAATAATTTAGTTAATTTTCATGAGTATTTAAGGGAAAAACTTAAATCATTTCCAAGCAAGGTAAATAAAAAGTATTTCTAAAGTTACAAGCAAAGCTATATTGAAATAACCATGATGAGCAATACTATACGGTCACATTTCAGCACTTCACTACTGAACAGCGACTATTCAGTAGCACTTAAAGTGCATCAATGCGCATTCTGCAATTCTGGGAAATGCACATGAAAATGGAAAGAACGTTCATAACTTTGCTTGTAGAGAACGCTCGTAAGAGCTAAGATCCATTGTTATCTGAAAACATAGCCCAGTTTAGTAAGCAATTTTAGGTATTCTAAGACTTGTGGCTATATATTCAAAAACAGTGTGTATTTTAACATTTATGCCCGATTCAATGCCCCATAGTCTCAAGCCCCATGTGCATTACTGGGCAGTGACGTGATGCTTTTTTCTTCTTTTTTTTTTGTCCAGATCTATTAAGTTATTCAAAAATGCATAAAAAATGCAAATCACACAAAATGTTTTTTTGAATACACCACCTAATATTATAAACATCTTTAAAAAAAAATACGTTCAGTGTCATTTTGTCATTTGGCTTAACGTAAAGAATGTCTAAGTGGTCTAACTGTCTGTCCGGACACATAAAAATAAATAAATAAATAAATAAAAATCATTAAAAGATGAAATTCATGAAAAAGTATTAGTTTGGAATAATCTTTTATTATTATTTCTTTAAAAAAAAAATAAGCATTGAACATTTTTGTTTTAACATATGAATATTTTATACCCTTTTCTCCAACCATCAAATCAAAGTCAGGTGGTGTAACCAACATGCCATTCTGTTGTCATGTGAGAAGAAAACCATAAAACAGAATGATATTTTGACATTTTTATTAAAAGGCACATTTTGTTCATGTCAAATGAAGTGACCATAAGATAACGTCCTGATATTCCTGACACAAAAATTCATCATATTTTTAAAAGATATTTGTTTTCCTTGAAAACTGTGTTTGAAAACATTTTTGAAATTAATGATTTAGTAGTGTATATGTGAAAGGAGAGTATTTTAATACCTTTTATTTGATGGTCACACTACTTGACATTTTTAAGTCATTCAAAGTCAATCGATTCTTTTAGTAGAAAATGCTATAAAAAACAAAAATCTATGAAACAAACATAGACACAAAGATAACATTTTAACAAGTATGACGCGTGTGTTTTAAACTAGATTTTTTTTTTACACTTTTTTATTTAATTTTATATTTCATGAAATATGAAAAAGTTCATATTTATAATCTCGGAAAACCTTTTTTATCAATGACCCAAAAATGATTCCTGTTTGGTTTTATCATCCAAATGACGAGTTTGAATAATTTTCTACGGTAATTGACAACATGCGACAGATGCTGTCAGTAGAGTGTATAGAATATATATACAGAGTGTAGCCTTTACAGAATCACAGAATGACGCAGTGATAAATGTATCACAACCACATCTCAAAAAAGCAGTTCTGATTCTGATGTGGGTATGTTAGTAATGGTTTAGAATAGAAATATACCCCTGTGTTTGCATTGAATCTCCCCAACCATATATTTGCTCTTTAAAGATTCTACATTGACTCTCTGGTGTCATATCTAAGTCACTTTCACCCCTCTGTGTCTCTTCATTGTTGTTTTTTTCACCTCCCCTCCCCCATTTCCCTTTTCTCACTCCCACTCAATCTCTCTCTTACTCTATCCCTCCCCTGACTCCATCCTATTGCCTATAAAACCGCATTACACTCAGGGTTTCACTTACTGTTTAACACAAACAGACATTTAAGTAACTTTGTCTCGTCAGGCAGCTCTGAAATTCATTGAATCGCAAACGGCACAATAAACCCTGGCTCAGTTGAGCAATGCCTCTCTCCAAAGCAGTTATGCTCGAGCTTATGAATGAGAAATGAGGTTTCTGAAATATTTCAGATGGTTCTGGTATGCTGAATGTGAGCATTCCTAATTTCCTATTCAATATTAACTACATTTCCTCTCCCAAATGCTCAGCAAAACTCACTACAAGCAGAGCCAAGATACTCAAATCTGCTGACTGCACAATACATGACAAAAGTGCAACGATCAGGATTTGTGTAGGACACTCAATAGCCACATTTCCACTGTCTGGCAAAATGAGGGTGTGCTAGTGTGTGCCAAGGCCAGTTGTGTTCCCATTGTCACTTCTGGGGCTTTATCATGCCTTCTCGGG
This sequence comes from Myxocyprinus asiaticus, assembly GCF_019703515.2. Taxonomy (NCBI): domain Eukaryota; kingdom Metazoa; phylum Chordata; class Actinopteri; order Cypriniformes; family Catostomidae; genus Myxocyprinus; species Myxocyprinus asiaticus. Next base: position 33,635,046 of record NC_059372.1, read on the forward strand.
CCTGCCGATTACTCTTGGGCCAAAGAAGGCCAACTGGGGATTGAGATGTGGTGGTCAATGTCAAAGGCAAACGTTCACTGAGTCAGGTCTTGCTTTCCACCAAGCAAAGACCAAAATAAGCAAATATACGGCAGCTTCTGTTTCCACCATGTTGATTTCTAGGGTTAGCTACTCTCCAGAGTCTGATACCTCAGGTTGAGTTTCCCTCTTGCTTGTTAAATGGGTGGAGTGTATGACGCTGGCACCAGGGCGGCGTATTAAGGGTGGGTTTTAGATAAATGCTTTAGGGCTAATGGCTGATGGTGGGAATGCAGATCAATTCTATTCACATGATCAATGATGACTGTGATTCGGATGTTTCATTTTCGCAAGATTACATTTTTACTTACTGAAGACTAGGTTTAGGGTTGGGGTTTGGGTCAGGGGGTAGAGTTAAAGAAATACATGTCCTGTATGCTATGCACTCCTGTTGACTGTATTACATAATTAACAACAAAAAATACAGTACAACTCGCTTTTGGCGCCCCTCTGTGGACATTTCACATGAAATGGTCTATTGGCCCCGGCTGACCAGCTGATAGCCCTGGCTCGCACTGACCCGATAGTGGAAACAGCTATTGACTCTTATATTCACTTCCGAAGGTCTCACGCCCTGCTCCCACCCTCTTTAAAAAAGTTGGATTTACTCAAGACTGAATCAGTCAAGCTAATTCAAGGACTGCCACAGCAGTAATCAAACTATGATTGACTATGATCCTGACTGTGATGTCTAAGCTTTGTACAAATTAAACAGTTCTGCTTCCTTGCGTTCCCGCTCACACACACAAACTCCAAAACATTTAACTTTTTACCTCAGACATATACACAACTAAAAAAAGACACCCTGTCAAACGCCTAATCTGCTTTCTGTTCTATCTCTTGGGAGGCCGTTGAGCTTGTTGCTGTGTTTTGTTTTCAAGCCTGAGGAGAGCTGGAAGCCAGTGAACTGTGGTTGACAAGGAATGGCACCAAAAGGATTTCTGTAAAGGCAGAGTAATTACCGGAAGCATTGATATGTGCATGAAATAAAGGTAACCACGCTGTGGTTGTTTACTATGGGGCCGTTTACACGACAACGTTTTCAACTAAAAATGGAGAACTTTTTAAGCGTTTTGGCTGTTCGTAAAACGCAAACTTTTGAAAACAGGTTTCAAAGTGCACGTTTTTGAAAACGATGCCGTTATCGTCTCGGTGTAAACATACAAAAACACAAATTTGTGAAAATGATGACGTCATGCGCACGCGTATTACGTGTTCGGTCTATAGGCATGTGCACGAGTACTTCAAAACAACGCGCGAGACATTCAAAACTACAATGGCAGACTACAGGACTGTGTTTGTGCTGCTCAAGACTTGTAGTAATAAAGCAACATCATCGTATGTCCAGACAAAATTGCTCGATACTTTCACCATCTTCATTGTTTGTATTCACCGCTCTGTGGAAGAATGCTTATATGCGCAGGCACGTAGTGTTTCTTTACAAAGTGACATCGTCAACTACTGGCCTGGCATCCATAATACAGCGTTTTTAGTAGTTTTCGCGGATCCGTGTGAACGGGGATTGTTTTAACAACGTTGTCGTCTGTACGAGAAACTTTTCAAAACGCAAAGGAAAAACTTTTCTGTTTTTAGTAGATCGTTGTCGCGTAAACATACCCTAAGGCAAGCATCATTATTACTATTGCTCATACTTAAGGCCAAAGTATACTTGGGTTTTCCACTTTCCAGACTGGATCGCACACAGTATGCGTGATGTAAATTTTGTCATCAGCACAGTCTGAGCGGACTGCCTGCTTTTGACTACTAAAAGAGTATCACAAAGCACTCGTAGCGTTCATATTCGCTCGCAGTCAATAGAGTATACTTTTAAAGATGATCCGGCATGCGAAAAAATGAAGTATACTGAGCCTTTAGGTTAGGGATTTGAAAAAATTGTGTGTTTGTCCAATTTTCAAATAAGTTTGTAATGTTGCGACTCACCTCAGAGCTGGATGGTTTGGTTCATGGCTTAGAACTCTTTTATGAAACCCCTATGTAAGACATTAATGGGAAAAATACTTCTGGACCCAAGATGACTAGACATATGGACAGGCACTGTTGCACTCTATCAGTCAATTCTAAATTCTCATTCTGTGCAAGCATGTATATGATGCATTATCATTAAAAAACATATCCTGATGGTGATGTTAGTAATTGTTCAAAGGAAAGTGGAATGAAAAACAAGCACATTCCTAACAAACTTCTTAATTATCTCATGCTTTTATTGCTACATGGTATGATTCTGCCTTTAAAACACTTAGGCCCTAAGATCTCAAATAACGTGTGCTAATTTGCTTGTGCAATATATGAAATTGAGTGTGCGTGTCATGGCGTTTTGCGTGTGATTTACTAAGAAAAATCGTGCAAATATGTTGGACACACTTTCCAAAAGGAGGCTTTTGCATGTGGTACTTGCACCAAATGCAATTACAGTTCAGCTCTCACTAAATATCATTTTATTTATATTCAATATGGCATTTACACGTTTATTTATAGGACTGTATAAAATCCCTGCTATTTAACAAGTGCAAGAGTAGTTGATGAGAATGCACATGAAATGTACATGAAATGTTCACTTGAAATGTTCATAATTCACAAAGAAAATACAATAGATTATGTACACGTGAAGCCATTGCATCACTGATATATACTTAAATTAAATCTGAATTTCAAACCGCTATTATCTTGACCATGGCAAAGTTAGCAGCACACAAGACAGACATGGGAGCTCCATGGTACAGAACTTGCGCTCCCTGTTCGTTTCACAGGATCAAGACAAAACCTGTTCAGTGTACACGTGCGTATTGACCAGCCTACTGGAAAGAACCGGCACTTAAAATATTTCCAATATTTCGGCAGTTAAAAACAATGTTTAAAACATTAAATTACGACATAATTTGGGCATAAATTGTCAGTAGGCTTATGATGTTATCAGTTATGATATTTAGTTTTAAAATAATCAAATAAAACAATTTTGTCATGAGTATTAATTTAATTTCACATTTATGTGTGTCAATAAAGCGTGTTCTATGTATTATCTGTTCTCAAAGTCTCTTTTTTGTTACAATGACAGTATGATGCACAGTGCAAATCAGATTAATACCTGCCTTTCATTCATATTAACTTGCTCTCGTATAGTTTCCAACTCTGAAATGACTTTCAGGCTTGATAAATCACTTTGCGGATGCAATTTGATTCATTTGCATCTAGATGAATCTTATGTGCATTTGGAGGCCCGCCTCTAAATTGCATATTAATTTCGGGGAAACATGCAAAAATTGCCAAGATATGCTATTTTGCGCATCTGAAAGACGCAATCTTTCAAAAAGTAGAAAAGACTATGTTAGTAAATCAGGAGGTTGAAAATTCTTGCTGAAAACAGTCTGTGCTTACTGAAATTTGGACCACTGCCCCCAGAGGCTGAAGCTGGAGTGTTGTTGAAAGTATGGGCAAATGTGAGCTCCAGTTTCCATGTGAAATGGCCACAGAGGGGCGCCAAAAGCGAGTTGTACTGTATTTTTTGTTGTTAATGATGTAATACAGTCAACAGGAGTGCACAGCATACAGTACATGTATTTCTTTAACTCTACCCCCTAACCCAAACCCCAACCCTAAACCTAGTCTTCAGTGAGTAAAAATGTAATCTTGCGAAAATGAAACATCAGAATCACAGTCATCATTGATCATGTGAACGTGATAACTTCGTGGTTACCACTGGATCAGAACCCAGATCTCTGAGGCTGCTCTCGCAATGTGTTATCAGTCACGCCACAGAAAAAGGGAAACACATTTGAATTGATGCAAAAAGGTCTGATGGTAGATGGCGCTTGTCAGTAACTCGGCAGAATGGAGTCGAAGTCAGGGTACATGTCGCCTTGTGTGATCATTTTGATACAAGACAGCTCATATTAGCCTGACAGCATCCCTTAACAACTCATATCATCAATGACAAAGCCAATAATGAAAGAAGCTTTATTGAAACACTGCTACTGCCCTTCAAGCTTGAGAGAAAGCCAAAAGCAGAATTCAACCCTTTAAACGTACAAGCTGGCCACCATCTTCAGAAGAAACAATCACAATCTAAAAACTGATATTTTACGCACATCCTACTAAAGACGCAGAAGATGCATGAAAGCATGAAAGCAAAGAAATATCAAGGATATTTATGGGCCAGACCCTTTTCATCAGACACTCAGGCACTACACAGAGCTTGGTGAACAAGTGCTCGCACCAGCCAGTAAAAGAGAAGCTGATGAGTCATAGTCGACCTCAGAAAGAAGAACTTTGCACGAACCCCAGTGCAATGCTGTGTGTTATGGATATACTGTAGCTCAGTAAGAGGAAGAGATTTTAAATGTCGTCATAGTTGTGAAGTACATTTTTTTCTTATTTTACTATTAAAACAGTAGTGCATATTCTTCACTGGTAACACTTTACAATAAGGTTCAGTTTGTTAACATGAACTAACAATGAACAATACTTTTACAGCATTTATTAATATTGATAAATGTTCATTTTAACATATACTAATACATTTTTTAAATCAAAAGTTGTGTATGTTAACATTAGTTAATGCACTATGAACTTACATGAACTAACAATGGGCAATTGTATTTTTATTAACTAACATTAACAAAAATGTATCAATGCTGTAAAAAAATACATTGTTCATTGTTAGTTCATGCTACCCAATGCATTAAATAATGTTAACGAATGGGACCTTATTGTAAAGTGTTACTGCTTCATTCAAAGGGCATAAATAAAACTTAAGAAGCCATTTAAAGAAACTATTAAAATGTGGTTATTTCGGTAGTAAAGACTTAATTAAAAAAAAAAAGGGTTCATTTTCATTCCTTTTATCAGGGGCAAGAATGTTATGCAAACTGAGAAAACAGTTTAAATGTGCAAAGAGGTGTGAAGTGATTGGGGCATGTGGTACATCAAACTGTAGACACCCAATTTAAGGCTAAATCAACAGTTATTGTAATTAACTTAATTGCTACACTGTGTTATGGCGAAAACCTGAAGGATAGAGAGCCTCGAATCCATTTATAAGGATCAAATCACATTCATGATTACAAATATCTTCCCGTCTTCTTATTCAGACATAGTTCGGCAGAGCTTTTAAGTTTAGCTCAACTCTGTGAGCTATGAGAAGTGTACATAGAGAATTATATGTTAGCAGTATAGACAAATTAGTTAACCCTTTGATGCATGACATCCACTTCAATGAACAGATATTTCTATATTCAGGCTGTAATCCATCCAAACCACAATCAGTGATTATCAAAGATAATTCTATTTGACTGTCCTCATTACATGCAATTTTGTTTGAAGTACAAAGAAACATTCAAGTTAAAGTGTGCAATGTTTTATAAGTTAAAGGTGCTGTATGTAATATTTTTACTGTACTAAATCATAAAATGACCATATTATGTCTTTTTTTTTTCTTTTTTTTCTCCTCTTTTTGTCTCCAATTTGGAATGCCCAATTCCCAATGTGCTCTAAGTCCTCGTGGTGGTGTAGTGACTCACCGCAATCCGGGTGGCGGAGGACGAACCTCAGTTGCCTCTGCGTCTGAGACCGTCAACCCACACATCTTATCACGTGGCTTGTTGAGCGTGTGGAGGCTTAACGCTATTCTCCGCAGCATCCACGCACAACTCACCATGCACGCCACTGAGAGCGAACCACATTATAGCGACCACAAGGAGGTTACTCCATGTGACTCTACCCTCCCTAGCAACTGGGCCAAATTGGTTGCTTAGGAGACCTGGCTGGAGTCACTCAGCATGCCCTGGGATTCAAACTCGCGACTCCAGGGGTGGTAGTCAGCGTCTTTACTTGCTGAGCTACCCAGGCCACCCATAATATGTCATCTAGGAAACATGCTAAGTTGAAATACTGGCTTCGCCGATAACAATGCTACAGCCAGTAAATTCTACTTTGAAGTTTCCATTCCAGGCCGGAATTTCTGTTTATGTTTTGGCCTGTGTGATCCTGCCCACTGCCCACTCACCAATAGTATTTCGACAACGCCGGTTTGCCAGATTTGAACAAGTTTGCAGGCAAACAACACTGCGTGCTGCAGCCATGGAAGCCAGCAAACGAACTGGATCAGAGATAACAGATTCCACCCGACCTAAAAAGCCATGCCATCCGTCTAAAAACCACCATGACCAGAGGCGTAGTAAAACAAGGATAAATACTGGAGATGCCTTTGAAAGATGGAGACAGCTTAAAGCCCAGAAATCCTTTAAAACAGATGCTGAGTTGGCTAATTTGCGTTAACATTCTGGCAACCCGCATGAGCTTCGAGTCTGGGGCAGGGCAGACAACTCTCCAGTATTTTGAATTTGGACTGCAGTACCCATTTCAAATGCTTGTTGTCAATCTTACATATAGCACCTTTAAAATACCTGAATACTTTCTTCTACCCCAGCTTAATATGCACTCATAAAAAGAATTATTGCTGCATGTTCAATTTAATGTTCTGTTTTATTGGTATTTAAAAAGAGTGTCTGTTATGCTGGAGTTTTGGGGGTTACCGTTGTGATGAAGAATGGCTCTTGTGCTTAGTTTGAGGATGGATGTTCACTTTAAATTGACAGTGCAACAGTTTCACTGTTCTTACAACTTGTTCACCTGGCATATGTTAATAAAATGTATTAAGTTGGACCAACAAACCAAAATGTATTAAATAAACCTTAGTAAATTGAGTTTGACGAACAAGATGAAGTTGAGTTAAATACTATACTACTATAGTTTTACAGCCCGACACAGCAATGTTGACTCAACCAATAGCATGAGTTTGGGATGGGACTATCTGTTTACTGACCAATGGCAGAGTGGGGAGTGTTAGGGAAACCTGTTTGAAAAAATAATTATTTTTGCAATTCCATTTGGTGAGGCTAGTGGCATAGAAAATACACACTTCAAGCTTTAAGATTGAATAATTCATGCATCATAGGGTTCAATTAAACAAATCCGTCCATGACATTTAGATTTCCACAAAGATTAACAGTGCAATGACAAAGCAATGACAGATCATCTTCTGGAGAATCAAGGTGCGAAAACAGCATCAACACAATCCAGTGTGTTAACAAACATCTGTGAGCGGTGAGATTTTCCACAGTCTTAAATTGTGATGCAGTCTTCTCCTGGCTTGATGTGCATTAGAGAGAAACACCACATATCGTTCAGGCATTTAATTAATGAATATTGAGCTCAGGAAGAGGATGGTGCCTCACCTACTGCACCTATAGTACCACTGGCGCTAGTCGATGAGTACCAGAAATCATTAGTAAACCCTGCCAGACTCACTCAATTACTCTCTCTCTCTCCCTCTCTTTCTTCATTTCTGTCTTTTTCTCACTCTTTCTCAGCTTGCAACTCTTTCTTAGCTTCATTGGTCTTCCCAATTTTAGTATCTGGATCTTGTCACCTGTTCCTAGTGTTTCTGTTTTGGTCTTGTGTTTTCTTCCCATGTGTTCTCTGTCTCATGTTTTTACTAGAGGTGGGAAAAAATATAGTTATGTTAAAGTTTAACATAAATTTTGTATCGATATTTGCACGCCAAATATCGATTTTATTATTTACATTTTTCCACATCAATATTGTGGTGATGGGAAAATGTTTCTCTTTGCCAGATCGATCTAAGAATTCAACAACAGTCCCTTAGAAGGTGCAGTTATCATGCTTTACACATAATCACCCTCCCTTACTAAAATTATTACGATTAGTAGTAACATTAACTGAGGCATTTTGACAAAATGTTAAAACTGTTAGTGTCATATAAAATAGGCAAACCTTTTAGGTGAAATCTATTATACTTTTGTGTATTGAAACTGTGTTGTAATAAATAATGTTTTTAAAGAGTATTGGCTACTACTGTATTCATAAATACTATAGTTTATTTTTAGAAAGACTAGCTACATTGACTTATGGAGAAACAGGGAGCCAATATGGTCTCATAAGCTTAGTTCTTTGCATTGTACATAGATATTAGGAAATAAAATAGCCTTGTTTTGTGAACTGGTTTCCTTAAATCTGATGAAGTGAGAAACACTGAGTGAAATATCACAATATATCTTAGTTTTGAATTGTAATAAACAAAAAATAATCGAAATAATATTGTATCATGACCTAAATATCGATACTGTATCGTATCGCCAGTTATCTTGTGATTCCCACACCTATGCCCCGCCCCCCTCGTTTGCCTTTGCCTCCTGATTTCTCCCTCTTTATATTCCCCTTGTGTGCTCTGTCCTGTGTTGGATTCTTCCTCTTGGCCTCCTCCTGTTCAGTGGTGTTTTTTCCCCTGTCGATCTGGTTAGTTCTCGTTTTCTATGTTTATTTTGTATATTTGGTCAGTGCTAGTTTTGGGTTCTTTAGATAAATCATCCGATTCGCTGGTCTCTCATTGGCAGAGTGGATCTGCAGTGGTAACTGCACATGTCATATTGAATCTGGTTTTTCATCACTAAAAATAGGAAAGGTTAACATGACACTTGCTCTCATCATTGATTGTTAGCATAGCCATAAAACGGAGGTCCCTATAGAACAAACAAACTAAAGGTAGCACAGTAAGGGATTCATAGAAATGGTCTTATAAAAATTTAACTTCCAGACTGAAAAAGATCAATTCCCATTTTCTCATTCTTTTTTTCAGAGGGGAACAGTATTGCTTGATCATTCTGCATTATTTCCAGTTCACTACAACATGCAGGATCATGAATTTCTCTGTCACATTAGAAGCAAAAGGCTTCTGGTGGCTGAAGCATCACAACTAAAGCTTGATATGTACAGGTGAATCTCACAAAAACATGCCCAGGTCACATTTCATCCCAAAATCAAAGGAAAGTAAATTAGAAGTTATATTTTGCATAAAGAAATTGACACCAATATTGGATCTTTAAGATTTTAATAACACTTTACAATAAGGTTCCATTCGTTAACATTAGTTGATGCATAAGGTATCATGAACTAACAATGAACGATGTATTTTTAGGTCTGTTCATAATGCATTAACTAATGTTAACATATGCAACTTTTAATATTTTGAAATTAAAATTAACCAACATAAAATGTAAAACTGTAAATGTATTGTCCATGTTAATGTAGTACTGTAAATTGTTACCAAGATGATTTGCATTGTGACATTATTTTCATGACAATAATAGGAAGAGTCCGGGTTCAATACAAGTTAAGCTCAATCGACAACATTTGTGGCATAATATTGATTACCACAAAAAATTATTTCAACTAGTTGGAAAAAGTTAAAATTGAGGTTACAGTGAGACACTTACAATGGAAGTCAATGGGACCAATTTTTTGAGGGGTTAAAAGACAGAAATGTGAAGCTTGTAATTTTATAAAAGCACTTACATTCATTCTTCTGTTAAAACTTCTGTACTATTTGAGTTGTAAAGTTGCTTATTCTTCGTTTTTGCTACAGATTACTGTTCTAGGGTTTACATAGTAGCAGAGTTGTAAAACTGAATATAACTTTACACAGAAAAGATTAGTAAACAATTTCATCACACTAAAAACATGTTAACACACATATTGTTTATGTCTTGAGGCCCCATTCACTTCCATTGTAAGTGCTTGCTGTTTTTTAAAGGAGGGACGAGTCTAAATTAATTTTTGTGGTAATCAGTGTTATGCCACAAATGCCGTCAATTGAGCTGATCTTGTTTTGAACCCGGAATATTCCTTTAAGCACATTTCCACTCAAATTATCATTACCGTGACATGTCCAAACATTTTACAAATTTTTTTGTTGAGTATTTTCAATTATTTTCAATGTGGATTCTCATTAGCTATTGTAAAACAGCTTTTTTTAATTTATTTTTTATTTCAGTAATTCTTTAATTTAAATCAGCATAAATTAAATGCTGCAACAAATACGAATACCATAATTTTTAAATACTTTACAATTTTAATAATATATCATCATGTTACTCGCACCACAGTAATGAGAATTATTTGGTAAAGAGAATGGGGAAGCACTTAAATACCATGAAAATAATGTCACATGCAAATAATAATAATAATAATAATAATAATAATAATGGTCTTAGAATTAGGCTTCATTTTGTTATCATTATATACATAACAAAATATTTTACTCTTTTATTTTGGGGTGAAATAGGACGCAGACATGTTCTTGACAGGTGTCATGAGATTCACCTCTACTATGATGACAATAAAAACACAAGCTAGCCTACTTCAGATCCACCAGATCCTCTATAGATTACATGAGATGTGCCTTAATAAAATATCTATATGAGTTTCTCCCTGTTACAGGAAGGTGCTGAGGACACCACTGACCTGCTCTGTTGAAGAGGCAGCAGACAGTGGATGCGCAGTCTCAGTGCGGAATGAAGGCCATCGGCACATAGTATCAAACACGCCAAGTCAATGTTGCCAAAGATCTCGTTTGAAACCTGTATCATATGTGCATTGAAGGATGTGGCTCTGTTGAACGTGAGACAAAAGAGCTTATCCATCCTGAATGAAAAATAACATCTTTGTGGCTGCTCATTTTGAATTGTGCCATAAACCACAGTTGGCACACACTCTGTGTTTTCCATCGCTCCCTTTATGTTTCGTTTTACTATAACAACTCAGATCAATAGTCTCCTATGGTGCCCCGATGCATTTTATCGTATCCGTCAACAGCGAGTCGGCAGACAGAGAATCAAATGCGGCGTAATTTGATTGATCTCAATCGAGTAGTCCGTTTATTCTAATGGCATCTCTAGACAATAAATGCATCATCTTACCTGCGCTGTGCTCGAGATCAATGCCAGTCTCGCTGAGGATGTTCGGGTCACTTTGTGATCTGCCTCTGTGCAGAACACATTTCTCTATTCCACCCGATGAAGCCATGAGGATAAAGAGACGGACCGATGAATGCAATGTTGAAATCCCTTTCAGACCCGACGGTGAGGTGGATGCGTCGGTCTAAGAGCATCCAGCGGCAAGCATGGTGAATGTTACAGTGACTTTGTATTGTGTGTATAAGAGAGGGAGACTGACTGAACGCGTGTGTGTGTGTGTGTGTGTGTGTTGAATCCACCTTTATCTTTCCCGCTGACAGGTGAGTATCATTTCCGATTAACAGTGTGTCTGTAAATGGCTTGTTTTTACAGTGCATCGTAAAATTAATCCATTCATTTTCTTTGTACAAATATTGGTCCAGCACCCCTAACGGCAGTTAAGAGCGCCACCACAGGCAGAGTGGTGTAGTTACATTGAGCTGATGATGATGATAACCGAAGGAGTTTTAGCAGTGTTCTTGTAAGAATAAACGCCTCATTAACTGCAAAATTATTATTAATATCTAAATTATACTTCATAACATCGGAACCCGAGTGATAACGTCATTACAATTTATCAGTCCAGCAGATTTTATAGAAGTCGTATCTGAATAATAAAAAAGTGAATTCAAGCGAGACTATTTTGCCTGAAGTGTTTTTTGTCCATTTGAATAGAATTTAAAAAGAGAAAATGTATTTTAAATTAATTACTGTCTAGTTATCCATAAACAGATTTCGATCATGTTCTCCTATTGGTCAGTTTTTCACATCCCCGTCTTCTATTGGTCAATTTTTTACATCCCCGTCTTCTATTGGGCAATGTTTTACATAACCGTCTTCTATTGGTCAATTTTTCACATCCCGTCTCTCATTGGCCTAATCCGCCACATGCAGGAAGTAGTAGCAAAAATGGCAGCGCACAGGTGCGGTTTGTCTCTTGTATTTATTTGGTTTTTATTTTACTTTCTAGTTCAGTCTAGTAGCTGTGATACTCTTGAAAGAATAGCTGATAATGCAGAAGCAGAACAGAGCGTTTCAGGCGCGTTGCGAGGGGTTAAGGCCGATGGAGAGGATCAGAATGAAAGGCAATGGCAATCGACTGATGTTGGGGTGGACGGAGGCGATGGCACGAAAGACAGCGAATTCTTTAGACCAGCACCGGCGAAAGATCAGTTTCAGGAGGAGCTGGTGATCCGGCCCCTGCACTCAGGAGACATCTATGCCAACTTCCAGTTCCGCACACTATGGGACACAGATTTTCTACAAGAGGGAAAGAAAGGTGGGTGAGCATTACTGTCAGTGACCCAGTGGCGGATCCTGGCATAAGCGATATAGGCAGCCGGCTAGCGCTCGCAAGATCACAGTGGGAGAAGGGTGCCCCAAACGTGCCACCCCGCGCCTGCTCAGAGCTCGCAAGTTTGCTATGGGAGAAAGTTGCCCCGAGTTGTTCCTGACAGGCTACTCAGCCCAAAAGGCTCTATATGGTTATGATTATGGATGTTCATAATGCATTCTTACATTCTAAACTAGGAGGGGAGGGTTAAATTTTAAATGAGGGATTAGATGTAATAGTACAAGCAGCAATCTGTAAGGATTCTGCGTTCTTTTTATTTATTGACTCTATAATTTCACTGTGCAATTTACGTTATGTATATATAATGTAAATGTTAATATAATTTGCCATTATTTATATATATATATATATACAGGTGCATCTCAATAAATTAGAATGTCGTGGAAAAGTTCATTTATTTCAGTAATTCAACTCAAATTCTGAAACTCGTGTATTAAATAAATTCAATGCACACAGACTGAAGTAGTTTAAGTCTTTGGTTCTTTTAATTGTGATGATTTTGGCTCACATTTAACAAAAACCCACCAATTCACTATCTCAAAAAATTAGAATATGTTGACATGCCAATCAGCTAAACAACTCAAAACACCTGCAAAGGTTTCCTGAGCCTTCAAAATGGTCTCTCAGTTTGGTTCACTAGGCTACACATTCATGGGGAAGACTGCTGATCTGACAGTTGTCCAGAAGACAATCATTGACACCCTTCACAAGGAGGGTAAGCCACAAACATTCATTGCCAAAGAAGCTGGCTGTTCACAGAGTGCTGTATCCAAGCATGTTAACAGAAAGTTGAGTGGAAGGAAAAAGTGTGGAAGAAAAAGATGCACAACCAGCCGAGAGAACCGCAGTCTTATGAGGATTGTCAAGCAAAATCGATTCAAGAATTTGGGTGAACTTCACAAGGAATGGACTGAGGCTGGGGTCAAGGCATCAAGAGCCACCACACACAGACGTGTCAAGGAATTTGGCTACAGTTGTCGTATTCCTCTTGTTAAGCCACTCCTGAACCACAGACAACGTCAGAGGTGTCTTACCTGGGCTAAGGAGAAGAAGAACTGGACTGTTGCCCAGTGGTCCAAAGTCCTCTTTTCAGATGAGAGCAAGTTTTGTATTTCATTTGGAAACCAAGGTCCTAGAGTCTGGAGGAAGGGTGGAGAAGCACATAGCCCAAGTTGCTTGAAGTCCAGTGTTAAGTTTCCACAGTCTGTGATGATTTGGGGTGCAATGTCATCTGCTGGTGTTGGTCCATTGTGTTTTTTGAAAAGCAAAGTGACTGCACCCGTTTACCAAGAAATTTTGGAGCACTTCATGCTTCCTTTTGCTGACCAGCTTTTTAAGGATGCTGATTTCATTTTCCAGCAGGATTTGGCACCTGCCCACACTGCCAAAAGCACCAAAAGTTGGTTAAATGACCATGGTGTTGGTGTGCTTGACTGGCCAGCAAACTCACCAGACCTGAACCCCATAGAGAATCTATGGGGTATTGTCAAGAGGAAAATGAGAAACAAGAGACCAAAAAATGCAGATGAGCTGAAGGCCACTGTCAAAGAAACCTGGGCTTCCATACCACCTCAGCAGTGCCACAAACTGATCACCTCCATGCCATGCCGAATTGAGGCAGTAATTAAAGCAAAAGGAGCCCCTACCAAGTATTGAGTACATATACAGTAAATGAACATACTTTCCAGAAGGCCAACAATTCACTAAAAATGTTTTTTTATTGGTCTTATGATGTATTCTAATTTTTTGAGATAGTGAATTGGTGGGTTTTTGTTAAATGTGAGCCAAAATCATCACAATTAAAAGAACCAAAGACTTAAACTACTTCAGTCTGTGTGCACTGAATTTATTTAATACACGAGTTTCACAATTTGAGTTGAATTACTGAAATAAATGAACTTTTCCACGACATTCTAATTTATTGAGATGCACCTGTATATATATATATATATATATATATATATATATATATATATATATATATATATATTAGTTACTTCATTTCTATATTCATTGTCTGGTTATGTTTATTTAAAGAGATAGTTTACTCAAAAATAAAAATTCTCTCATCATTTACTCACCCTCATGCTATTTTGAGATATTCTTCTAAAAATGTTTTGCTTGTGTTCAGCAGAAATCTGGGATGGCATGAGGGTGAGTAAATGATGAAAGAATTTTCAGTTTTGGGAGAATTATGCCTTTAATATATTTTGTGTGTTAAAGCATAGTTCTGTAATAAAAAGTTGTCAACACTGTAGGGGTGTTAAAGGGGGCGCCACGTCGGATCTTTCCTAGGGCACCAAATAAGCCAGAACTGCCACTGCAGTGACCATTAATCTAGCTGCTGTTGCATAGACTGTGTGGATCTTAATACACAATGTATATCTTTGCAGACTTCCAGTCTAAGTTTGGACAAGCATTTTCATTCTTTATGTTTAGCCTACTGTTTTCCACATATTAGAATAGAAGTATTCATCAAAACTATATAATGAGACAAGTGGATGTGTGGGAAATATGTAGTGACCAAAAATGTTAACCGAACCAAAACTATCTCATATTTAACCTCTTAAAAGTAGCCACCCATAGCTAGATAACAGCCAATGAGGAGCCACATGAGTTTTAAAAAAAAATATTATTAAAGGAATAGTTCACCCCAAAATGAAAATTCTTTCATCATTTACTCACCCTCATGTCATCCCAGATGTGTATGACTTTCTATCTTCTGCAAAACACAAACAACGATTTTTAGAAGAATATTTCAGCTCTTTAGGTTCAAACAATGCAAGTGAATGGTGACCAAAACTTTGAAGCTCAAAAAAGCAGATAAAGTCATCATATAAGTAATTCACATGACTCCAGTTGTTAAATCCATGTCTTCTGAAGCCATCCAGTCAGTTTTGGATGAGAAAAAGATCAATAAATAAGTCATTTTTCACTATAAATCTTGACATCAGTCTCCTTGGTCATCCTGATTTCAAGCTCGATTACACTTCCAAGTGCTTGACGCAAGCACAGAGTGCTAGATGGCACTATAGGAAGTGTAATCATGCTTGAAATCATGATCACCTAGGAGACTGATGTCAAGATTTATAGTGAAAAATGACTTATTTATTGATCTTTTTCTCACCCAAAACTGACTGGATCACTACAGAAGTGACCACTGGAGTCATGTGGATTACTTTTATGATGAATTTATCTGCTTTTTTGAACTTCAAAGTTTTGGTCACCATTCACTTGCATTGTATGGACCAACAAAGCTGAAATAAATCTTCTAAAAATCTTCATGTGTTCTGCAGAAGAAAGTCATACACATCAGTGATGTAAGAATTTTAATTTTTGGGTGAACTATCTCTTTAAAGGAAGGAATTATTCCCATTTGCTGGGCACATGGTGGCTGCTTTTCCTTCACTGTCTGGTCTAATTAAATGTAATACAAAAAAAATATTACATTTTTTGCACATAGGCACAATCTACAAAACCAATTTCAAACATTTAAGCATAAGCCTTTTAGATTAAAAGATTTGTAAGATCATGAAAAACATATATTCAATCAAGTATGTCCAAACTTTAACTGTTCGTGCAGGTATATATGACATCTGATCATCTAACATAGTGCATGAAATAAATAATTAGACTTTAACAGACTATTAATAGTTCTGTACACTATGCAAATAATGCTATGTTTGCAGTAGAAGTAAAGAGTTGTTCTTTGTTTGTACATTTTATTAAAGCAGGGATTAGACCTGCAGAGTATAATCTGAAATTGCAACTTTTTATTTTTATCAATGGTCCTTCAAAACATTTTTGTCTGCAGTTTCCCATTACCAGCTCTTCCCTAAATCCCTCGGTCAAGTGCTCTCGAAGTTTTCTGTGCAGGAGCTGCACATCTCCTTTACCCAGGGTTTCTGGAGAACGATGCAGTGGGGGCAGCCCTTCATCCCCTCTCCACCTGGAGCAGAGCTTTGGGTGTGGTTCCATCATACAGTCTCTGAGTGAGTGGAGTTATAATATTCTTATATCATTTGTGTTTGCAGAGCATCAATTAAATATGTAGTTTATATTAGGGATGCACCAATCTATCGGCTGCCAGTATTTATCGGCCAATTATTGACCTAATTAAAACCATCAGCAAATCGGTAATGAGTATTACAATACCAATATGAAAAATTATGGTTTATTTATAATTAATTAGTAACATACTTTGTAAGAACTCTATGAATTCAATCCAGAAATAATAATAGCCTCAATATTTAGAAGGGTTGGCACTGCAAAACGCACAACACATTTTATTATATTTCTTCATGTTCTTATGTTAATGCGAATAAAACGCCATGAATGGATGTGATAGTTGTGAAAGTGGCACTTACCTATAGGCTACATGATGAGGAAAACGATTCAAAATGCTTTGAAACCAGCATACTTTGACTTTTGAGACATCAGAATTAGTGGTCGACCGATATATCGCAGAGGCCGATAAATCGGCCGATATTCCAGGGTTTTTTATTTTTTAATCGCCCGATTTATCGGCCTCTATGATATATCGGTCGACCACTAATTCCGATGTCTCAAAAGTCAAAGTATGCTGGTTTCAAAGCATTTTGAATTCAATTTATCGGCCTCTGCGAGAGAGAGAGAGAGAGAGTTATATATATACATTTAGAAAATATTGTTTCTTAAACCGCGAGGGCGCCAAGAATTGCCTGCTTGCACGTGAAGGAGCCGTCAGAGACATGTAAACAACCAATCACAGTTTGTTTTGTTGTTACGTGCCATTGTATTACTACAATAATAGACCGGCGTGCAACAGCTAATTTAAACACTCTGCGTATCAAAGCTGTGACAGACAAGTTTGAGCTCATAATGTTAGAGTGCTTGCGTGTTTCATTCTCTCTCTATCCTCAAAAGTTTCCTATATATTTTAACTGTCTCATCTAATGATAAAAAAGCAAATATCAATTAAACTAATATCATATACTGTCTGCAAATATGCAGATATCTTGTTTAAAAGATATAATTCACAAACCTCAAAACTTCAGCAAATCCAACGCCCTGTGAACGCTCATATTTCTTCCTCTAAAGCATGTATCAGCCTCTTTTCAACAGTTCCCTGTGACTTTAACTTTCTTGTCTAATGATAAAAAGGCAAATATCATACTTTTATCATGTACCGTCTGCAAATATGCGGCTATCTCATTTAAACAGATGTAATTCACGAACCTCGTGAAAATCCAGCGTTTTTTTTTTTTTCTTCTTCCTGTCGAGCGCTCGTAATATCTTTCTTCTGAACTGAAGTGCATGTTCTGTCAGTCTGGATCAAAACTCAGTTCCTCTGATTTACGAATGTTACATGACAGTCAGTCCAGTGACAATCCAAGCAGGCAATCTGAGCCGTTTTAACTGAGAGCTGTCAGTAGATTGCTGTTCACTGGATCCGCACTAGTGTGTGAGAGCAACTTCAAAGTAAAAGCGCTTCATGTGTGCTATAAGTAAATGTCATATTCACTGTGCAATGTATGTACAATTGGTTTGATTTGGTCTTTTGTGAGAAAATGCAATTACTAATGCGCACATGCCATCCATGGTTGCTAGACTACTGTGTGTACTATTTCCTTCTTCCTAATATATTACACAATATATTTATTTATGTGCAAATAAATTGCTTAAATTGGATGACTAAACAGAAATGAGAAAAAACTGCTATGTACCATTTAAAACACAATCTTATTTTTTGTAAGATTCTTTTTTATATAAAGTTTTGTGGAATTTTGAGTAAGTATAGTGCTAAATAAGAGTTTATTAATTTTTTTGAAGCAATGTTATATGTTATTTACTGTATTAAATTGTGCAATATATCGGCCCATTGGCCACCCTGCTCTCCGGATATCGGCATCGGCCATTAAAAAAACCCATATCGGTCGACCTCTAATCGGAATGATGTCCATTAATGCTGCATGATTGAATTAAGATTAAGATTGAAATCGCAATATGGCCTTGCATGATTACTAAACCTTAAAAGGCTTTGTTGGAAATATAGTCTGCATTTAGCTCTCCAGTCAGTGCTGTGTAAGCTAGTGACGCCCTCTAGTGGTCTGGACAGCATTATCCATTATACCACTATAACACAGAATTTAAAAAGGGGGTTTTGTTCCATTGCTTAACTTTTTATTTTTCCATGATGTGGTTGGCATTTCCTTGGAATTGCCCAACATATGCATTGTATGAATTTTTGATGTTCTATCATATACAGTTCATACATGTCAAATGTTCTGTTGTTTTGAACTGCAAAACCAGAAGTGCAAAAATTGTTAAGATGTATAAAATTAAAAAAAAACTTTTAGATCAATCATCATGCTCTCATATTTAGTTTTTTTTTTTTTTGTATCTTTTGTTTTTTTTTTTACCTTATTTATCTTTCATTCTGGATTAAAATCTTAAAATATTTGGCCTGTGTTCAACATATCCAGTCCACCTTTTAATGGAAGTTATTTATTGTTAGAACAGTAAAAAAGCTTTTGTACCCCTTTGTACATTTTTAAAGCATAATTCTTAAGTAAAACAGTGATCTGATGACAAAATAAGGTAAGTGGCAAAATATCGGTATCAGCCTATAATTTTCTGTTAAAATCGGTATCGAATCGGCCAAACATTTTCATATTGGTGTATATCAATATGAAATGAACACCATAATGGAAGTAACAGTCCACTTGCTTCTGTTTTGTTCTCAGTGTGGATGGAAACTGGAAGGAGCTTACGAATGTGCTCTCCGGAATCTTCTGTGCGTCTCTGAACTTCATTGACTCAACCAACACAGTACAACCCAGTGCATCTTTTAAACCGCTGGGGGTGGGAAATGGTTAGACCCTTTTGTTTCATCTTCAAGCCCATTAAAGCTCTCTAAATTACTTTATTCTGTTTGGTCAGCCGAGGCATCCTGCAGTCAAGTATTTGTATAATGCTGCTAAACTGTAAAAAAACAGTTTCCTACATAGCTGTTTTATACTTCTCACATGATAAAAATAATTTCAAATAAAATCAATTTCATGATCATTTATTTACTTGGTTGCTAGGTAGACGTGTGTTAAGCAGAATAATGTACAATCAGCCTGTCATCATAGCAGAATAAACCCCTTTAGGGCAAAAGGGTAGAGTTGAGTCCTGATCACCTTGTCAGTGTTTATTTTGCGATAATGACTAGCTGACTTTACATTGTTCGTTAATTGTTACTTAGCTCGAGTGTAAAACTTTGTTAAAATTCAAGCAGTTTGCTCAAAGAAAGTATATATTTTGTAAGAAATTAATTATTGATCCCAGGCCTGTTTGTTCTTTCATTTCTGTATCCTTGATGATGCAGCTTCAGATCACCGTTTTTTGCGTTACGCAACTTTACCACGTGAAATAGTCTGCACTGAGAACCTGACCCCCTGGAAGAAGCTTCTCCCTTGTGGGTCTAAGGTACTGAACATTGCCTCTGAGTTTATTAGATTTAATAGGTTATTTTATACTACACATTAAATGTCTTTGTTTTTTTCTTTTCTGTAGGCAGGTCTGGCCGTGCTGATGAAGTCAGAGAAGCTGTTTCACAGCAGTTTCCACTCTCAGTCTGTTCACATCAGACCTGTCTGTCAGGTGAGGTTCTTTTAAAACGCTTCTTAAAATACATTGAAAAATTGATTAATTGTATTCTGGCACAGACTAACTTTGTCTGGTACATTCCTTGCATTCTGATAATAAGCATTCAGATTTTTTCTCTTTCAGGATGTGCAGTGCACAAATACAGCATGGGAGCTGAGACAAACACTCAGTGTGGTGTTTGATCTCTACACTTCAGGCCAAGGCAAAAAGGGTGAGCAATAAATACTTTCTCCTATTCCAGTTTAATGTGACAACTATAAGTAAGCTCGTAATTTGACTTCCTGAAGAGTGTAAACACTGACTCTGCGGCACTTTCAAAATATTGCTCTGTTTGTTTGAGTGGTCTGACATGTCAACTTTTGGGTAGAACTCTCTTCTTTTCTATACATGGCAGAGGGGTGGTGTTTGAGAAACCATATTTGTACTTTTGCTGTTCTGTTTGGTGGCATTGCTTGCAAAGAAGTACACACTTCACTTTTAATAATATTGATGCAATTCTGTGCCCAACCCTTTTGTATATTAATTATTATCATTGTCTTTTTTCAGAATGGTCCCTTTTTAAAATGTTCTCTCGAACCCTGACAGAGACCTGCCCTCTTGCTTCCTCTAGTAAAGTATATGTGGATATAACAGACAACCCTGAGGTGAAAAAAAAATATATATTTTTTTTTCTCATATGTGATGATTTCCTGTTAAAGGGGTAGTTCACCCAAAAATCATTTACTCGCCCTCATGCCGTTCCAGATGTGTATGACTTTTTTTCTTCTGCAGAATACAAACAAAGATTTTTAGAAGTATATCTCAGTTCTGTAGGTCCATACAATGCAAGTGAATGGTGGCTAGAACTCCAGAAGTTGAATCCATGTCTTCAGAAGTGATATGATAAGTGTGGGTGAGAAACAGATCAGTATTTAAGTCGTTTTTACTATAAATCTCCACTTTTACTTTCACACTTTTCTTTTGTTTCTGGCGATTTACATTCTTCGTGCATATCGCCACCAACTGGACAGGGATGAAAATTTGTAGAAAAAAAGGACTTAAATATTGTTTCTCACCCACACCTATTATATCGCGTTTGAAGAAATCGATTTAACCACTGGAGTCTTATGGATTATTTTTATGCTGCCTTTATGTGATTTTTGGACCTTCAAAGTTTTGGCCACCATTCACTTGCATTATATGGACCTACAGAGCTGAAATAATCTTCTCAAAATCTTCATTTGTGTTCTGCAGAAGAAAGAAATCATACATATCTGGGATGGCATGAGGGTGAGTAAATGATGAGAGAATTTTCATTTTAATGGGAGAGGGAACTGTCTATTAGCTTCTTATTTTTATTCTTAGACAATACTGTGAAAATCCATTTAGTCTTTTTTAAAGTAGTTTACATTATAGGACAACATATCAGCCAGGCCGATTCATCAGATATATTTAGTCATTTTAAACTGTGTCTACTTGGCCATTTGTCAGTTCCAAAAGCTACTGGCAGTTTTTATTTATTTATTTATTTTATTTAATATTCTGTACTCTTGTGTAAATTTTATTTGGTGTCATTAAATTGAATTAAATATCTGCATTATATTTGTCATCCACATCCCTGTTCTCTAGATATTAGCATCGGCCATTAAAAAACCCAAACCAGTCAACAACTATTAGTACTTTGCATTATTTTACTGTTGTTTGAGTGACTGATGTTAAGTTTTGTGGTGTTTGTCCAACAGGGGGAGCTGTTTGAGCTGAGCCCTGCCACTCCTCTCCTTAGCCAAGCTGTGGTGCTGGGAGATCGCAGAACGTATTCAGTATATGACCTAACCAAAGCAGAAACGTTTGGGCAGACACGTTCACTTAATCTCCTACTGCGTTGGAAAGAAGACAGCGGTATGATTGAATAAATGAATACGAAAAAAAAAAAAACGGAAATCAGGAGAGTACATAAGAAGCACAGTTTTTACTGTCTTTATTCTGATTAATGGCTATCTAATTGTAATCAATGATACAAAATATCAAGTTCAAATTACTTGAGCTATTTACATAACTGCATGGTGTCACTGTAGGTCCTACAGTGTAGGATGTACTTGGTGATCATTTGGAATATATACGCTTTCTCAATATACCCACTTTTCTTTATATTCCTCTTTTACATGCATTAATAGACCAATCATTCACAAACACTTTTGTGGTCTGTCTGTGCTGTAGGTGATATGCTGCGCCCTCTGCTGCATGCAGAGCGCTATGTGGCGGGGTTTGGGCTGCAGACAGGGGAAATCCACACGGTCATCTATAATAATCACCCATATAGATCTTTTCCAGTACTGCTACTGGATTCAGTGCCTTGGTACCTTCGAATGTACATTCACACCTTGAAAGTCACCAGCAAATTCCGTGATAACAAGCCAAGTGAGTTGACATACGCCCTTGATGCCAGCATGTATATGTAATGACTATTTTTGTTTTAATGATTTTTGGTGCATAGTAGCACTTAATATAGACTCCGTTTTCCACTAACTTTGGTCGTTTCTCCTATCGAAGGCTACACTCACTACCAGCCCTCTAAAGACCGCCAGCGTCCTCATCTACTGGAGATGCTGATCCAGTTACCGCCTCACTCTATGACAGAGGTCACTGTACAGTTTGAGAGGGCCCTGCTCAAATGGACAGAGTACACCCCTGATCCCAACCATGGCTTCTACGTTGGGTAAGACTTTTCGTTGACTTTTACTGTAAAACATTTACCACGTAGCATCTCTTTTAGGGATGCACCAGTCCAACTTTTTCAGTCCCGATACCAATCCAATACCTGGGCTTTGGGTATTGGCCGATACCAAGTACCGATCCGAAACCAGTGTTAAAGTTTTAATAAGCTGTATTCCTCACTGTGAGGAAGAGACTGGGAATTATTCTATTACATGTAAGGATTCAGGCTTGACTTAATCATTGCTTTCCTAACACTTTAAAGCAAAATGTAAATAAATACATATATTCAAATTTACTGAATTGTTATTTATTATTTAAAATAATCATGCACCAGCAACCTAGTAAAAAAAATATTCAAAATTAACAGGAATTACAATTCAAGTGTAAAACATTTAATTATAAAGCAGTCTCAGAAAAATATTTCCGTGATGGCAAAGTGTACCGTGGTTCCAAGTGTTCAATCAGCCGGCGGAAGCCCTCGTTTTCAACAACTGTCAGGGGTTGCTCATCCAGAACAATGAATTCAAGAACCTTTTCTGTTTTGTCGCTTTCACACCATCACTGGGAAGTTTCTCGCGTCTTTGCAATACACCCGACAAAGTTAACTGATTTTTCAAAGCGTCCGCTTTTTTTTTTTTTTGATTGGTTGAACTCAACGTGTTCTTTAGCATTATGCTTCTGGAGGTGCTTGATTAAGTTGGTTGTGTTATATTTTGTAGTGTTACCACCACCCCTCCAATCCCTCCATGCTACGGTAGCTAGCTCTCCTTCTAGCAAAATGTACGGGTCTACCAGCGCACTGCTGATGCATGACTTTATACGTGCACGTTCTTATATATGTGCGCATACTACGTTGTGTAGAATTGAATAGATCGGCCCCATTGTCACAGATACCCGATCCAGCTATTTGAGTCAGTATCGGACCGATATCAGTATCGGATCGGTGCATCCCTAATCTCTTTGTCAGGATTTGCATTTTCTAGTTGTATTTATTTACTTAATCAGGGACAATACACATTAATTAACATGTTAACATAAATGTGCCAGATTTAGCCAAGGTGGCAAATTTTTTCCATCCCTGGGTAGGTTGAAGTTGTTAAAAAGGGAAAAAGAAGGGGGCCTGGGTAGCTCAGCGAGTATTGACGCTGACTACCACCCCTGGAGTCACAAGTTCAAATCCAGGGCATGCTGAGTGACTCCAGCCAGGTCTCCTAAGCAACCAAATTGGCCCGGTTGTTAGGGAGGGTAGAGTCACATGGGGTAAGCTCCTCGTGGTCGCTATAATGTGGTTCGCTCTCGGTTGAGCATGTGGTGAGTTGTGCGTGGATGTTGCGGAGAATAGCGTGAAGCCTCCACATGCGCTATGTCTCCGCGGTAACGCGCCCAACAAGCCACGTGAAAAGATGCACGGATTGACGGTCTCGGACACGGAGGCAACTGAGATTTGTCCTCCGCCACCCGGATTGAGGCGAGTCACTACGCCACCACGAGGACTTAGAGTGCATTGGGAATTGGGCATTCCAAATTGGGGAGAAAATCTGGAAAAAGAAAAACAAAATACACAAACAAAAAATATCAATACAAACTATACATCATCTTAAAAGAGAGAAAAAAAAATCAACATAAGAATCAAAGGGATTTTGTCTTCCTGACTCTATGATTCTATTTCTGAAATATATTTTATAATTATGTTATTATAGATCCTCTGTGATCAGCGCCCTTGTGCCAAGTATGGTTGCAATGGACACCAACTTCACACAACAGCAACCATTGTTTAGTAGTTTGTAAGTATGAGTTGGTTGTAGTGTTACTACTAAATAAAATTTTTTATTTTTTTTTGCTCTTTATAACTTTCAACCTCTGATTTCCAGCTTCCCAGTCAAAGAGGAGTCTAGCTACTTCATACGAGTGTATACCGAACCCCTGCTGGTAAATCTACCTACTCCTGATTTCAGCATGCCCTACAACGTCATCTGCCTCACCTGCACAGTGGTCGCGGTGGGCTATGGCTCCTTTTACAATTTACTGACCCGCACGTTCCAGGTGGATGAACCAAGCCCACCTCTGGCAAAACGATTGGCCAACCTCATTCGTCGCATAAGAGGAGTGCCACTGCTGACCTAAGAACTGCCAAGAACATATCTGAGGCTTAAAACGTCCATATTAGGCAATTGAAAGGATTGAAACTCTAAAACAACAGCTGCTGAAGTTTTAAGATGCTTTTTGGCCATGGTAGGAGTTGAAGCCAAATGATTGGTCTAAACATATGGAACAAATGAGCTGCCTACCAAGACGGACAGATTAGCCTCATTTTTTTTTATGCTTTTCTTTGTTTGTTTTCAGTCACATCAGCAAAAAATGTTTTTAGAAAACCATGGCTTGCAGTCAGTTGAAGATTTCTCAAAGGAACAGCTGACAATGCATGGTTGATTTCCTCCGGCATAGTTTGGGCATCTGAGAGAAATCTAAACGGCAAAGCGTAATGTTAAATTATCCCAATTTACACAACCCTTTGTAAGCGTGACCAAGCCTTGGAAGCTCAGACACTACAACACATGTAACTACTGAAAATGGAAATGATATTTTCCACAAGCTGTAATGCACTGATATTTAAATAGATTGTTTTGAAGAATTGCTCTCTCTTTCAGTGTTTGTTGTTTTTTTTCCCCCTTTATTTAGCATCGGTTTGACCATATAATGACCACTAGGTCATTAAAATGTGCTATTATATGTGCATATAAAGTGCTATTAAATTAAAATGACAAAACAGATCTTTTACACTGGCTAATTTTCCAGAAAATATATATATAATTAATTAAACTGAATGAAATCCAACAATTTGTGCTGAGAACAGTTTGTACATGTGGTCGAGCTCCTAGAGCAGCATTTTTTCGTTCGTGCCTCAAGGGATTTTGAGAGGAATGTATTTTATTTTTTCCTGAAGGTTTTGGGAAACTATTTGGCAGCCATTGTCCCTCTCAGCTGTACCAGTCGGATTTAATTATGTGAACGAACCTCTGCATTGGCTGACTCTGTATAACTATATTGTGTGTTTTTTGACTAATGTATGGCTAGTGTAATACACAGATGCTGGTAATTTGAATAAACAGTTAACCCATTGGTTCTTAAACTTTCAGACCAAGTACCATACCTGATCAAATCAGATAATAGTATCACCAGTTTAGCTATTTGTTCCCCAACCTGCTGATATATGTAAGTATAATGAGTGCATGTTGGAGTGATCAGATGCACAAATCTGCATTAAAATTGTAAATACATCAGAAATTGTAAAACAAAACTACCACAGTTTGAGAACTGCATGTCAAAGGAATATATGAGGCAATTATAACAGAAGTGAATAGGGGCAAATCCGTAAATGTTAAAATCCTCACCTTTTCAAAAATATAACCACAAGACGTAAACAATATGCGTGTTTACATGTGTGAGATAAAATCACTTACCAAACTTTTTTGTGTAAAGTTATCCAATTTTACAACTTCATTGCCATGACAATGTAATGTCAACAAACCCTAAAACCCTCAAATAAATTTACAGATCAAATAACACACGAGTTTTAATAGAATAATTAATTTGTGCTTTTATTTAATGTTTTTTATAAAATTATAAGCTTCACATTTCTTCCTTTAAACTCTCCAAAAATTGGCCCCATTCACTTCCATTGTAAGTGCCTCTGTATCCTTGATTTTTGCTTTTTTTTTAAATCAATATTGTGCCACAAATGCTGTCGATTGAGCTTAAATTGTATTGAATCTGGAACATTCCTTTAAGGTCTTTGGATTTTAGAATTTAAAAACTGTATTACAGTCACAACTTAGGCCATGTCAACACTAATACATTTTCAGTTAAATAAGCATTTATTTTATTATGTTTACACCTTTTGTCCACACTACAACAAAGTTTTCCTCCACTGAAACAAGAGCGTTTCTAAAACGCTCTCTCCATTACCGCATTGGATAACGGTTAGAAAAATGACAATGGAGTTTTCAAACAAAAAAGGATTAGGATCAGTTTGCACACTGTTATCAGTTGTAAACACATTGATTTTGTTATGTTTAGAACTTTAATTCAAACTAAAACAGTGTTTTCCTCCACCAAAATGTTTCGAAAATGCTCTCCAGTAGCGCATACTTTTGAAAACGTTGACGTTAGGAAACAGAAAATGGAGTTTTCAACTGAAAACCATTTAGTGTTGATCTGTTTTCAATTGAAAACTCAGTTTTCAGTTTCCTAACATTTATAGTTTTCCAAAGTATGCGGTAATGGATAGCGTTTTTTCAACATCCTAATTAGTGTAAACATAAGAAAATCAATGTGTTTAACTGAGAACTTCTTGGTGGGGTGTGCTTTAGGCATCGTCAACACCAATCCTTTTTTGTTTAAAAAGTAAATTTTCTCTTTCCTAACGTCATGGTTTTCCATAGTATGTGGTCAGGGAGGGGCAGTATTTCAGATACATGTATTTGAAATACGTAGTTTAAATAAATTTTGAAAAAACATCTAATGTAATTTTTATCTAAATATATTTAAGTTTGGTATTTGTGTATTTTCAAGATACATATTTTGTGCCAGTCAACCTCTTTATCAGGCTGTTGATTATTTGTATCAACTAGTTCAGGCATGCCCCCCAACTTTCATGCACACGAGCTGCAGATGTCAGAGGGAACGGCTCCATCTAGCATTGGGTCTTGCCGTAAATTCGCCACTGATAATTTTCCCATGCAAATGAGCTTTGCTGCAAACTTGTGGCAAATTGTCCATTGTTGCCAAAGGTTTGCCGGAGGTTTACCATTCTGACAAAATTTGCAGCGAATCAAAAGTTAATTTGCATGTGAAAATAACGAGCGGCAAATTTGCAATACCAAAGTTTAGATTTTTTGTAAGGCTGAGTGAATTTTTTGCATTCCTGCAAGGAAATATGGAGTAAGATAAGGTGAGGATTTGATTGTTGATTCAACTAGTTGCAAAAATACAATAATTGCTGGCAACTGTTATTTAATTTCCATTAAAATATTAAAGCTATGATACTTCTCGCCAGCCAATGCAATGCGTGTCAACAGTGAGGATATGAAAACTAAACAGCAGCCAGCTAGCAAGCTAGTCTAACTATCGTTAGCAAGTTTACTAGCTATCGTTAGCTAGATCACTAGTTAGCAAGCTAAAATTGAACCTCATACAGATTTGCCTTCTGTTAACATGAAGGAATAAAACAGCACTGGCAAGGGGAAAATAGCATTAGCCCTAGCAGTGGACATTAGCACTAACTAAGTCTTGCTAGCTAATCGGTTGTTAGTGTTAGCAACTTCTTTTGTATTTATTAGCTAGCTAGTCAAATGTGTAAAGCATTATATTTTGATTGTAATTCCACCAAATTCTGTTGCATTGAAAGAAAATGTTATGTTTGTTACTGAATAAAAGGGGTCAGTGTAAAAATGTGATGGATTTTGGAAGTAGGCTACATGAACATAACGTATATGTTGCATTGCAACATACTTTTTGGTACCACAACAAAATGTTCTTTGCATTCAGAATCAGTCCAGATAGATTTCAGCCTAATACTGATACTTCATTAATTGGCTAATTTTACATGTATTTTCAAGATACAAAATACTGTATTTTATTTTAATACATTTTTACGTACAGTAATTGGTATTTTATTTTAATACATTTAAACTGAGGTATTTTGTATTTTTATTTTAAATACATTTTCATGTATTTGTGCCATCACTGTATGTGGTAATGGAGAGCATTTTCAAAATGTTCCGTTTTTTTTTTTTTCTTCCTGTGAATGAGAGGCATAAACATATCAAAATACTTTTTCAAACAAAAACGTATTAGTGTGGACATGGTCTTACTGCCCCTACGAAGCATTTGGAACAGAAACACAAAGGAAACAAATTAAAATGTTTTCACTAGTTAATTTCTAAAGAACATAAACTTTGCTCTTTTTTCCTTCAGACAGAATTCAATGTCTGTACACATTCCTGGAAGGTTGGAGAAGCATGCTTAGCCAGGTTCAACACAAATATTATACATTTTTGCATTATGCCGGTCTATTCCTTACTGTACGTGTGACTGTTCTTTTATCAGTTTAGTTTTATTGTATTTTTTTTTTTTTTTTTTTTTTTTTACAGCTTAGAACTTTGGTGGGGCTTTTGCGTCACTATGGTTTTGAGAATGGAAACAGAGGTCTCTTTCATTACAGGAAGTAGTCTGCACTTGTTTGGTTCATGGTGAGGGGGGCCTTCACGTTCCTAAGCACTGATGCCAATGAGCTGATGTGAGAAGAGAACCAGCCAGGCGTACACTGGCATACTAAAAATACTAACACTTCATTAAAGGAATTTTATACCCTTTTTAGTAGGCAACAAACTCCACTAACAAAACAAGGTTTACCAAAACAATTAGATTTATTTGGTGCTACAAACAGGCTCTATGGTTAAAAAAAAAAAGATGTAAGAACTCAAATCTGTTTTATTATGCAAAAATCAATTTCACTCATGCCTCTATACAGTGATTAATTCAGCATGGCTCACTGCATGCATGACCACAAGTGGTTGGGCAGCATTTCTGTTCGGCAGGACACTGGCCATCATGGTAACAGTATTCCGCACACACTGGAGTTCCTTTCGGTTTGGCACATCGACCAGGTTTCACTGCATGGTTAGAGATGAGCTAGTTCTTTTAACTGCATTCATCTTCATCACAAAGTACTATCAAATCATAAATAGTAATAGGTTTTACTTATAGGGTGAATTCAGGTCAGTTGGGTCACTTTTTTTACATTCGTTTCAATTTCAAAAAGTGGCTCAATTTACCCCATAGCTTTTGGGACAAAACATACTGAAAGACAATGTGAATGCTTACCCAGATAACATTCAAAACAGCAAGAGAACAGACATAAATAAGAGCACAATGACACAACAGCATAACAGATAATAGAAATATTTAATAACTGATATTACAAATAGAGATTAAATAAAAGGGACTCAGATGCTGTGTTGTGATGAGCGCCCTAAAATGTTGTTTCCTACCTGTATATGGAGGTGTACAGTTGTGTCCACACCCATTGCTGCAGCATTTCTCATTGTTCGGGCAGTCGCTGTCATTGGCACAGTACTCGGCACACACTCCTGCTCCAAATGTTCTGCGTGGACACACGCCTGGCTTTGCTGTGACAATAAACACAACAGAGTAACCACACCATTGAAAATGTAATATTTTATTCCTTTTGGAAAACCTGTGACATAAAGTTGTTCATAGATCTGCTTAGGGTGTTACTTATTGTTTCGATGAGTGTAATTTAGTGTTATTTGAACTCACTAAAAGCAGGTGGCACACACACAGCCCCACAGTCAAAGACACAGCATTTGTGTTCTCCAGCACAGTCTTTATCAGAAACACATCCTCGACTGGACGGCATGACCGTCAACTTCCGCGGACAGTGACCGACCACTAAAGAAGAGACACACTTATGTGTCATATATTGCTAGCATCTTAACTCCAGGTTTACATTTGTGTGTTATGGGGAGCAAAATCATCCCATTGCGGGATGGAATATTGATTTGTCATGTCTGATTAATTTGTTAATGTACACTGTAAAAAATGTCTGTAATTTTAACGGTAATAACTGTAAAAATGTTGCAGAAAAAAAACGTTAATTGTTTAACTGTAGAATATACAGTAAACAATTGTAATATATTTAAAAAGACAATACAGTAGTTTTTACAATAAAATGTAAAAAAATTAGATGTAAAAAGTATGATTTTTATGTATAATTAATGGTAAAAATTTACATTGTTTAACGAGAGAGTACATTACTTTTTACCGTAAATTATTGTTAAAATTACAGTAAAAAACAATAATCAGGCGTTCCCACAATTCCCTGCATGACCCATCATATTTCATTATGTTTTATGGGAATAGTTATGTTTGCGCTTATTTTTAATATCAATTACGTTGGGGTGTTCTGTGTTATATCTGTTGTAGTTTAGTTAATGTTTACTGTATTATTTTAATTTCACATACGTTACACTGATGGTGTTTAGTGTTTGTGTGAGTGACACAGAGCACTGTCTCTACAAGTTTATTGTCATTGCTCCTGGAAGAGCCACTATTGGTGAACTTCATGTCATCATGTGCTCTTATGTCATTTTTACAGTGATTAACTCTACCTTATAAAGTAAAAAGCAGATTTCTTTACAGTTTCAGAAGTTTAATATCAAGTTTATGAGGGGGGCCTAGGTAGCTCAGCGAGTATTGACACTGACTACCACCCCTGGAGTCACGAGTTCGAATCCAGGGTGTGCTGAGTGACTCCAGCCAGGTCTCCTAAGCAACCAAATTGGCCCGGTTGCTAGGGAGGGTAGAGCCACATGGGGTAACCTCCTCGTGGTCGTGATTAGTGGTTCTCGCTCTCAATTGGGCGCATGGTAAGTTGTGCGTGGATCGTGGAGAGTAGCATGAGCCTCCACATGCTGCGAGTCTCCGCGGTGTCAGAAGCGGAGGCAACTGAGACTTGTCCTCCGCCACCCGGATTGAGGTAACCGCGCCACCACGAGGACCTACTAAGTAGTGTGAATGGGACATTCCAAATTGGGAGAAAAGGGGATAAAAATAAATAAATAAATAAAAATTGAGTTCATGATGTTTTTTTTTACAGTAAATTTAACAGATTTTTTTTTTTTTTTACAGTGCATTCCTCAAAATCAAAATTTGGAACCAATTCAGTATCCCAATCGGAATTCTGTGTTGGATTCCAACATAACACAAAAAGATATTTTAGAACACACAGTTCCCAATATGAATATTATGATTACAAATAGGATAAAATACCTCATATGACATCAAAAGAAGGTGTTTGAGTATTTTAAATGCTTCCTGTATGATTTCCTTTACTTGTATTTGAATAATGTTTTGTTACTGAACAGTTAAATTTCAGATGAACACTACTCGGTAACACTTTACAATAAGGTTTCATTTGTTAACATTAGTTAACAACATTTGTTAACTTTAGCAATGAACAATACTTTTACAGCATTTATTAAATTAGTTAATGTTAATTTCAACATATAGTAATACATTTTATAAATAAAAAGTTGTATATGTTAGCATTAGTTAATTCATCATGAACTAAAAATGAACAATTGTATTTTTTTTTAACTAGTATTAATAATAAATGTTGTCAAAAATATATTGTTCATTGTTAGTTCATGATTCCTAATGCATCAACTAATGTTAACAAATGGAACCTTATTCTAAAGTGTTACAGACTACTTAAAGAATCAAATACATACTTAAAAAGTCGTGTGGGATTGATCTCAACAGGAAATTTTAGGATTAATAACTAATTATGAGAGAAATACTCAAAGAAATACTGTATATATTCCTTTAAAAAAAGAGGAGATCTTATCACCTGTGGAGTTTCTTCCTGGAGCAGCGACTGTTGGGCTCAACCATCCAAACAGACACAAAAAAACAAAACTCACCAAACAGTAGAATTGAGCTTTCATCTTCTCGACCTACAGTAACACACTGAACTTGGTAGGATATGCAGAGAATTATTGAGTCATGAGGGGCGGAGAACAGAAATATAAAAAGAGCCCGTTAGTCCTCAAGGTCCTTGTGCCAGGTATATAAAAGAACAGAAAATGATAAAGACATCTGGAGTAGTTACGTGAGAGTGAATCCCAGAACTAATATAGAATACACGGTTCGATGCATTCGTGTCTGTTTAAATCGTCTCACATTCGATGTGATGCTTTTAAAGATATTGTAAACATTAAAGGTATAGTTCACCCAAAAATGTAAATTCTCTGATCATTTACTCACCCTCATGCCATCCCAGATGTGTATGACTTTCTTTCTTCTGCTGAACACAAACAAAGATTTTTAGAAGAATATTTCAGCTCTGTAGGTCCATACAATACAAGTGAATGGTGACCAAAACGTTGAGGCTCCAAAAAGCACATAAAGGCAGCATAAAAGTAATCCCTATGACTCCAGTGTTTTAAACTATGTCTTCCAAAGCGATCCAATCAATTTTGGGTGAGAACAGACCAAATTATAACAAATTGTCACTATAAATTTTGACATCAGCAGTCTCCCTAGGCATGATCATGATTTCAGCTTGATTATACTTCCTAGTGCCATCTAGCCCTCTGCGCATGCTGTCAAGACTTAAGAAGTGTTATCGAGCTTGAAATCATGATCATGCCTAGAGACGGCAATGGCAAGATGCAGTACCGATGCTCCCTTTATGCATATTAAGCAGTCTGCGTAGGGCACCATCTTACTCTATGGGGGCCACTAGAAACTCTACCAGCTGCCCTTCCTGGCACGTTATATGTTATTCAAGGACCCAATAGCAGTCGCAAAACACAAATGATTGCCTCGCAACTCGCACCACGCCTTGCACCCCCCTTTGTTCTTTGGAGCTTCAAAGTTTTGCTCACCATTCACTTGCATTGTATGGAACTACAGATCTGAGATATTCTTGCAAAAATCTATGGGACTATGCAGGCTCACATCCACACTTTTGGGTAAGGCTTACACTTCAGCAGGTCAGGCTAGAGTGACATATAGACATATAAGAATATATACCTATGTCTGACGGGCACGAGTACTGTCTTTTATGCCTTAAGGCCTGTGTGCCAAAACGTCTGTGTCTATTCCCCTAAAATGTATGAAATAATAAAAAAATGTAAAACGTTTTTTTATCTGAGTGTAGATAATTATTTTATTGCACATTTATATATTTCCACATTTATTTATTTTCACATTTATGTATTTCTACATTTCTTTCTTTGCTGGTATGGTAATGAGGGGGGCGTGTTTTCTACTTCAGGCATATTAATTGATCTCAGAGTGAAGCTTGGAGGCCACAGTGACATCTTGTTGTTGACAAAATAAATGCAAGTCTACAGACTTGAAATATAGCCACAGATGGGCAAGGACGTGCATTTAGAAATTATAAAATATACCTGTGAACACAGGGAATGAATGATCTCTGTTATATAAATGACTTAGAAGTGGGTGATATGATCAAAATCTTATATAACTCTTTAAGTAATTTCATATCACTGTAACTGTACTGTCACTGAGCACTTTATTAGGAACACTATGATCCTAATAATGTGCCTGACATGGTCTTCTGCTGTTGTAGCCCATCCACCTCAAGGTTCGAATTGTTGTACATTCTGAGATGCTATTCTGCTCACTACAATTGTACAGAACGGTTATCTGAGTTACCGTAGCCTTTCTGTCAGCTTGAACCAGTTTGGCCATTCTCTGCTGACCTCTCTCATCAACAAGGCATTTCCATCTGCAGAACTGCCGCTCACTGGATATTTTTTGCTTTTGGCAATATTCTGAGTAAATTCTAGAGACTTTTGTGTGTGAAAATCCCAGGAGATCAGCAGTTACAGAAATACTCAAACCAGCCCATCTGGCACCAACAATCATGCCACGCTCCAAATCACTGAGATCATATTTTTCCCTATTCTGATGGTTGATATGAACATTAATTGAAGCTCCTGACCCATATATGCATGATTTTATGCATTGCACTGCAGCCACATGATCAGTGTTGGGTGTAATGCAATACTAAGTAATTAATTACTGTAATTAAATGAATTTTTCATTGAAAAAAGTAAGGGATTACTCTTAATTTTTCAGTAATTTAATTACAGTTACTTCTGATGTAATTGTGTTAAATACTGTATAGACCATAGAACAATTCTATATAAAACAATAGTCTATGTCTAATGTTAAAATGTATGTTTTCTAATTTAACGCTGCCCCCTTAAATTCTTTGGCCAGGTCATGAATAATTTATTTGATTTTATGATTTATTTGAAAGAATTATAAGAAGTTTCATGTCTATCCTTGTATTTTAAATCTGGTCGAAGTTAATAAGGGTTTTAGAAATGAATTAGTAATAAGTAATGCAATTACTTTCCAGACAGAGTAATTAGTACAGTAATCTAATTACACTGTAAAAGATGTAATTAGTAGTTAGTAATTAATTACTTTTTTTAAGTGACTTACCCAACACTGTATATGACTGGCTGATTACATAATCACATGATTAAGTAGGTGTACAGGTGTCCCTAATAATGTGCTCGGTGAGTGTATTTCCACATTTATTTATTTCTACATTTCTTTCTTTGTCCGTATGGTACTGAGGGGGTGTTTTTTCTACTTCAGGCACATTAATTGAGC
This sequence comes from Myxocyprinus asiaticus, assembly GCF_019703515.2. Lineage (NCBI taxonomy): Eukaryota > Metazoa > Chordata > Actinopteri > Cypriniformes > Catostomidae > Myxocyprinus > Myxocyprinus asiaticus. The sequence goes on from NC_059372.1 coordinate 33,669,870, forward strand.
TCAGAGTGCTACAGAGTGAAGCTTGGAGGCCACAGTGACATCTTGTTGTTGACAGAATAAATGCAAGTCTACAGACTTGAAATATAGCTACAGATGAGCATGGACGTACATGTAGACATTTTTAAATATACCTGTGAACAGAGCCAAGTCAAATAGGGAATGAATGATCTCTGTTGAATGAATGACTTAGAGGTGGGTGATATGATTAATATCTTACATCAGTGTTTAAGTAATTTTATATCACAGTAACTGTATGCACCTAGGGAAACCATACCTGTACGGACTCAGGATTTCTAACTGATTGTAATTTCCCTGTGTTTCACAGAAAGCAAGATGGCTCCGACACCTACATTTGTGCCAGCCACAACAGTCAGACTGGTACAGAAAGACAAGACGCCAATGCAAGCACACCACAACTCCTGTGAACCAGCACAAACGATACCAACCCCTGGGTAGTAAAACGGTTTAGCTTTGGTCCTGCAACACAAGGAATTCAAGGAAGTTTTATTGTCATTCCAAAACATGGGCTACATGAAAGGAACAAAACTAAGTACTGAGGTCCCCGGTAACAACAGCAAAGAATAAAAACACTAAAATATAAAATTAAATACTAAAATATAAAATTCAAAGGATAAGACCACTAAAATCTAAAACTAAGCAGAGCAGTGCAATAAGGTGCAGTAAAGTGCAATAAATAACAATAAAACAATACAACCGTAGAATCTCAAATTAGCAATGGTATAACAGTGCAAATGAGTATTAATAAATAGTGTTATTGCACATGAAGAGTCTCTGATGTATGAGTGTTATTGCGCATGAAAGAGTCTCTGATGTATGAGTGTTATTGCACATGAAAGAGTCTCTGGTGTATGAGTGTTACTGCACATTAGAAAAGTTTTTGAGTCTAACAGCTTCTGGGAAGAAGCTGTTTCTGAGCCTGGTTGTTCTGACCCTAATGCTGCGCAGCCTTCTACCTGAGGGAAGGGGGGTAAACAGTCTATGAGCAGGGTGGAAAGAGTCTTTCACGATACGGTCAGCCCTGTTCCTGCATCTATTGGTGTAAATGTTCTCAATTGTTGGAAAACTGCAGCCAGAGATCCTCTGTGCAGACTTAACTACACGCTGCAGAGCCTTCCCGTCTGCAGCAGAGCAGTTTCCGTACCACACGGTGACACATGATGGAAGGATGCTCTCCACTACGCACCTGTAGAAGGATGTGAGGACTGTGGTAACTAGGTCAGCCCGCTTGAGCCTCCTCAGGAAGTACAGTCGTTGATAGGCCTTCTTTATTAAACTGAAGGAGTTAGTGTGCCAGGTGAGGTCATTATTGATGTGTATCCTCAGGTATCTTTTTTATATAATGATCAATGACATCTTCTCTCAGGTTAACACAGAAATAGGGAGGTTATTATACACAGATGATGGGGCTTTTTGGGAGAGGGGTTCATGTTCCCTATGTGGTGAAAAGTATGCAGACTGCTGTAAGCAAGTTGGAAATGTGGGCCAAAGAATGGGGCTTTAAATTTTTTTGTGGCAAACTACAGAGAATCTTAATATTTATGGCCATCAGTTAGAACAAGTCCCATGTCATTAGTCTTTTAAGTATATGAATGGATTCAAAGCTGATAGATGATGGAGAATTCGCCTAAGAATTCGAGAATCTATTTAGGCTGTCTCAATTGCTTCTGACTCGATGTTCAGTGTGTGTGTGTGTGTGTGTGTGGGGGGGGGGGTGTTCTGTGGGGGCCATGCCATCTGTTGGAGGGGTCCCTGTTCTTCTATTCTATTCTATTTGCAAAAGGAATGTTTGGGAGACTAACATTTATATTTCCTATTGACACACTAAAGTAGCAGATATTAATTAACCATCTTAAGTCAAATATTTTTGTGAAAAATCTTATGTGCCTAAGACTTTTGCACAGTACTGTACATATTGTGCATTAATTGGATCGGTACTGCATGTGTACACTGTCCTTGGAAAAGCCCTTAGAAAAGAAATCTTTCTCAGCTAGATTGACAAATTTAATAGCAAAACGGATTGCTGTGCACTGTAGGCCAATGACAGGCTTATAGTATGTTCAATAAAATGGAAATAAACAATATATTGCCTTTTGAAGCCACTTTTTTTATTGTCTTACCAATGCTTTATTCATCTGCAACAATAATGTAATGCATTTATTTATATTGTTTCACTTTTAAAACAATTATACATCTACATGTTGTTATTAAAGGACAATATCAAATCCATTGCTCTGCCTTTTCAGATAATTTGCCCGGCCATGTTGTTCTTACAGTAAACCAAACTTATTGAGGAATTTCATGAGAAACATGACCTTTTCATTACACAAATTACCTTTTCCCATAGGCAAAGTGCAGTGCAAAAATAATATATCTGATAGCAAAAAAAAAAAAAAAAAAAGTATATTGACCAATTGTGAATTTAATGCAAGATTTTGTTATTTTAAAATGTAAAATAATCTACAGTGCATCTAAGCATTTAAACATTTTTTTTGTAAAAATCTGGAAGCATTTATTAAATGTAAAGGTTTAAGTGTTTAAACGCAAAAAAACACACGTTGAAAAACAGTTTTATAAAACTTTGTAAATGGCTTTTGTGCTATGACTGAACTCATAAATAAATAGGAAAAAAAATACATTAGCATTTAAATGTAGTAACATAAGAAAACATTAATATGTGTAACTGGTTTACAAATGTGTCTTAATTTAATGTGCAAGGATTTCAGGGTGGGAAAAAAACTATTTGTAAAAATATAATAAGATTGGGCTCTAACATTAAAAACAAACATTTTCAGATTAATATCTACACATTGTTGGTGGAATGATATAGTTTTCACAAATATTAAAATTCATGAGATTCAAAAAGGATCTGTTTGACATACTGTATAAAGGGTTATGCATTTGAAAGCTATAACTTTCCTAAACAATCTGCAAGTGTAGTGTTATTTACATTGTTAAAGTGTATAGCTGAACTCTGCAACGGTTATTTGAGGAAGTTCAGTAACAAAACGTTAATGGGTTAAAACAGTTTAGCTCTGCTCCAGCATCACAAAGACATAACATGAACAGTAACTGTATGAAGGCTTCTGTTGTAGCAGTATCTGACAGTTCATTTCTTTTAAAATGTACACACCAAAAGTGGGAATTCCCTTTACTATGAGGAAGGATTCATATCTGTAAAGTCTGAATCAAAGTCAGTCAAAGGCATTTGAACGTAAACAACATAGTTTAGAGTAGACAGCCTCATTTTTGTACATTTCTTACAAAGTCAATTCCACTTAATTCTATTCATCTTTACCCAACAGGGTTTAAAGCTATGTGTGCTTTCTAGAGTAACTGATGCTAGTGGTGCTGGTTTTAGTGCTATTGCTCAATTGATGTAAATTGCACAGTAAGACACAAATGCGATGGGGCTGCATCAATGTGAAATTCATGACAGCTGAAATGAGGAATTTAGTCATTTAAATATTCTGCAAGTTACAACAAAAACAAATTCCCAGTTGAACATTTCATAGGATACAAAATATAACAATAAGGCTATAGTAAATGCTATTGAAATGTGCCCATGAAATGTGTGCTTACTTAAAAACTTGTTCTAGGCAAATTGTGCATTACATGAGTTAGTATTAATTCCACAGGTTTCCTTACCACTGACTGCATTGCTTTCAGAAACTTCCCTCATAACTGCTAAAAGTTACATTTAAAAAAATAATCATGAACGTTATAGACCAAGCTGCTCACAAGGCATCTTCACTTTTGTTCTTAACCCTGACCATCCCCTCACTGTCCTCAATGCTTTCTTTAATCATCAATTCCTTCAAGCTGGGCTGATTCCCTATATCAATCCCCTGATCCTGGATCTCCTGCAAAAGAGCTTCCCAGCGCCTCTTGTCCTTTGAGATCTTCCATGAGAGCCTAACGTTGGACTGTAGGAGGGGGATGAGAAGCGGGTGCAACTGGTGCTGCTGCAAGGCTTCCTTTGAAGGCGCCAGATCCTGCAGGGCTCTGTCGCAATGTTCCTGAGCCTCACTAAGTTGTTCTAAGTCCTGGAAGCAGCAGACCAATGCAGAGAGTGTGACGAACCAATGAACCCTCTGGAAATGATTCTGCTGCAGGAGCTGATGGCATCCCAACTTCTCCTGGAGTCTCAGAGCATTGAGGAAGGACCCCAGGGCCTCTTGGCAACGGCCCACTTGCATCAGCATCTGGCCAGCATGAAGATCGCCCAGGTAGAAGAATTCGAGAAAAGTGGGTGTGGTCCGCAGATCAGGACGAGAGTGAAGGTGGGACAAGTATTGCTCAAAAGCTCGGCTGCGCTTGGCAATGGTCTCGGCGACGAAGTTTTTGCGCAGCTTCTTCCGTGGGAAGTACACGCCCTCCATTTCATCCCCATGACGGCGGCGTAGGCGGCTGTGTAGTCGTTCGAAGTCAGTGTAGCGCCGCGTGATGACAGCAGGAGTTTTGTCGAACATGCCAGAATGGATGACATGAATCGTGTAGAGCTGTTTAAGAAAGATCACAAGTGTGCAACTTGTAAATATAAAACTATAATGATTAATTATATATAAAAAAATGTGTCCAACAAAAATGAATGCAATTAATCATGCCCCCCAGAAGGGGGCCTGGGTAGCTCAGTGGTAAAATACGCTGGCTACCACCCCTGGAGTTCGCTAGTTCACCAGTTCAGATCTCAGGGCGTGCTGAGTGACTCCAGCCAGGTCTCCTAAGCAACCAATTGGCCCGTTTGCTAGGGAGAGTAGAGTCACATGGGGTAACCTCCTCGTGAGTTGAGCGTGGTTGCCACAGTGGATGGCGTGAAGCCTCCACACACGCTATGTCTCCATGGCAAAACGCTCAACAAGCCACATGATAAGATGCGCGGGTTGACGGTCTGAGACGCGAAGGCAACTGGGATTCGTCCTCCACCACCTGGACTGAGGCAAATCTCTACGCCACCATGAGGACTTAAAAGCGCATTGGGAATTGGGCATTCCAAATTGGGAGAACAAGGGGAAAAATCCAAAAAATAAAAATAAAAAAATCATGCCCCCCAGACTGTAATAAAGAATATTCCAACCATCGAAGCAATTCAAGTTTTAAAGTACCACCTTCATGTTTTTACGAGACTCAGTCAGCAGGGGGCAGTAAGCACAACTCCAGCTGTACATGCAACAATCTGTTTTCTTTTAGGCTTACCGACAGCAGACAGCACAAGATGAGAATGCGATCTTGTTCTTTTCTAAGTTTCAAACTATGTTTAACTTGACACAGCCAAAAAGCTGTTTATAACGCAACGAGTCATAAACTGTTTATGACGCGTCTGATGCATGTGTCCATAGACAAGTCCTTAGAAAAGCCCTTATAATAAGTCTACCTAAGTCAGATGAATTCAGTTGCAAAATGGATTGCTGTGGACTGTTGGCTAATGATAGGCTTATGTTCAATAATATGGAAACAATAAAGCCACATTTTGTACTGTCTTTTAAAGGGATAGTTCACCCCAAAATGATCATTCTCTCATCATTTACTCATCCTCATGCCATCCCAGATGTGTATGACTTTCTTTCTTCTGCTGAACACAAATGAAGATTTTTAGAAGAATATTTCATCTCTGTACATCCATACAATGCAAATGAATGGTGGCCAGAACTCTGAAGCTCCAAAAATAACAAAGGCAACATAAAAGTAATCCATATGACTCCAGTGGTTAACTCCATGTCTTCAGAAGTTATATGATAGGTGTAGGTGAGAAACAGATCAATATTTAAGTTCTTTTTACTATAAATTCTCCTCCCTACCCAGTAGGTGGCGCTATGCAAAAATAATGTAAATCGCAAATTCAAAAGAAGAAGAATGTGAAAGTGGAGATTTATAAAGTAAAAATTACTTAAATATGGATCTGTTTCTCACCCACACCTATCATATCGCTTCTGAAGATTAAACCACTGGAGCCTTATGGGTTACTTTTATGCTGCCTTTGTGCTGTTTGGACCTTCAAATCTCTGGCCACCATTCACTTGTATTGTATTGACCAACAGAGCTGAAATATTCTTCTAAAAATTTCTGCAGAAGAAAGAAAGTCATACACATCTGGGATGGCATGAGGTCAAGGTGAAGGTCAGTTTAATTACAAAGCACATTTAAAAACAACAAGTGTATACCAAAGTGCTGTACATAAACGATGAAAACAAAGAATGTAAACATAGAATAGGATAGTAAAAGACACAAGGACAAGCAACAAAACAAATCGCCATCACTCAAAAGCCAAGGAATACAGATATGTCTTAAGAAGTGATTTAAAAATATCAATAGAAGGAGCTGACCTAATCCTAATCTGGTGCCGACTTCAGAGGAAGCACAATCTCCTCTGGACTTCATGCGAGAGCATGGTATATGTAGGTGAAGTATGTCAGATGATCTGAGACTCCTGGAGGAATTTTGATGGATAAGGAGGTCCGAGAGATAAAGTGGGGTCAAGCCATTTATCGCTTTAAAAACATACAATAATACCTTAAAATCAATCCTGTATTTAACAGGTAACCAGCGAAGAGAGGTTAGAACTGGTGCAATACTTTCTTCCTAGTTCCAGTCAGGAACCTCGCGACTGCATTCTGAACTAACTGTAGGTGATGTAAAGATGACTGACTAAGACCCATATACAAAATATTACAATAATCAAGCCTGGATGAGATGAAAGCATGGATAACTATCTCAAAGTCTTTAAATGAGAGCAAAGGTTTTAATTTAGCAATGTAAGTTGGTAAAAGCTGCTTTTCACCACAGCATTAATTTGTTTTTCAAAATTTAAGCCCGAGTCAAAAATCAAACCCAGGTTTTTAATAAAAGGGTGCATGTTTAAAGATAGAGTCGCTAGGTTGCTAGTGATGACAGAGACAGCACTAAGGGGCGAAAACAAAAATTTCTGTCTTGCTCTCATTTGACTGGGGAAAATTTCTTGTCATCCAGCATTTTATGTCCTCAAGAAAATTATTAACAGAAAGATAAGAGTTTACTTTAGAACTTAGAGGGACATATAGCTGAGTATCATCAGCATAACAATGAGGGTGAGTAAAGGATGAGAAAATGTTTATTTTTGGGTGAACTATCCCTTTAAATGCTTGTCTGCCATAATAATGTAATGCTTTTTCATCTGAATGAAATATCTTTATTTAAATGTATAATGATTTAATCATTCTATTTTCAATTAGAGTTATCTGGAAGCCTTTCTCTTCAAAAATGTATATATGCGATTAATTAGATTAATTAATCTGCATTTCATGTAATTCATTTATTTTAAAATTATATATAAAACCGATTGATAGCCCTAATAAGGTTTTGAAGTTGTTGAATTTACCATTCAAAGCTAAAAATATCAACTGCTCTGTTTACAGTTGTGGTTAGTGTACTTACCACATACTTGGAATTTGTCTCATGGACAACACTGGCGTCAGTCACTTCAAAAATGAGTTTTTCAGGAGTGCTACGAGTTCTTGAGCTTCGCCAGTTTTCTTGTAGTTGTCTGGTGATCATATTTGAGCATTTTGGGGAAGGAAGCATCGGGCATATTTCTATAAACCAAGAGACAAAATTAACTACAACAGTGAGACTCAAGTGAATTGAAATAGTTCCCTTAACCAAAATGAAGAAGTGAAATCTTTCTAAAAAGAGTGTCAAAAATGTTTAAGCTTAAAGGAATACTCCACCCAATAATGACAATTATGTCATTATTTTTTCTTACTCTCATGTTTTCCAGACCCACATGCCTGTTTTTTGTGTGTGTGTAAAAACATAAGGAGAATTTTCAATAATCTTCATGAAGCTCTTCTGCTTACAAGGACACTAATGTTGCATTCATGTTATGTCAGAATTACTGTAATTACGAGAACACAATTGAAGATTCTGCTCTGCTCTGTCTTCACACTGAGAAATGATTTGTTTCTATGGCAACGCTCATAATGGCAAAACAGATCCATGTGCCACTTTATTATTGTTGTCAAATATTTCATCACTACATTCATTCACTTCTATATGTTCTTACAAAATGTTTGAGAACAAAGAAAACACCAGACTGTATATAATAAAATGGCATATCAAACAGAAATATGTATAAACTATCTTTAATTGTTGAGGCCGCTGCAAATTTTTGGTATTATTTACATGACATCACGACTGTCAGCTTTGAGCTTTCATAGAATTCAGAGTTTACAACTTATAATTACAAGTTCTACAAAGACATGAACACTTTTTACATGCCTGAATCTCATAATTACAGTAATTTTGAAAATTACGTAAATGCCCCATTTATAGTGACCAGACCAAAACTAAATAAATAGACGTAGTCCATACAATTTGTGTGATCTATTCCAAGACTTCTGAAAATGTAATATATTAAACAGATAATGTTTCCCTCTACTGAAGCTCTGAAATACGGTTCATTAGATTAAAGATGGGTGGTGAGTAAATAATGATAATTTTTGCATGATATTTGCTGTTTGCGTAAAAATCAACAATAGAAATCCTATTCTACTCATCAACACTGCATATATAAAGTATCATAGAACAGGGCACACAATTGAATTGACTACCTGTGCTGCTACAGGCATTGTCTAGCGACTCTCCAAAAAAGTCAGAATCACTGTCCAGCCCCGATGCGTCACCTGCGTCCTCAGATTCCAGAACCCCATCACCCTCAAAGCACAGGGTCCCATCAAGCCTGGCCGAGATGCAGTCCGTATCATCCTCCAGTTCAGAACTTTCTGGAAAGTCATCTGTTCTATCAGTCTTGGAAGATAGCGCTCCTTCTTTGAATATTGTACGGCGAAGTCTGTCCAATAGTTTAGAGGCCATCCCAGCCTTGCTCCAGCCCAGAGGAGTGCAAAAGTACATAATCTCACAATGAATTTGAGAACAAAAGCAATCCTGAATATACAATGCTCTACAATCATGCCATTACTTACGGAAGATGCTTGAATTTGTTATAAGATTGCCAATGTAGTCAAACAACAGACTCTTTATCAAATGTAACAAGCCTACTGATTTACTGACTGAGTCCCAAACAGCCATGGAAACACTGAAACTTCAAACCACTCCTTAACTTTCATTGAGTTGTGAAACCAGAGAGGGAAACTGATCTGGCACATATAAATGTATTATTTATTGAGGAGTTTGGTGGAAAGAGCTCCACAAAACAGCACTGAATTTCTGTCATTTCCATGGAAGAAATATAAGTATTATAACAATATTGAAAGATACATTTATTTCCCACCTGCATCTCTTCACACTGCAGACTAGTTGAATAGAAGTTGAATGGACATCCAACTGATGAATGTACAGTTTCAGGTTGAAATGTATGAAGTTACCTAAAGTCTCCTAATACTTTACACGAAAAACTTGTATTCATTTCTGTTTCTTCTTTTTCACAAAAAGAGACAGCTATTAAAGTGAGGTTGGACTTTAGTGAATCACTTGCTACGTGCTGATAACATCGAGCTGAATCAGCAGCACTTCCACAAATTATAACTAGAGGACATCTGACAATAACCTAACAAAAACATATCTTTAAGTCCATCAACTCTCTGAAAAACTGCAATAAAAGTAGCGTGATACATCGGTAAACTCACAGCACTTTGCTTGCTAACTTTGGCTAATTTTGCATCGCTCTTTTCAAAAACCAACCGAATGAAATAATACACGAAATTCAATAATATTTCCACTTACCTGAGTTGCAGACCTCTAAACTACATATGATCAGCTCTTCATGCTACCGGATAAATATTTGTTTATGTGCTAACAAAGAGAAAAGAGTGAATATGGGAGTTGTTCTCTGATCAACATAAATGGGCGGACACATATGACAACTGACCGACATGCAAAAACAAAACAAAGACTTACAAACAAACAAACAAGACAACATATTTAATATTACTTTCATATAAAATACATTTCTTAGTATATTTCGGTACATATCAGTTTGGTTGGTGCATTTGTGTTGAACCACTCTGGATTATTTTTATGTTAATCGTTCCTGTCTATAAAAACTGCGCTAATTTGACCGTCATGCATATAACATTTAGAATTTCATTTTTATTATTGTAGAACTTTCTATACATTCAAACAGCGTATTTATTGCGTCAAAACTATCGTCTAATTTATTTTTTTAAGAGTATTTAAATACTAGGAATTTAATTATGAGTAAGTGTTTAATTACAGTGGATAAAAAAGTATTTTTGAAAGAAAAATATTCGCTGGATTTCAATGAACTTGGATTTATTTATGTATGTATTTATTTTTATTTATTTTCAATTACACTCCATTGCAGGATGTGGCGCTCAACGCAACTCATGTCAGCACGTCAAGCACAGAGGAAGAAAACAACCGCGAAACGGGCTGACAAAATCTGATCATAACTTTATAAACATGGCATCTAAAAAGCTTCCAGCTGTGCGGAAAGTAGAGAAAACATCAAGTGACTCAAAAAAGTAAGACTAGCTACTGTTAATCTTTTATTTAACGTTCAGTTCTTTTATTTGTGTAAGTTGAGTGTTGATATTGAATACAACCTGAAAGCAGTGTTTTCAATTCAGTGTCTCTGTGTTCTGTGCATATCGTCCATTAATTAATTTAATTAATTATATTTATTTATCACACATTTGCACATAAACAGTGAAATTCTTTTTTTTTTTCCACATATCCCAGCTAAGCTGGGGTCAGAGTGCAGGGTCAGCCATGATATGGTGCCCCTGGAGCAGATAGGTCAAGGGCCTTGCTGAAGGGCCCAACAGTGGCATCTTGCAGGTGCTGGGGCTTGAACCCCCGACCTTCTGATCAGTAACCCAGAGCCTTAACCACTGAGCCACCACTGCCCCTATATATAAGGGAATAACTGGTTGTACACACCAATTTGTCTTGCTCACTTTGTCATTAATTGTAAATTTGTCTGTATTTATTGTTGTGCTTGAAACATTCTTATATGTATTGTAGCCTATTTATTGCTTGTGCATACTGGTACCCAGATAGCAAAATAACTTTTGGCCAAATCTGGCAAAATTTGGGCAGTGAGTTTGCCACACATGCAACACATTCTCACAGCGAAATCGTAAGGATTCGTAGGACTTTTCTAAATTTGGCAAATTCGTATGATATCGTGCGACTGCACTCGTTTGAATTCCTACGACATCGTTTCCATCTAATACATGACAATTACTTGCTTCTGTCACACACAACAGCTTCCTATCATGTTTACACACTCTACTGATTGGTTAAGTTTAGTAAGGGGTTTGGGTAAGGGCATAATATTAATAAGTATGTCCTTAACGCCTCATGTGCTGAAAGTTTATGCGAACAACATCATGCAAGACCATACGAAATAGCCAACTTGTAATTTATGTAAGATTTTTCATGAGATTGGGTTGCCCACATTCCACATGGAGTTACGGTCCAAGGTTAGCCCAAAAGTAACTTACCGAAATTAGACCGGACCCACGACAGAAGTTGCAGTCATGTCTACTTGTCATGGATTAAAAGTTTGCACATTGTCGATCTGGTTTATTTTTCTATCATTCAGGAGAGAAATGACAATAAACATGACAATTTTACTTTAAAATGTATTGATATGACAGTAACTTGAGTGTAGAAAAGCCATGGTGAAGCGCTATTATCATTTAAAGGGGCCATGACATGAGGAATCACATTGTCCTTGATCTTTTGGCATATAAAAGGTCACTGTACTATAAAAACAAGCTGTAAGGTTCAGAACTTTGTCCTTACTGCAAAAAGAGCATTTGTTGAACCCAAGCTGACAAAAATGACTTGTTCGATACCTTTTCACTTCTGTAGCCCACCCATCAGCAGTGAGATGGCAAGTAAAGAGCAGAGAGCCAATCAGAGCAGTGGGCCTTTACTGACAAGTCTTAAAGGAGAAACCGCACCAAAACCCAGTGTTTCTGACAGAAGGTCAGAATGAGAGTGGAAAATGATCATGTTTTACAAAAAAATAATAGTACATATAATTTATTTATTTTTTGTGCAAAAAACTACTTATATTTTAAGTGAACCTCAAGGAACATATTTAAATAATAAAAGTCATGACATGACTTCTTTAAAAAAATAAAATAGTTCAGGCAAATAGCTAAAAGACTTGAATATTTCATAAGTGTCTGAAACTAATTTAAACTTATTCAGATGATAACAATATAGTAGCTCTGGTGGCGATTTATCACATTCTTTCCTCAAGTAGTAATTTCCACCATCAGTTTCCAAGTATGCAGATATTCAAAGGGCCTCTTTTTTTTCTTTTCAGTTCTTCCACCGATAATGAAGCCAACAGTGGAAATAACAGTGGTGCTAGGAGGAAAACCAAAAGTAAGAGCATATAATAATGACTAATGACTTCCTCCATTTATTTAATTCTGGAATTTGTCATAAAGGTTTAATCTGATTTTTAGCCTCTGGCACAATCGTGAAGTCCCGGTACATGCAAACTGAACCGAAGGCTCCTGCAAAGGTAACTGACTGCATAAAAATGGGAATAAGTTATGTGTTTACAGTGACATTATCTGGACTTTTGCTTTGTCCAGATAATGTCCAGTGTTGCTTTGTCTCTTTTCTCAATGTCATTTCATGATAATACTCATCAGGGTTGATGTTTCAATTTGTGTTGTCTGTAGAACAGTGTACAGCAGCAATCAATACTGGTGCCACCCAAACCTTCCTCACCCAGAGTCAGCAGCACACGGAACCCGAGAGAAAGCATACAGTCAAGACGCACACTGAGCACTCCTGCAGACCATAACGCTACCTGTGAGTGTGGCCATGTTCGTTCCACCATTTCAGCAGTTTTGTCAGAACAGATCTGTTTTGTCGATAATGGATATTTAATTTAGATTACTTTTGCCATTATGGTGCTAATTTAAAGGGATGGGAATAGTTTATGGCAAAAATAACCCTCTGCTTTCCCACTTTAGCAAGGTAATTTAACTGTTTCAGTCTTGTGTAATACCCAACTAATCATTCAAATCCATTGGTTGTTACTCTCTGAACTCTCTCTTTTCTGAGAAAGTAGTATACATCTATAACATAGATGTCATTTATTGGTTATCGGCCATAACATGAGCTTATCGTATTGGCCAGAATTTTTATATCATTGCTTCCCTTTCATTAGATAATGAATTATCCTGACATAGCATGATGGCTAATGAATGTGGTATTGAGCACACAATGTTTTCCAACAGTGATGACGAGCATTCTGGAATCCTCCAATATGGGAGGAAATATCTTGCAATCGACTGTGTTGGATGGTCACTGCATACGTCCAGATTTTGATGTCTCTGTTATCAAAGGTGTGTTACTCGTAGTCTAAAGTAATACGATTTTGTCACCAGAACTGCTTGCATAAAAGGTTGTTATTTTCCAGATAAAGTTGCACCGCCAAGCACAGTGGACCCCAAAAATGATGAAAGGGATATGGCGATGGAGACATTTTTGTTGGCCTTCCTCACTGCTAAGGTCTCATGTTATAGTTTCTGAAAAAAAGATTTCCCTACCTGTCTTTCAGCATGTTAGCAGAAATTTGAAGTCCTTCATTTATGTTATTTAGATTGAGCATAAAAATCGAAAATTGAGAGAGGAGGCGGAGAAGAATATTCTGACTGTCATGGAGAAAGAGCAGCAGTTGCGTGCACAAGTGAATCGCAAGAAACGACAGTGTATGCTTTGGGAAAAACAGAAACAAATCAACAATTTACTGGACTTACAGGTGGTTTTTTTACATATTTAACAGTTTAATTCTCTTAAATCTACATGTTAACACGTCTCTCATTTGAGTCCCTCTTTTATTGTAGATTGAGGCTTTAGGCCCTATTGCTGCTGCATCAAACAAGTTTTCAGAGGAGTACAAGTCTTTTGCCACAGCAATTGATGCCACAAGGCACAAGCTCCCTGTGAAGAATGTGCACATTGGAGAGGACACGGGGCAGTTCTTAGGTATGTGTTTTTTTCAAAAGTTCTTTAAAGTGTTCAGAACCTGGAAAATGCACTCTTTTATTAAATTCTTGAGCATATGTATTTCTTCAGAGACTTTGTAAATGTCTTGATTTTTAAAGGTACACTGAGTAATTCTTTTCACAAAGTTTTACACCTAAAGAAATGAACAGTACTTATTCTGACAAATGTTTAATACTAGTGTGTTCACTCTCGCACAGTGAGCACACTAGTCATATCAGTGATTTAGAAAAGGCTGTTTTATTCTACATAAGACAGGTTGCCCCCTTGTGGTGGCCACAATGAGGAATTCATGACTAGCCGTGTCTTGCAGTAGATGATGTTACTATTTACCATCAAATGCTTGGCTCTGGCACTTCCGTGTTCTATTGGCACTGACGAAAAGAACTGCTTTCAAAAGGCACTATGCTCAAATTAAGCTAAACATAACCAAAAAGTGCTGTTTGTGGGATTAAACCCTGGTTTTCAAAATATATTTGGAGATTTGGGCTTCTTAAAATTTCTATTAGGATCAGGACAAACTCAGGATTTGACATTTATGATATTTCACGGATCACCGTCATTGTTATCGCGTCTGCTCTATTGAGACCCACTTACCCTGTAGCTGCTGCTTTTTTTTTTTTTTTTTTTTTTTTTTTATGAAGGAATCGTGCAAACTCACAGATTTCAATTTAATTCAGTTAAATTCAGCAGATGTCTTTGAGATGATTTAGAATGTATGTAAATCTGCTCTTTAGACTGCAACACTTTCCAGATGAAACGCTTCACACAGTCAGCAATTTGTGATTCTCAATTAACAGTAATGTGCTTTCAAAACAATTATTTTGAAAATAAATCATTTCTTACACAGACAAAGCAGTTGGATGTCTGAATGAGAGTGAGCATGACTTGCAACAGTATACACGGGACGTTCCCACAGATTGTGAGGCATCAGCAGAGTGTCTTGGAGAGATGAAGAATGCAGCACACGAGATCAGCCAGCAGTTGACAAAGTAGGAGCGCATCCGTATACATGAAAGACTTAGTACATTGTGTTAGCCATAGTACCGAAAGCTGTACTTTATACCTCTTTTAAATGCAGCTTTGGGTGCTGTTGATCAGGGTTGAGCAATATTTAGGAATTGGCTGCCTTTCAGTTAATTATTTGCCATTTTAATTGAATTGGCCATACCCAACAGAATGTGGAATTAGAATACAGGAAGAGGATTTTACTAAATTGCAGTTCAAAGAAATTCAACACATTCACATACAATATGCCTGTTTAATCCCTGAAAATATTATTTTTTTTTCTCAACTAATTGGATACATTTCTGTAAGTTCAATACTGGCAAACTGTATAGGCATTAAAACAGATTTTAATTTTTCCATACAGCACCACAAAATATCCAATACCTTGTTTTTAGATAATTTTATAGAAATAAATATTGACCAGTTAAATTGGTAAATTATAAAAGTTTCATCCACCATGGTCCTTAAAATTAATGTATTTAATATATTTAAATGATCTAAGTTGAATTTCTATTGGTGGTATTTTTAAGCATTGGTTATCATCAAATGGTTCCGGAAACACCATATACGTTAAGCATAATAACATTTTTATGGGTATTTCATCCTGAAAGATGTCATTTCTTAATTTAATTACATTTTAATTCTACTTCTGAACATTTGAAATTTGAGTCACAATTCTGCATTCTGTTTGCTACCTCAACTTAAATTCTGGAATTGAATTTCAAAGGCATTCTCAAATCAGTTTTGAATAGCATGCAACCCTGCAGTTATTATTGCCTTTGTGCCAATGTACATTTAAAATTGTATGTGGATTTATTTTTGCATGTTCTGATGTGCATTTCTATTATTATTATTAGGACATTTTCTGAACTGCTGGAGGTGTCTTCATTAGTAAGACGTGAGAAAGTTCTGGTCCAGACATCACTGGAGGAAGACCAGATGGGAAAGAACACAGTACAGACTCTCTTCTGTTCCTCCATGTCATGATACAAATCAAAGAATTAAAGATGTTATCTTGCATTATGTAATTGTTTCAGGCTTGTCATTGATTTCAAGCATGGGCAGCACTAGGCCTGAGCTTCTGGGGCTTATGCTGCAGTCACGTTTTATCTGAATTATCAAATTAACAGTTGACCACTCGGAAGTTGCACATGAACAACGCTTCAAGTCATAATTACGACTGGGAAACTCTGAGATAATTTTGATACCTGAGTTTCCGAGTTGGGAGGAGTCATAAAGTTTCAACATGGCGGAGAAGAGTACAGTTTCTTTAGTGAATGACAGGTTTTATAAGTTTTTCTAAATACAGCTAATTGTTGCCGCTTGCCATTTCAGTCATATTCTTTTATGTATATCAGCAGCCGTTTGATGCATGTTGTACATTTTTACACTGTGAAAAAAGTTTGTATTTGACCAAAATTTCATTATCGTCAGCAAGCTGAGTAATATGTATTATGGTGTCAAAGGTTCCTCAAGAAATATGTATGAACTTGTCGTCAGTGTTTTCTGTTCTTTCTGACAACAAAGCACTTGAATGCAGCATACTCGTAATTACCACTTCAGAAGTGGGAGGTAGTATAATTTCGATAGCACATGATGGAAGCATTAAGCCATGAATGTTTTTTGGAAAACCCCAGTTTTTTTATCATCTTGTAGTGATGACAGAAGTACCAGTGCTTCGGTATCAATATGATACTAAAACGCAGTAAATGCAGTAAGTACCAGATATTTAGATATGTAACCCTGAAAACAAAAAGTAATATATACAGATGTGCTCGAGGAATTTGAAAACTTTAAGTCACGAGCCAGGACACTTGTGTTTTTTCAAAACTCTTTTATTAAGACACTATGCCATGACCCTCGCAAATTTTAGCAAAACTAGCAACTATTTTTTTTCTCATTAAGACCTATTTTAGCATATTTACAGCCTGCTATCTTCTAAACTAACTTAAAGCACCTGAGGAATCAATAATATTGTTTTTAAATCAATTATATAAAATGGTATGCCTTGCAGGTCATACACGTGCGCAATGCTATCTACGATCCAATGTGAAAGCCATTGTTTGGAAACTTGCTAAACCCTTTGAGCGACCTGCAACACAGAAAAAGCAGATTTGTCAGCTTCGTATAATCGACATATGCATGCAGCCCCCTTACTGGACATAGTGTGTGCATCCTCTCTACCTCGTCTGAAGCAAATGGGTGAGGGGAGAATGCTTGAAGGGTAGTAACCCAAGCCCTTAAGGGAGTGGTAAAAACAAGAGTAGTCGACCATCAACGCTTGAAGGTCCCCCACACGTTTTACTGAAGCCAAAGCGAGAAGCAGCTTAGTCTTTAATGAGAGTATGCTTGGGCTCACTGTAGCTAATGGTTCAAACGGGGGACCCGTGAGCGCTTTCAACACAAGCGCTAAATCCCATACTGGGACGGTGACCGGGCAAAACGGTCTCAACCACATCACGTGACGTAAGAATTTTATCACCAGAGTGTGTTTGCCCATTGACGAGCCGCTCAAGGGGAAATGTCCAGTCGTTATCGTTACATTGGTACAGGGTCCTCGCCTCGAGAGGAACAACAATCCGCGAAAACTCAGCATTTAAAGTGTATTAACGTCTCATTGTAGGGGCTCTTGCCTGTAATATGGTGTCGAGCACTAGCGTCGAGAGCCCTTCTGCATCAGATGAGCACCGTTCAGGGGCCAAATGAGAAGTTTCCACAATTACGGCAAACTCGTGCCCCCCGCCTATGTGAGCAGATCCCTGCTCAGTGGAATTCTCCAAAGGGGGGACATCCAAGAGCTCTATTAACCCTGGAAACCAGAGATAGATAGGCCATTCTGGCACCACTAGCAGTTTCCTCATCCTCCTGTATTTTTCACAACACTTGAAGCAAGTGTTCAGGAGGGAACGCATATTTGCGTCCCACTGGCCATTTCTAAAGTAGAGCATCCATGCCAAGCGAAGCTTGAGTCAGGGAGTACCATAGGCGACAATGCGTGGTCTCCGGGAATGCAAAAAGATTTCGGATTCCCAGAACAGATCCCATATCCTCAGAACCGTCTGATGATGAAGTTTAAATTCTCCTTGTACAAAGCCCTGTCGCAAGAGCAAATCTGCGCTGCTGTTTCAGGTACGTGTGTCGCACATATCGACACGAGATGTTTCTTGCATCAGATGAGGAGCTGGTGTGACCTGGATCAAGACATGAAAACGCTGGACGACTGGCTATCGAGGCTAGAAATAGACTGAGTAGTTCCTGACAATTTATGTGCCAGGTCATTTGTGCACCAAATGTCCTGGTGTCAAAGGCCGGATGTCCATCGCACAGGGCTCCCCAGTGGCCATTTTGCATCTGGCTACCTGGCCGGGTGTAAATGGTTAACACGGCTAGACTGCCATGTGATTCCATAAGACGTAAGTGAGAATTTGCTTCTGAGTAACCATCTTGAACGGGAACTTTATGAGTATCCGGTTTAAGCGTCTCGAATCCAAAATGGGACGTCACCCTTTTTGGTGACTAGGAAATAGCGTCTCTAAAAAACGATGTAAGCATTGTTTTACGATATCGTCTCTATCGCATGTAGTTAAGTCAAGCTTTACCGCAAGCTTAAGTCAATAGGGAGCGTGAACACAGAAAGCGAAAGTAAACTTCGCGCTGGAGGTCGAACATTACCAAGTGCCGCTAAATGTTAAATTTGAATTTTTTTTATATCACATTCTTTATGGTTATATCAGAAATTGCATCTTTCCTTCATGCCTATAGTGTTTAACACTGATTCACACGTGGTGAATTACTGCATTATGGGCCGTTAACAGGTGTTGTGCCTGTGATGGAGCATTAGTGGAGCGAGAGAAAACAATGGTGCTCCGATTTTTTTTTTTTTTTTAAAAAACGCTCCTCGCTCCAGGCAAAATCATGCTGCTCCACTCCTCGCTCCGCTTCCACTCCGCTCACATACTCTGGTCATGACACAAACTCATTCCCTACTTGCAACAGCAGGGAAAGCAAGATGGCTATTAAGTGACGTGGAAATGCCTAAAATCTCTGTGTTTCGACATTGGTTGGCAATATACCAGGAGACTGCTATAGTAAAACCAGGGCAACCGGTCCGGCGTTACAGAGGAAATGACACACTCACAATGGAAGTCAATAAACATTAAAATACACACAATTTTATAAGCAGGCCTATAGCGTAAACATTATGCATGTTCACATTATTTTAATGTGACAACTTTAAGGTTAGGAAGCTATTTTGTTATACTAAAATCATGTTAACATTTAAATTTACATCTTGTGGCTATACTTTTGAAACAATGTGTATTTTAACATGGACTGGCCCCATTCACTTCCAGCATTTTACTGTAATGGCTTTATTATAATTATAATTATTATTGTATTTTTTTTTTCAATGAGGGATGATTCAAAATACTTTTTGTGGTAATCAACATTATGCCACAAAAGCTGTAAATTGAGCTTAACTTGTATTGAACCCAGACTGACACAAAAGGTTATACAATTTCACATGCAGCATCTTTACTATAAGCAAACTGCAGTGTGTGCCCATGCGATATATACAAGAACGCTTTCTTTTCCATGTATTTATTTGCATTCAGATATGATTCTAATTGACATCAATATTGCCATTTCTCTTGCCCAGTCATGGATGTTATCCTCAAACAAGATTAAATGAAAGGCAACACAGACACTTTATACTTAAGTCATAGCAAAGACTGGTGGTAAAGACGGCTGTCAGTCCACGGGTGGATTGTGTGTAAGTCAAAGTGAATGGAATATCATTGCAAACAATACAGTATGGGATGTCTTAGATTCCCGTAAAAATAATAAGAAAGAAAGAAAAAAAAAAAAACAAGCATGATACAAACATGGGCGAGCTGTAATGATAAAAACCAAAAATAAACACACACATACCTGGGCACATCTTCCTAAACACCCTCACACACACAAAAAGACCCACACACTGTAGCACTCACCTGCATGCACACATGAACTCTCACACAGAAATAAAAAGAAAAAAAATATATGAAAAAAGTGTAAAACCCTGCTAAGTTGCATACATTGTAGAACATAAAATTGAAAATGTAATCAGATGAAAAGTGGAAAGCATGCCTAAATAAACTGTGCTAGCCCCTCCTACAATAAACCCCACCCACTTCACACACCCTGCCCACATCCCGCTGGTTCTGCCACCTGGACCGCTGACTCAGCACCGCCCTCTGCCCTGCATTTCAACAACATATCAGCATATAGGAACAAACCTAGAATATTAGACAGAATTTCAAGAGTGTAGCTGAATTTCCCTTAATGTCCCTTAAAGGGATAGTTCACCTAAAAATGAAAATTCTGTCATCATTTACTCCTTGTTTATGTTGTTCCAAACCAGTATAACTTCTTTCTTTCTTTTTTTTTCATGTGGAACACAAAAAGAGATGTAATGAAAGTAAATGTTGCTAAGGCTAATATTCTGCCTAACATCTCTTTTAGTGTTCCTTGGAAGAAAGTCATATGGATTTTGAACAAAATAAAGGTGATTAAATTTCATTTTTGGGTGAACTGTCCCCTGATTTTATTGTCAGTAACTTAGTAGATACGTGGCCTTATGGGTGGGTCACACCCACCCAGATTTGATTTAATCTGGTATGTATTTTCTAGTATGTTTTGAGGTATAAAGGCTGTTTGTTGGGGCAGTGAGATGGTCCAGTGAAGTAGAGCCAGATTTCCATCCAAAGGTTCTTTACAGGATTAAAGGGTTTGAGTCTTGAGCTCAATGGGCTCACCGCGGGTCTCCTGCTGGTTCTTGGCCTCTGGAGGTTGGCTGCCCTTGAGAGTGGCTAGTCTCTCAGAAAGACCCCGCATACGGGGGAACAGCATGAAATCATACAGGATGGCACCCATAGCACCACCAATCATGGGCCCCACCCAGTACACCTGTCACAGAACACAGAGAAAGCCAAAGGTAAATAAATATTATGATACAGTATATTATTTATTTCATGAGATATTTGGATCCTGATTTGTGTTTCTTACCCAATGGTTAATAAAATTCCTCATGATAACAGCAGGACCGAAAGACCTGGCGGGGTTCATACCTGCTCCAGTGTAGTACATCTGGTTCAAACAGAAACAATGTTCTAAAAGAGATGTTTCATCCAAAAACTACTGACTTTCTTTTTTCCATGGAGCACAAAGGGAGATGTAAATAAGTCACCATTTAAATGAATAGCAATTTTTTTCTCTATACCATAAAAATGAGTTGTGACTGAGGCTGTCAGTCTCTAACATACTGCCTTTTGTTTTCCACAGAAGAAAGTCATGGGTTAGGAATGATGCGGGTGAATAAATAATGACAGCTTTTTTATCTTTGGGTCTACTATATTATTTTTGTTAAAGTTGGTAAATATTTGGTCTACTGCACATTTTTAAATACTTTTGGTGTACTGCATACTTCAAACTTTTAATAGTAAAACTAAAATATTCGTAAAATCTTTCTCACCCCCATCAGGTGGCCCATGGCAATGGAAAAACCAATGGACAGAGCGGCAGAACCCAGGCGTCCGTTTCTTCGCTCATCTGTGACAGCAAAGACGCAGACCACCAGTTGCATGGTGAGGAACACCTCCACTGTGATCGCCATGCCCAGGCTCATGCCTGGCTGCAGCTGTAGGATAACACACAGACAGGTATGAAGAAAGCATTAACAAAGAATTAAAACACTGCAACACCCCTCTCAAATAGGGCTGAATTGTGCAGTACTATGACTAGGGTACTAAGGTTCTAGGTTATGTGAGAACTATAAATAAAGATCTGCATCTCATAATTAAATAGACTTTTCACGTATCTAGCTTTTCTTTTCTTTTTTTCTTCTTTTTTTTAAATGCAATCAAAAATCAAAGTGTGTTTTGCTATTTTGACACATGTCTGGGTCTAGGGCATTGCCCCCCTAGATTTTTCTTATGCCCCTCCAGTCAGGCAGCATAATGACCCATTGGGACCCGCTCGATCAGACGAAGAGAGAACCTAATGCCCCCCCTCCCCCCCAAAAAAAGATCACATCCTAGTACTGGCCTTGTTTTGACACCTAAAGAATTCCATTTTGCTATTATTTAATCCATTGATGTAGGTATGCCTTAGCGGCATCTGCATTAAAAAACATGAAAATGTATACTTTTAGAGTGACATAAATTTAAAGGACCAATATCTTGTTCTTAGGGCCACTTTTACTTACCGTGTTAAGTGCCAATGTGCCTCTCATATTGTTGGGTGTAACTCCATAGAGGGCTCCAGCTCCTGCAAGGGCCCCCAGGCACTGAGCGCAAATGTAGAAGAAAGCGCGGAACAGAGACATCTGAGAGCCAACTAGGTAGGCGAAGGTGACGGCCGGATTGATGTGTCCTCCACTGATGTGGCCGATGGATTGGATCAGTGTGGCGGCAGCAAAACCAAAGCAGAGGGCAGTGTGGAAGACGTGGTACGGACCAGAGGTCCAGCGAAGCGCTGCGCCCATCCCAAAGAACACGAAGAACATGGTGCCGAAAAACTCGGCAAACACCGCCCGCCAAAACATTATAGAGCGGAACTCCCACATCATGATTTATGAGATCCAATTTAGATGAGAGAAAATTAGAGGAGCTTTTGAGACAAAAAATGTCCAAAGGAAGTCCTTTTGAGTCCTTTTTTCAAACTTAAATCCTGTTTGACTTTAACTAGTCGAGCCGAAGTTGCCACAAAAAAATAAACAAAAAGGAAATAAAGTCAATGCAGAAATGTCCTCCTTATAGAGTTAGCCGTTAGCTAAGGCTGTGTGGGAAACCGTGAGTAAACGGTCACACATATAGCCATGCACAGGTCTTCTCTGCCAGCGTTGTTTCTCTTTCACCTGCAGAACACCCAGACTGCTAAAGAAACATGAGGTGTGTGTGGTTGTGTGTGCACACGTAGAAAATTTGGAGGGTTTTGTCAAAAAGACCTGGACATC
Source organism: Myxocyprinus asiaticus (assembly GCF_019703515.2). NCBI lineage: Eukaryota > Metazoa > Chordata > Actinopteri > Cypriniformes > Catostomidae > Myxocyprinus > Myxocyprinus asiaticus. Next base: position 33,692,887 of record NC_059372.1, read on the forward strand.
GATGCTAAAGGCTAAATCTACAGGGCTAATTCTAGCTGAGAGACACAGAAGAGGTTACAGAGCATATCCTGCCCACACCATGTAGACCTGGTCTGATGGACCACAAAGGGGCCATAGGGAGCATTTATAATGGCCTAGGGGCCCAGTGTGACGACATAATCCCCCCTGCGAGACCGAAACTAAGGGGGCATCCCATATCAACCATGCTGCACTCACTTCTCTCCCCATTAAACTCAAAGAGAGTGAGATTAAGATGAACGCCATGGATCATTGGAAAGATATCTTTCTCGACAAGTGGAAAGGAACACCTATGCCACCCAAAAGTTCAAAATAAACAAATGAGATTTTAGCTGTCATATGGGAACACTATGACAGCCCAGACCAGTACTAAACTGTTAAAGATCCTGAAATGTCTCGTTTAAATTTGCTTTCTAATGGGATGTTGGTTCTTTTTAAAATAGGGTTCTGGGTAGACATGCAAAAGATACTTTAGCTTAGTCATTCATATTAAAAGCTTGGACACATAAAGTGGATTTATTTTGCCAGGTTAGATGTGGGAGTTAGTGCTGAATTGACTTCACACACAGGCATAGAAAACACACACCCGCACATATCCTCGGAATAATGTCACGCATCTGTACGCGCACAATGTATCTCCATCCCTGTGGCTTAAGGGAGGCCCTTAGGAGAGAGATATGAGCGAATAGTGTTCAGATGCATGCATCGAAATCCCTGACCACAGGAAACTCATTGTTCCTCAGAGCATGAAGCTAGCATGTAAAAACATCCTTTATCTGACTTTCTGATTTGAGCCCCTGTTTGTCTTTTGCTCTGTTGTATTGCACAAACATTGAAATCTAAAACTTTTAGTCTTGACCTTGGAATTACAGAGGCCCCGAAAAAATATTTGGGCACTTAAGCCACATTTAAAAACGGCACACTTAAAAACGTATTTTATTGCATTTGATAACAAAATATCAAACCATGTGGCATTTATTTTCAAGAAACAAATTTAAAGCACAAGCACACTTTTCAAGTAAAACATATCACAAAAAGAAGACAATGTATTTGGACACTTTCTAGTTATCAAACGTTAGTGGAACTAGAGGTCTGCTACCTGACCCGAGCCCGACGGGTCAGTTTTCAAGTACAACTTGAGGTTGGGTTCAGGATTGTAAGTAATGAAAAGTGATGTGCGTGAACAGACGAGTTAGGGGTTGTTCACACCAAACATTTTTTTTGCGTGCACCTGTGCTGTTTTTCAATTATTTTTGTAATTTTTATGTAAACTTGCTCGCGCGTCTTTGTCCGTTTGCAGTGTCTCCGCCCTTATTAAAAATCTAAACTAGCCGCAAATTTGATGCTCGTTATTTTCACATGCAAATGAGCTTTTGATTCACTGAAAATGTTGGACAGAAGTTTGAGCTCTTCGCTGGTAGTGGTGAACATCCGGCAAACCTTTGGCAACAATAGACAATTTGCCACAAGTTTACTGCAAAACTCATTTGCATGTGAAAATGATCAGTGGCGAATTTGCGGCAAGTTTGCAGCAAATTTGCCATGAACTCTCGATTTTCGTAAGGGCGCATTTTTTTAAACATTTTTTTAAAAACGCATCTCGAGACACCTGTGTTTTGTTTCATTTAAGCTTTTGTTTATTTAGCACAGAAGTCACAAAGATTCAACAGATAGTTTTCCACCTAGCAAAATTTCAGCTTTTGATAAACGGTAAGCCAGTGTTTTTCCCTTTTACCTCAGGTGTGCAAAGGGGCCACTGTGCCTTGTTAAAACTGTATGTGTACTGTTACTATACTGTTACGAATGTATCCTGCAATGCCTAAACAAAATACAGCATATTGCAACAAATTTACTTGCTTGGAGAAGAAATTATAAAGAGAGTGTGTGATTTCGGGTTCAGGTCGCGTTCAGGCTTAAAATTGAATGGTACCAGTCGGGTATGGTCACACAGTCTTGGGTACAGGCCAGGTTCGGGCTTCAACTTAAGGCCCCTGTAGACCCTTTAAAGGGAACATGTCCATAGTTAATGTGATGAACTACACCTATGGTTACTCTGCTAGGACACCCATGTAAAATTGAGGGGAACTGACTTTATACAGCCACTAAAAATGTCCTTGGGACCAGCTGGTTAAAAGTAATTGAAAACACGGCTCAGGAAAATGTAGTTAGCTTGGAGAAAAGCTCAAGATTCCAGTTGGTTTGATATTCCTTTATCTGCAATTCCCTTATCTAAAATTCTAAATATATTGGAAGTGTTGCTTTAGTATTGTAATACTTTTTGGGGCCACTGTATGTGTATTCCAAGTGTTTTCTCAGCATACAGTCATAGGAAACCCATTGTGCAACATAATTAAAACCTTAGCAGTAATGTTTAATCAAACTGTTACCTCTCTACAACTATTGCAGTGCTGAATTATGAGTGATTGTGCCTAGAAAATGAGTCAGGGCTTGCATTTTGTTAAAATGTGATTTCATAACTGTAAACATGAAGATTGTGATAAAATGTAAGTAAAATCAATGCAGTTTATGGCTAGATCATGGAGCTGTATGAGTGATGTTGGTGAGTATGTTTCTGGGTGCCTCTGGTTTGTTCAGTGCAGAAGTGATTAGGCAGAGGTTTGTATTGTGTGAGTTGCAGATCGCTGTTGGAGGGGCGTGGGGCCTCATAACCGGATAAAGCCCTGGAAAATCCCTCTGTTAGTGGAGCTGATGGTGAATTAGGATTGCTGATCTCATCTGTTTTACTCAATCACACCTACGCGCACACACACACACACACACACACAGACACACAAACACATACATATTGAACAAAACAAAATGCTGGCTGGCACGGTGTGGATGTTCTTCATTGTTTAAGTGCATATGTGTGAATGTGTGTGTAATTAATCTTGTTGTAGGTCCTATGTACTTTATGTTTGGGAGTATGTGTGTTTGCATGTGTACTGAAGTAACACTACAGGTGTACACTACCAAACTATCAATGTAAAATCATAAAGACATTTTAATGCTTTTTTAAAATATCATATATAATTATATGTATATGTTTATAAATGTATGATAATCGTGATTAACATGCTTTTTGTAAGAACACAGGGAAACAAAACTTATATTTAATATTACATTTTATTATAATATGCTACAGTTACAAGTTGAGATGTGGAGTATTTTATTTCAGAGTATATTGCAAGTCTACTGATTGTGTCGTGCATGCAAAGAAATGTAAAAGCATAGGTTATTGTAAATGTGCCAGTGTATTCATATTCATATTCCTGTTTGATATAATATACACAAGATTACAGTTTGATATTAAGTGCAGGAAGAGCTTAAGAACCATTTACTCATACATCTAAAAGTGAACTTTAGCTCTGAATCACAAAGTAAACAAATGTAGTTACATACTTGAGACACAAAAGAACACAGTTGTGTTTTTGCAACAGCATAAGTGACACTAACAGTTTGCAAGAACATATGTAACTCTTCAAAAGCTTTAAAACACTGAAATATTGTTGATAGGTTAAAGCTGTGAAAGTGTCGATGAAATTCTGCAGTTATTTGGTTAATAGTGAAAAAAATAAGTTAAGTATTATTGAACCAAAATAGCAAGCTCAAGCCATGTAGGCATACATTTGGCACTTTTTAACTATCCATGTGCAATAGGTTATGTACAAATACAGCATTCATTATTCATCGACAACTTAAGAGTAACTCAAAGTGTCCATTGCTTCTGTTAACAGTAGAAAAGTATAGAATGAAAACAAAACCTTCAAAAATTATATATATAAAAAAATATTCGATTTTTATTGATTCGCCGTGCTGGTAAGAAATCCCGTTTAGGGAACAGCTATTGTAAAGTTCTCTTTTTAGCTTGAATTTACTGCTAGGTGATTCGTTGTTTGTGACAATGACTGAAAGAAAACAATTTAATTTTAAATGAGTATAAATCTAAACACTCAAATAACATTTCTGGATTCATCCTGATGCTTCTTGTACAACCCACTTTCATTTTCTCCACAAATGTTGTCTATTCACAGTCATATTGCAACTGTGCAACCTTGATTTCATTTAAAGTGAACATCAGATTTGAAATCGTCTGGTTATTCTCTGCTTTTAACATCAAAATATAAACAGGAAACACAAAATCAGGTTAACTAAAAAATCGACATGTGTTGATCAGTTTTTGCTAAAGCCACTGATGTTCTTACCCCAATAAAGGAAAACCGTTTAAGGTGTTTACATGACCTTACACATTGCCGGCTTAAGAATGTGCATGTAAACACGCTCCTTGTCACCATCATCAGAATGTTCTCTTATAGGCATTCACACTCTGCTGAGCCCAGAGTTAATGTCATTTTCCACACGGGGTGCACAAGTGTGTGAAGCACTTAAAATGTAATTTTGAAATAAAATTTAAACAGGTTAATTTACATGAATTGCCCGAACCAACCAATTCAAGAAAATGACGATTCTCTAAAATGACCAAAATCGTCCATCTTGCCTATAGCATTGAGCACAGTACATCACAATTAAAAAATATCCCTGGTTAAATTATTTACATTGTGAAAAGTCTCTTTATGGTTTTTAGTTTCATTATTGTCATCAGTAGTGAACCCTCTCCAGTTAAAAACCTCTGTTAATGTAAATCCAACCAGAGTTCCTAATCTGATGGAGATGTTTGGTACAGTGTGTTTGTAAGGCCTAATCTTAAACTACTTGCTGGGATGATCTATAAAATACTGAAAACACTCAGATTAGTGCTTGCTGCTCACTCTAATTTGAGTTTAGCTGTGCTCCAGTTTGTTGCTTTGTTTGTTTCTCATGGCGCTCTGTGTGACAGTGGACAGGGAAGATCGAGACACACTGGCTGTCTCCACTATTTCAATGTCCTTACAGGTCAAACAAGCCACCAACTTCTGCCTAGATGCGCTGGGTGCAAAAATAAACTCATGAGATACTCCAGCCAGAACCGCACCTAATATTGGCCCAATCCAGTACACCTAAAAGAGAGAGAATTATTAGATTATAAAAGATTGTCATTTTTTTAACACATGGTCCAAAGCATAGTGCAAGCTGTATCATAAAAGTAACTCTTCATAAAAAGATTAATTTCATAAGGGCTTTTCACTCTTGAAATAGTTAACCCAGTGTCATTCTTAACCATTGTTAAATGTAATCCTGGGTTATCTTTCAGGTTTCATATTGACTTAACCCTGGGCTTGTAATAAATCCTGGATATTGATGTTAACATCATCCCCTTTCAAAATTAGAAGAGTAAATAGTGGCTTAGCATGGTTTTAAAAGTGGCCTTAATCCTGGGATAAAAAAGAAGTTCAAACAGGGTTAATATCACCTGTTTCAAAATTAGAAGAGTAAATAGTGGCTTAACCTGGGGTTAAAAGTGGCCTTAACCCTGGGATAAAAGAGATGTTCACCCAGGGTTAACATCACCCAATTTTAAAAATGACAAGTGTTAAACACTGCTTAACTCAGTTAAAAAAGACCATAAGAGGTGTTATTCCAGGGTTAAGCGCATTGTGAAAAGCCCTAGTATTAGTGTTCTAGCAGTGCATTGTTCGAGTACTAATCAAGTTAAGAAATGTAGAAATTACAAACAGAAATGACTAATTTTCTCTCTTATGATAAATTTAACTAGCCAAAAGAGCTGCAAAAAGGACTGATAGTCAGCAGTGCTGATAAAAATTGTATTGCTTAGCTTACCCAGTGGTGTTCCCAGTATCCAAGTATTATAGCAGGACCAAGAGAACGAGCTGGGTTCAAGCTAGCACCAGAAAATCTCCCCTGAATCCACACACACAAACATTTTTAGTTATATACCATTGATATATGCAGAGGGTGGACAAAACAATGGAAACATATATATAAAAAAATTCCTGATGTAACTAAAGTATAATTAAAAATTGTTGTCAAAAGGGCACTGGATTTACTGTTCTTGTGCCTTTAGTGTTCTTAGGAATGGCACTAGCAACACAAAAGCCACGTTTGATTCCCATGGAACACATATACTGATAAAATGAGTCAATTTGGATGAAGGTGTCTGCAAATAAATGTAAATGTGCATTGCATATGAATCTGTCATAAAAAGGGTTAGGGTTAGAATGTAGAACAGTATTAAAATAACATATAATAATAATAGAATAGCAGTGAACATGGACAAAAAGCACTGGCTAATAGAGGAGTGTTTGCGAACTTAGCTTATCAGCAGGTTTACAGTCCTATTATAGAGGCCAAAATCAAGGCTCCAGGCTACACTGATATCCAGCAGTTTTTTATGGAAACACACATTATACCACACATACTAGACATCTTTCTTATTTGTGATTGTTTTACCGATCAAAATACAGTAAACAGACACATTTGCACAAACTTACAGCAATGAAGATCGCAGTGGTTACGGCAAACCCAATGGCCAAGTTTCCGGGTTCACTGCATTCCCTCCTGCGTTGATCTTCGACAGAGAATACAGTGAAACCCAGGACAAACGTGGCAAGCATCTCCATCCCAAGAGCTTGGCCTGCATTCATTTCAACTGGGACCTGCGGAGAAGGAAATAGTTTCATTATGATTGTTGCTGCTAACATTGACTATATCATGTTAAATCTGAATATGAAATGGGAAAGATGCAATAAATGTAAAAACATCTCTGAAGAGGATCATTTTTACACAAAACCTATAGCATTGACTGTCATTCCATTAAAGTGCCCTCTCACAGAAGTTAAGTTTGGTAAAGCAAATTAGAGGTTCAGTGGGGTCCAAAAGTTCAAAAAACGAATTTCAGAATTTCTTAGTATGTTCCCTTTTGCTGTAACAACATGCATTCGAGCTGGCATGGACTCCACAAGTTTGTGGAAAACTTAATAATTCATGTTATCCAGCATGATCTGGGAATGTTCCTAAGATCATCTTGTGTGCTTCAATGAAAACAAGAAAATCTGACTTTTGTAAAAGGATTTAACATGACCATTGTCACAAATTTGCTAACAATAGATTTGTGACCTAAAAAGAGTGCAGAATTGTAAACATCTGCTCTTAATTTTTGTCATATTTTAGTTTGTTCTTATTGTACAGTTAGTCAATATAGAGACCACTTGATGTTGTTTATATGAAGATTGTTCATTTCAAAATAAATGAATGAACATAGAGAACAGAGGACTCTAATCAACCACCACCAGTGTGCAGAATACACCTGGATGATGTAATGGCAGCCATAGTGCGCCAGTACGCTCACCACACACCAGTTATTGGTGGAGAAAAGAGAGGACAGTGATAGAGCCAATTAAGGGATGGGGATTCCTGCCCAACAAACATAGTCCTAACCCTATCCTTATAACCCAAACCCTAACAATGACCATAAACTATATACTAAAATCAGAGGGATGGTTCAAACCCCAACGAACCATATGCATGTTGGTGAAATCAAGTAGGACATGCAGTAGGTTTAAACTCACTGCCCTTTAACCAACAAATCCCCACTCTCTGTCATTCTTGAACCATACCTTGTTAATGTAGTTCTGTGCAGTGGACTTCAGGGGCAGGGTGATGTAGAGTAGCCCAGCTGAAAGGATGCCCCCCAAACACTGGGCAACCAGATAAACTACAGCCCTAAAGACATCCACCTTCCGTGTCACCAAAAGTGCCACAGTTATTGCAGGATTTACCTTAAAGCAAGGAAAAAAGCATGAATGAAATAGACAAAAAATTATCTAATACAATAAAAAATGATCGTACCATCCATTTATTAACTTGCCAAAGTCAGTTTCGATTGCCAGAAATCACAGAAACTGATCAAATGCACATCCCGAATGCACTTTAACGTCCTGAGGACCGAGCAGGACTTCTGTGTAATTTCCATTTGTTACAATGTTTTTTTTTTCCACTTTTGTTCTCTCTTTGCACTCAACAACAGTTGCTGAAGCATTTTCCTAATCAGTAATTAACATAATTAATTCTGATAAAAGTAATGGCCAGCATCATCCAATCAATGGCAACCATGTTCAAATAAAATTATACATTTTAAATTCTGAATCTATGTACTGATTACCATTGTCCCATGTCTGCCAAACATGTCGAGTGGTTCAAATATCATCTGCAGCCTGAAACTGAATGTTTGACCGGATGTTTGGATTGAATGCACTTGGCTTCATAGGAAAGCTATAGGATGCTCCCATGCTGCCTATTTAGTAAATGACTTAACCTCCAGTGTGCTGTCTGTCTGCACTGGTCTCAGAACAGTTCTAACTGCACCTTATTTTCATCCTATCTCCATATAAAGCCTCTGAAAAAAACAAATTCTCAATGTGAAAATGCACAGTAAATATAGGATTTCTAATGAAAGCTTTGTGCTATTGTACACATTAGTGTACATTGTGTTTAGCAGCGTGGCGTTTTGCAATAAATTGCTTATATTTTAAAAATGGCATATCGGATGAAACTAGAGTCTCTAATCTTTCAATGTAAAAATGTAATTAGGTTTCTTACCAGTTTTGTAGGCTATTCTCACAAAGACAAACTCCACTGTGATTGGCGCCATGTTGTTTTGTCACGTGATTCCGTACGTCTAAAGTTTAACCCTTTACTGACAGCATAGATTCTCCTGTACTGTCGGCTTAAAATAAATTAAATTATGCATTGCGTATAGTGAAGTCAAAATAGAACATCCATGCATTGTCACTTTTAAGCATCTGCCACATAGATCCTATTCTCATCATTTAGAGCAAATGCCTGTAAAATAACATTCACATTTATTCTTTGGCAGGGACTTATATTTTATCAGTTTGTGTTCTCTGGGAATTGAACCTATGACCTTGGTCTTTGCCAGTTGAGCTACAACAACAAAAAACTCTACTTGTAGTTCTTTACCTGAGCCCCACTGATTTCACCAAAGCAATATCCCAGAACCACAGTTGCCATACCAGCAGCCAAAGCTGGGTAGATGGGTCCTGGGGAGACCCCGTCCGGTCCCGGAACTAATGAGCCCAACACGGCAGACACAAAGACCAGGGAACCCAGGATCTCTGCAAGAACCCCCTGCCAAAACTGACGGCTCCTCAGCTCCTGGTGTGTGTGTGTGTGTGTGTGTTTGTGTTACAGAGAAAGAGAGAGATGAACAGGCAGTGAAAGAGTGGACATGGATAGACAAACCTGTGATCAGTTAAACATTTAGGGACACTTAAACACCATTAATAACAACCAATCAATTTGTACCCATTTATATAAATAATACATAGACATGACGCCATGCAAGGAGCAGACGTGTGAGCGACAAGCTCTGCGCACTTTGCTGAATTTTATATGTTATAATCTGGTGAAATTTGAAACACCCAGTTACACATTTGTCCTTTGTTGCAAAACATGGCAAAGAAGTAAAAATCCTCGGGCTCTGGAGACATTAAAAGGCACTTACGTGTTCAGGATGAAAGCCCCGACAGGCCTACAGACCGGGGACTCAATTTGGATGGCGCAGCGGGAGAGGAGATCCAGCGTCAGTTGTCCAACATGTTGGTGATGTTGACAAAGATTCTTGCTGACTTGGAAGATCTCGTTGTAATACGTCGATTGATTACGGAGATGGAAATAAAATTCTCTGAGTTAGGTACAAGAGTGACTGATGTTGAAAAACGAATCGATTTTCTGGAATCTTCAGAGAGGGAATTAACCGCCAATCCACCCGCGACCAAAGTTGATTTGGAACATCTCCTTGAAAAGTTTGAAGATCTTGAGAATAGAAGCCACAGAAATAACATTCGAATTGTTGGAATTCCTGAGCATGAGGAGGGCAGAGATATGGTGAAATTCCTGGACGAGCTCTTCCCGAGTCTGCTCGACATAACAGGCCACAAGTTGGAAATTGAGCGAGCTCACAGAGTGCCAGCTCACAGATCTGCTGAGGGAGATAGGCCCCGATCGATTCTGGCCAGATTTCTGAGATCATCCGATAAAGATTTTGTGTTGCACCAGGCGAGGAGCAAAGGGAAGCTTTCTTGGAAGAACCATAATATTTTCTTGTTCCCGGACTTTGCGAGTTCGACAAGAGAAACGCGATCTGTTCAAGGAATGTAAGATACTCTTACATCAGAAAAAGATCTCCTTTGCTCTAATGTTTCCGGCCAAACTGAGAATAGAAACGAAGGTCGGTCGCAAAGTATTTACATGTCCAAATCAGGCAATATCTTTTATAGAATCAATGTCTGAGTAAACCATTGGATGTTTCTCATGTGAGTGGGCCTGACTCGTTGTACTTACTCTTGAGGAAGCTGGGCGACATTTTGGGTTTTTTGCGTTGGCTCCGCCGAGCAAACTTTTGCATTGATGAAAGATTACATTTGCATTGAAGTTCCAGGACAGATTGAGAGTGGACACTACGGATGACCGCAAAATATCTACATACTCACACAAAGGATGTCTTTTATAAAGCTGACGGGCTGTGTAAGTCATGGTATATACGTTTATGCGGCCTCCGAGTGAATTGACTCGACCGTCCGGGGAACCGGGATGCTGGTTTTGTTTCTTTTTGTATTGTTCCGCCTAGCGGCAGGAGCTTGTTCTATTGAATAACACTACTTTGGAACAGCTGTGGATTAATCTGTTTGTTCTTCGTGCTTATTCCTCCTGCTGGCTGTAGTTTGTTTTGTTGAGTTTTTTTTTACGAGACATTGGAATGATTACGTCATCCGCTGAGCTCATAACAGCCAGCTCACTGAACATATCTGAATGTTTTATATCAGCTGGAATTTGTTTTGTGGAAAATCACACCTTTGAGACATTTCTGTGAATGAATCTACACATTCTTTGTGTTCATTCTTCCTATTGGCTGGGTTTATTTTACAAAGCATTTTCTGTTATGTAATTTTGCCTCACAAATTTGTGAGGCAAAATTGAGCAATTCGATGGCAAAGTTGTCGTGGGGACTCTCGCTGGCGTTCATGGACCTTTTGAGTTTAAAGGGATTGTCGCCGGTTGGCGCTTTCGTGCGCGGGGTTAATGCACGTTTTTCTTTTTTCTGTTTGTTTTGTTTGGGGGGATGTTCGGGGGTTGATTGTTTCACTAATGGGGACTGTGGTCTGTATAATTTTGTTTTTCCACACACAATTAATTTTTTCTATTATATCAATATGTCAGTTGTTAATATGAGCAGATTATATCTCTCCACGTGGAATGTGAATGGGTTGGGGCACCCCATAAAAAGAAGGAAGGTTATTTATTTTCTTAAACGTAAGAAATATGATATAGTGTTTCTTCAAGAAAAGCATCTTTCCCTGCAGGAAGCTGAAAAATTTGGGAAGATATGGGGTGGACATGTTTTCTTTAGTGCTGGCTCAAGTAAGAGCAGGGGAGTCATTACATTGATAAGTGAACATCTACAATTAAAATGTCTCAAACAGATTAAAGATAAATTAGGAAGAGTCATTATTGTGTTAGTTGAAATTCAGGGGCAAAGTCTGATTTTGGCTAATATTTACACACCTAACGCTGATAATCAGGGCTTTTTTATAGATCTTGAAGGGATGTTGCAAGCCACTGGCACCCCTCATGATATAATATTGGGAGGAGACTTTAATCTTTTGATGGACTCAGTCCTTGATCACAGTGAAGCAAAAGTGTGTAAACCCCCTAGAGCAACGTTGACACTTCACAGGATGTGTAAAAATCTTGGTCTTTCGGATATTTGGAGACTTTTGAACCCATCTGGTAGGGACTATACATTTTTTTCATCAGTCCATAAGATTTATTCTAGAATAGATTTTTTTTTTTTTTATATCCAAATCCCTCATTTCATCTGTTGTGGATTGCTCAATTGAAAACATTTTAGTCTCAGATCATACCCTGGTGAGTTTAGAGGTGATGCCACATATAGAGAAAAAGAAATCATATAGTTGGCGCCTTAATGCAAAATCCTGATTTCCAACAAATGTTAAAGACTGAAATCAATGTTTATATAGAGACCAACTGGTCCTCAGTATCCTCTGTGGGCATGGCTTTGGAGGCACTTAAGGCGGTTCTCAGGGGTCGGATCATACAGTATGCCTCGTTCATCAAAAAATCCAAAGTACGAGAACTCGAGGAGTTGGAAAGAAATATTAAAAGTGCCGAGGCAGAGCTGAAGCGCCGAATGTTATCTGATGGTCTCAGAGAATTGACCCGATTGAAATACAGATATAATACTGTTTTGTCACAGAAAGTGGAGTTTTGGTTGTTCAGGGCAAGACTTTTGGCTAGATATATAAAGCAGAGAGAGTCTTTTTCTACCATTCCCTCAGTGAAATCTGCTGGTGGTGAAATATTTACCTCAGCCATTGATATTAATAATGCTTTTAAAGAGTTCTATCTTGATCTCTATAGTTCTATAGTTCTTCATCTACTGTTGAAGATATTAGAAAATTTGTGGAACCATTAGATCTCCCTAAACTGACGACTGAGCAAAAAAATTATCTTGATTCTGAGATAAACTTGGAGGTGCTTGACGAGGTAATTAAGTCCCTACCTACAGGCAAGGCTCCAGGGCCAGATTGTTTTGCCGCTGAATTTTTGAGATCTTATGCTACAGAACTGGCTCCACTTTTGTTAGAAGTTTATACTGAATCATTAAAGAATGGAAAGCTTCCTCCAACCATGACACAAGCCCGGATCAGTCTGATTCTTAAAAAGGACAAAGATCCAAGCGAGTGTAAAAGTTACCGTCCAATCTCCCTGATCCAGCTAGATGTAAAAATTTTGGCTAATATTTTGGCTAACCGATTAAGTAAGGTTATGACATCTCTTATACATATAGATCAGGTGGGGTTTATTCGGGGCCGTAGTTCTTCTGATAACATAAGGCGTTTCATCAATATCATGTGGTCAGTAGCGAATGATCAGTCTCCGGTCGCTGCCATCTCACTTGACGCCGAAAAGGCATTTGATATGGTAGAATGGGATTATCTTTTTAAGATTTTGGAAATGTATGGGTTCGGGAGTACGTTTATTGGTTGGATTAAGTTAAAAACACCCTGTAGCAGCGGTACAAACAAATGGATTAATTTCAGATTATTTTACTCTGGACAGGGGCACTCGGCAGGGTTGCCCTCTTTCCCCATTATTGTTCTGTCTTGCCCTGGAACCATTAGCAGCTGCGATAAGAAAGGAGCTTGATTTTCCAGGGGTGGTGGCGGGAGGCGTGGCGCATAAGCTTCTGCTTTATGCAGATTATATTTTATTATTTGTCTCTGACCCTAATAAATCTATGCCTTGCCTCCACAGAATTATTAATTCCTTTTCCAAATTCTCAGGATACAAAGTCAACTGGTCTAAATCCGAAGCATTGGCTCTGACAGAGTACTGTCCAGTAACAGCCTTCCAGCCAGGTGCCTTCCAGTGGCCCAAACAGGGCATTAAGTATTTGGGCATTTTATTCCCCACAAATTTGTCTGATTTAGTTAGAGTTAATTTTGACCCCTTAATAAAACGGTTTTCGAGCGATGTGGGTAGGTGGGCTTCATTACATTTATCTATGATTGGGAAGGTTAATGTTATTAAAATGAATTGTATTCCAAAATGTATCTACCTGCTACAGTCTCTCCCGGTAGATGTCCCCCTCTCTTATTCAAGCAATTTGAAAGCATAGCAAAGTCTTTCATTTGGAATGGTAAACTTCCCAGATTATAATTCAATATGTTGCATAGGCCGATTGACAAAGGTGGGCTAGGCTTACCCAAGATTTCGTTTTATTATTATGCATTCGGTCTCAGACATTTGGCTCATTGGTTGCTTCCACCTGAAAGAGCCCCTCCCTGGTTCTGCATTGAACAAGAACTTCTTGCCCCTATCTTGCCATTGCAGTGTCTTTCTACCAAGCTGCCCAAAGAACTAAAGACACATCCCATTATCTCACACATGCAGTTAGTGTGGACAAGGGTTTCCCGCATGCTCAATTCGGACATTTACCTGAACGTTGCCGCAAGTATTTGGTTAAACCCTAAACTGTGTATTAATAAGTCCCCTTTTTGCTGGACAGAATGGATTGAGAAGGGAGTTGCTACGCTGGGTGACCTGTATGAAAATGGAGCATTGAGATCCTTTGAAAATATTACACACCGGTTTGGGATTCCCAGATCTCATGAGGCTTCAGCGTACTATTCCTGGCTAATTCAGAGTCTAGGGGATGGGGTTTTGATATCTCAAGAAGTTATGGGAGAAAGACTTGAATTTAGTACTGGAGGATGAAGAATGGGGCAGGATTTTAAAAAATGCCAAGTCTATGTCTAGGGATGCAAGGATGCGCCTCATTCAATTTAAGATTCTGCATCGTTTTCATTGGACTGCCTCTAGATTGTATAGGCTTGGTCTTAAAGATACAACCACCTGTTGGCGATGCCAATCAGAGGATGGGGACATAACCCATGTTTTTTGGTACTGTACTAAGATTCAAGAGTTTTGGTCGAGGGTTCAGAGTGAGATCTGTGAGATCCTGAGCACTCAGATTTCATTCTGCCCCAGACTTTGTATTTTGGGGGATGGGGCAGGGCTTAACTTAGGGAACACACACATTGAAAACTGGGTCCTTACCAGTGTGATGATCGGCAGGAAAGTGATCCTTGGGGGATGGAAGTCGGCTGGCGCACCCTCATTTCATGAGTGGTGCACCGAATTGGGCACAGTGGCGGCCTTTGAAAAGATGTCGCATAGGTGGCTGGGCAGCTTGGGTGCCTTTGAGAAGAAGTGGGGCACTTATTTGGCCTTCTTGGAGGGTGCCAGGGAGGAACAGTTGAGAGGGACAGTTTAAATGGTGTGTATGTAATTAATTGATGTGTGGAACCCTTTTTCTTTTTTGTTGGGCAATGTTTTTTTTTATTTTTATATCTGAGTATTTTTATTTATTTATTTGGACTGTTTACTTGTATGTGCGTCTGTTATTATTCTGTGTCTGACCACTGGGTTGTGTGTTGCGTGGGTGGGTGGGGGGAAGGAGGGAGGGAGCGGGGTATATTTTGTTGAAAATCGATTCCATGTTTTCATGTGCTGTTTATGTTGATTTGAGTGTGGAATCAATAAAAATTGTTAATGACAAAAAAAAAAAAAAAATACATAAAGGAATAAACAGAGCATGCATTCTCAAGTGTGACTGTAAAGTCTTTCATTTAAAAATAAATGATCAATCATGAATTTTTAAGATGACAGTGATTTACATTGCCCAGAGGACTAAAACTAAAATCTAAATTTATGTCTAAAGTCAAACTAAAAGGTGATAATATCTTATCTTTACATGTACAGTTATAATAAAATTCCTACAATGTATCTCAACACAAAATAGAACATGTTGTAAACAAAATATTGTTGAAACATACATTACTTTACATCCATTTTGCATCTTTTAGAGCAGCTAAATAACTCAAAGTACTGCTCACAGACAACTGGTAAAATAATAATAATATATATATATATAAATTGGAATCAGGTCACCATAAAATACATGTATTTCTCTTAGTAAGAGATGAGAAAATTTTATCAGCAAAGACATTCAATTAAAATATATTGCTGCAATTTCTCCACTACAAAAAAAAAAAAAAAAACACAAAAAAAAAAAAAACCAATAATAATATATAGATGTTAATAAAACTTTCAAGTTGCTTAGAAATTCATCATTAATTCACCCTAAAAGCTAAAGAGTCACAGAAAGTGGATCCGCATCAAACTGGGTGCAAACCGCAACGGAATCAATTTCAACAAAATCCTTCAATCAATTAATGTGTTATATTCATTCTTACCTCTCTGATTCCCATTCCAGTGTGTTTTCTAATCCGTCAGTAAATCTGTATGTCACTCTTGATATTTATGTGTCTATGCCCTGTTTGTATGGGCATGGATTGGGATTGAAGGGTGTCTTCTATCAAAAGAGGCTAATTAATTCCAGTGAAGGAGACTACAGGAGGCCTGGGCACAAAGGGATCACCCCTCCCTTTCTCCCGGTAAATGCTTATGAGTGTTTGCACGCTGATAAACCTCCACAGCTGGTCGCCATGAGGTATCCACACAGCATGAATCATAAACATCGACTTCAGTTGGATTTATGATGGTTAAATTCTGTATAACAACAACCCAAAGCAGCATCCTGTCCTATCTAGATTCATCAGGTTGCTTGATGAACCTTCTCCCTCCGTTAGTTGACAGAGAGCAACCAAACTGCAAATATATGTACTAAGGGTATAAGTCTTTAAGGTTTTGGAGAGACTTTTTTATTATCATTAGAGCTTTTTGCATTAGTTACCACTCTTACAATCTGTGTTGTGGTGACATAATCCTTAAATTATAAACTAAAAAAAACACAAAGCACAAATGCATATATTATCCACATTTTCTCTCCTTTCATCATCCTACTTGTGAAGTACTGTGATCATTTCCATGGTGACAGACCATTTGCCCTGATTCAGTTGCCATGACACCTATTATGATGCTGCAGTGCTAGATGGCTCTTTAAAGTGGCCTGTTTGAGATGAGCTAAACATGCAGTGAGAACCTTCTATTGGCCTTTAAATTAGTCATGAATTCTAGTGCTTCAACTAGAATTCATATTAAACAAGGGCTTATTTTTTTTCATTTCTACTCAAGTCAATAGTTAAAAGATGCAAATGTTACGTCAAACACACAGGAAACAAAACAAATTAGTATTCGGAAGTATTGTCTGGATTCAAGAACAATTGGTCTATAATGGTTATTTTTTTAAAGCTGTGATTAAATGTTTTAAAAGTGTCTCATGATGGCTTCATAATACTAATACTGAAAGCTCCCTTCCCCATTTTTTTAAGGTCTCTTAAGAAGTACAGTATGAAAATTAATACAGCTAGCTGTACTTCAGAGCAATAGCTGGCCTGGATCTTATCAGTGATTTTATGGACTGTGTCAAAGTGGACAAACAATAAATATTAAAATACTTTCTTGTATCCCGGCTTAATATGCAGAGTCAACTAAAAGTAAAACAATCGTAGGCTGATTTTCCCAAAAAGTGTAAACACTGTTTCTGTTGCACTTTCAAACAATGATCTGTTTGAGCAGTTCGACCAGCCCAACAAAATTGTCACATGACTCAACCAATGGTGTGTGTTTGGGGTGCGACTATCTGTTTGTTTGACTAACACTCAATAAAATAGCTCTTTGGCTGAACTTGATTCAATCGTGGACAGTAGTTCCACATGTTTGAAATTAGTTTTATTAATTTAAAATTACTATGTAATTTCAACACAAACACTTTGTGTAGAAAGAACAGGTGAATTGGGTAAACCCAACAAAAGTAGACGTGTCAGTGTAACTCAGACAAATCTGTTTTATTTATTTCTGTATTACCTAGTGAAAGTGAATGTTAGCATGCTAAATACATGCTAGCTGGAAGCACTACAGGGTGTAGTTTAGTAACTATGATATGGTTAGCATATTTGCTCAACAAAGAGAGCAATCAATTTCATGTGCAACATCCACCTGTCCTCATTGTTAGCTCAAACTCCACTCTTCATCATTATAATAATAACCCCCAAAACACCAATATAACAGAAAATATTCTAAATCTCAACATAACAAAACTTTAAACACTAACAAGTATCCCTCTTTTTATTCATCTTTACAAAAACAGATAAAATAACACTTAATTTTAACATTTACTCTCCCTAACGAGTCCTGTGCAAAGCATGCTGGGTAATGAAAATCACCTGCCCAGTTTCATCAATGCTTCATTAACACACAAAAAGTATTCATGAAGTCCCAACTCAAATGGATTAAGTAAACTTTCATTTTACAAATTTAAATGGATAGAACGCAGTGAAATCAAGTCGTGACAAAATGTTCTAGAATTGTGTTGCTTTAGTTCATTTTAATTAAGTCAATTGAACAAGCAGCAAAAATCCTTTTTTTAATTGAATGGCAGATGGAGGATTTATTTGGAAATAATTTATTTTTGCAATTCCATTTGGTAACACTAGTGTCGCAGAAATTCACACTTCACCTTTAAGAAAGGCTTCTAATGTTCACGGGTCATGACGGTGTTCAGCTACTGCTGAAATGGGGAAAGACCAAAATCTCCCAACAACGGTTTCAATAATTTTGCTTCTTTAGCTCAAATCAGGCTTAAAAAAATGATGATTTAGGTTGGTCCAACTAATGCGCATGCACATTCTGTAATAAAAAAGATCAGACATTTATCAATAAGGCGATTGGCTCTTTCAGTGGAAAGTCGAGACTTTTTTTAACCTACAGCCGTATATTGAGCATTGCGATTTCTTTAATTAAATTTTGTACAAATGGTTTGTGTCCTACTCCCTACTGTCTCTGGTCACAGGTAAGGTTAGTGATTTTTTTTTTCACCTAAATTTGGACCCAAAAGCTGTTTGGGTCTGTTTTGACTGCTGTGTGCATTTTCCATTTCCCTTTTTAATTTGTAACTAGTAGCTCCTAATAAACAAGCAAAATAAATAAATAAATAAATAAATAAAAGATGTGCAAATAGTTTCCTAAAAATGGATGTCCCCATATGTGGACATCGGGACTATTTGTGAAATTTGAAATACTGCCAAGTTATGGAAAGTGAGATTTTTTTCATCAAATTGTTTATAATGTTCAGGTTTTTGAGACGTTGCAGACATAACATCAGAAATTAGCATAATTAATTCTAGTTCAAAATAATGGCCAGCATCATCCAATCACTGCCAACCATGTTAAAATAAAATTATACGTTATAAATTCTCAATCTATGTACTGATTACCATTGTCCCACGTCTGCCAAACATGTTGAGTGGTCCAAACATCATCTGCAACCTGAAACTGAACTTTAGCATTTAGCTGCACAGAGAGCTATAGGATGCTCCCTTGCTCCCTATTTAGTGAATGAATTAACCTCCAGTGTGCTGTCTGTCTGCACTGGTCTTCATCCTAACTCCATATAAAGCCTCTGAAACCAACATTTTTCAGCTTTTGGTTGAACTCATTGATTCTCAACGTGAAAATACACAGTAAATATAGGAATGCTACTAATGTTAATGAATAGAATCATATTGTACAGTCATAACAAAATAAAATATAACATTTATATTGAAATGAAGCAAAATGGGGGCCTGGGTAGCTCAGTGAGTATTGACGCTGACTTCCACCCCTGGAGTTGCGAGTTCGAATCCAGGGAGTGCTAAGTGACTCCAGCCAGTTCTCCTAAGCAACCAAATTGGCCCGGTTGCTAGGAAAGGTAGAGTCACATGGGGTAACCTCCTCGTGGTCACGATTAGTGGTTCTCGCTTTCAATGGGGCATGTGGTAAGTTGTGCATGGATCGCGGAGAATAGCATGAGCCTCCACATGCTGTGAGTCTCCGTGGTGTCATGCACAACGAGCCACGTGATAAGATGCGTGGATTGACAGTCTGAGAGGCAACTGAGACTTGTCTTCCACCACCCAGATTGAGGTAACCGCACCACCACGAGGACCTACTAAGTAGTGGGCATTCCAAATTGGGAGAAAAGGGGTCAATTTTTTTATTTTTTTTAAATGAAGCAAAATGACCCACAGATGTGTTAATGTTGAAAGTTACTAACAATAACTAACATGTTTTTTCAACTTTTGATGGAATAATGTCCCAAAATGTTGGACATCATGTTTATCACCGCGCTATGAATTTTTTAAAAGCGGCATAACAAACAAAACTAGAGATGCAACTCTTTACAGCCAAACAATTTTCAATGGAAAAACTTAGAGGTTTCTTACCAGAGGCACTTTTGTTGTTTCTGTGCCCGTAGAAGCGCTTCATGGAAATCGATGTCATGCTGTTGTGTCACGTGACTCGGTGTGGCAAAAGTTTAACCTTTAAATGACAGTCTACAGTGTTGTGAACATTATTCAGTTGGTTTAAATTCACTTTCAAATCATGTCCATTCAAATGTTTCATTCATATAATGTTTGCTCATGCTTTGTAGTCCAACTACGTCCACTAGGGGGCAGTTGGAAATTCGAAAAGCATTGACAGATTTTAGCAGACAAGAAATTCGACCTCCTGTCACCAATTTTACAGTGAGATCAGTCTGTTCTGGCAAAACA
This sequence comes from Myxocyprinus asiaticus, assembly GCF_019703515.2. Taxonomy (NCBI): domain Eukaryota; kingdom Metazoa; phylum Chordata; class Actinopteri; order Cypriniformes; family Catostomidae; genus Myxocyprinus; species Myxocyprinus asiaticus. Next base: position 33,712,962 of record NC_059372.1, read on the forward strand.
GTTTAGATTTGGATTTGAGCTGATTGCAAGTCAGAGTGAAAGTTCAACTTCTCTGACTAGATCAAGGTCAACAATGTACTCAAGGGGTCAGGGGAGCAGGGAGTGCGAATATGCCCCGCCCGTAGTCCACCCCATGCTGGGGGTTTGTGGAGCTGTGATCCCCTCTTTTGTGGGCATAAACCCTGCATAGGCCAGCGAGGGGAGGTGGACTTGACTCTGTAGAAACTGCGTGATTTTTTTTTTTAAACGCAGAATGCTGACACCAACAGTACACACACGCACACACACACACAGCGGCCAGAACCACACAAAGTGCATCACACACTATATCAAACTGCCAGCTAAGGGTTACTAGTAAAGAGCAGGACAGAGGAGGGTAAAAGAGAGAGAAAAGAGAGAAAAAGGCATCTACAGTGTCCCCAAAAACATATGGATGCTTAAGCCACACTTAAAAATTAATGTCATTGCATTAGATTCAGTGTCAGCTCCTCTGCAAATAAATAATGCTAGAGATTTTTCCTGAACTAAATTTACTTTTCTAAGCCATTTTGCAATTACATCAAATTACCTTGACAACAGTTGATTTAAAGTGGATGACATCAGTACACCTCAAGTTCACACAGGTGGAGTTCATCACATTAATTATAAACATGTTCCACTAACGTGTTCAAAGACATATTGTCTTGATTATATTAACAATAACAATATTGAATCTCTCATATTTAATCTTAATGTTTTGAAAATCTATTGTGTAATCATTTAAAAATATATTATTATAGAAAATTGCAAACCCAATGATCAAATTCTGAAAATGTATTTAAGCATAAAGACGAATGGAACAGCTAATTCCAATCTAGGATAACCCCAGTATTTTCCTGAGAGAAAGGGATATCCTCGTATTCTCCAGTAAAGAGAACAAGCCCATCTGGGATAGACAGCAGTGCCTGACCACTGACATGTGCTGCAGACACAGAGCTCCAGGAAGCAGAACGCAATACAAAGCGTGCAGACACGCTCTGACCACCTGCTGTTAGGCGTGTCCACTGACAGTAATGAAGAGGTGTCTGTGATACTGCAGAGGCCATACACAACATCAAAACACAACTGTTTCTATGCCAAACTCTCCACGCTCTCATAAAAATACAGAACATTTACTCACTGTGTAGCTCAAAACATTTTTTGTTAGTTTGCTCATTATGTTATGGTGTTGTTTCTTTAATATAACCCCTCCCTAAAATACTAACTACACTTTTTAAATGTACTAAGATAAACTACACATTCAAGACACAAGAAAACATAAGACATGAATAGGGTACAAAATGGTGTCCCATTACTTTCTTGAATTCAATAAAAGCACAAACGTATTCTTCGGAGACAGAGAAAACTATTAGATAAGTTAGATGAAGTATTATCCAACATAGAATTCACATAACATGGAAAGTAGTTTAAAACACACCAAATGTACATTTATCAATAAACCAACATTTGGTGCAAAACTAAGTAGCACCTATCTGCAAAACGGTTACCCATTCTGGCATTTTCTATTTTATTAGAAACTTTAACCTGTGATTTCATGTTTAATTAAGTTTTATTCTTAATGTTTATTGCTATAAAAATTATAATCAAACAAATCAGGGTTTAATTTAAAATGTCAAGCGTTTCTCTTCAAGAACAATGTTGATGACTCATGCTGGAATACACAAATACGGCTTGATGGAAAAAAGGCGTGTAACCATCTAGAGACAGTGTAAGTATATATATATAGTATATACACTGGCAACCAAAAGTTTGGAATAATGTACAGATTTTGCTCTTTTGGAAAGAATTTGGTACTTTTATTCACCAAAGTGGCATTCAACTGATCACAATTTATAGTCAGGACATTACTAACATGAAAAATTACTATTACAATTTGAAAGATTACAATTCAGATCTTCTTAAACTACTTCAAAAAATCAGCAATGAGAGCTTTGCAGATCCTTGGCATTCTAGCTGTCAGTTTGTCCAGATACTCAGGTGACATTTCACCCCACACTTCCTGTAGCACTTGCCATAGATGTGGCTGTCTTGTCGGGCATTTCTCACACACCTTACAGTCTAGCTGATCCAACAAAAGTTCAATGGGGTTAAGATCCATAACACACTTTTCAAATTATCTGTTGTCCAATGCCTGTGTTTTTTTGCCCACTCTAACCTTTTCTTTTTCTGTTTCAAAAGTGGCTTTTTCTTTGCAGTTCTTCCCATAAGGCCTGCACCCCTGAGTCTTCTCTTTACTGTTGTACATGAAACTGGTGTTGAGCGGGTAGAATTCAATGAAGCTGTCAGCTGAGGACATGTGAGGCATCTATTTCTCAAACTAGAGACTCTGATGTACTTATCCTCTTGTTTAGTTGTACATCTGGCCTTCCACATCTCTTTCTGTCCTTGTTAGAGCCAGTTGTCCTTTGTCTTTGAAGACTGTAGTGTACACCTTTGTATGAAATCTTCATTTTTTTTCTTCATTTCATTCCTCAAAACAATGATTGACTGATGAGTTTCTAGAGAAAGCCGTTTCTTTTTTGCCATTTTTGACCTAATATTGACCTTAAGACATGCCAGTCTATTGCATACTGTGGCAACTCAAAAACAAACACAAAAGACAATGTTAAGCTTCATTTAACGAACTAAATAGCTTTCAACTGTGTTTGATATAATGGCAAGCAATTTTCTAGCACCAAATTAGCAATTTATCATGATTACTCAAGGATAAGGTGTTGGAGTGATGGCTGCTGGAAATGGGGCCTATCTAGATTTTATCAAAAATGACTTTTTTCAAATAGTGATGGTGTTGTTTTTTTACATCAGTAATGTCCTGTCTATACTTTGTGATCAGTTGAATGCCACTTTGGTGAATTAAAGTACCAATTTCCTTCCGAAACAGCTAAATCTGTACATTATTCCAAACCTTTGGCTGCCAGTGTATGTATACTGTATATACACTGATGAGCCAAAACACTGACCACTCACAGGTTAAGCGAATAACATTGATCATCTCCTAACAAGGCCACATGTCAAGGTCTGGGTAGATTTGATGGTAAGTGAACAATCAGTTTTTGTAGTCAACGTGTTAAATGCAGGAGAAATGGGCAGGAGTAAAGACCCGAGCAACTTTGACAAGGGCCAAATTGTTATGGCCAGATGACTGGGTCAGAGCATCTCTGAAACAGCAAGGCTTCTGGGGTGCTCCTGGTCAGCAGTGGTGAGTACCTACCGACAGTGGTCCGAGGAGGGACAAACCACAATCTCATCGATGCACAAGGGCAACAAAGGCTATCCCGTCTGGTCCGAACCGACAGATGGTCTACTGTGGCACAAGTCACAGAACATTTTAATGATGTTATGGGAGGAATGTGTCACAACACATAGTGCACTGCACCCTGCTGCGTATGGGGCTGCGTATTGCCAAAAATATATATAAACTCAGCAAAAAAAGAAGTGTCCCTTTTTCAGGACATTGTATTTTAAAGATAATTTTGTAAAAATCCAAATAACTTTACAGATCTTTATTGTAAAGGGTTTAAACAGTGTTTTCCATGCTTGTTCAATGAACCATAAACAATTAATGAACATGCACCTGTGGAACGGTCATTAAGACACTAACAGCTTACAGACGGTAGGCAATTAAGGTCACAGTTGTAAAAACTTAGGACACTAAAGAGACCTTTCTACTGACTCTGAAAAACACCAAAAGAAAGATGCCCAGCATCCCTGCTCATCTGCGTGAACGTGCCTTAGGCATGCTGCATGGAGGCATGAGGACTGCAGATGTGGCCAGGGCAATAAATTACAATGTCTGTACTGTGAGACGCCTAAGACAGCGCTACAGAGAGACAGGAAGGACAGCTGATCGTCCTTGCAGTGGCAGACCATGTGTAACAACACCTGCACAGGATCGGTACATCTGAATATCACACCTGCGGGACAGGTACAGGATGGCAACAGCAACTGCCCGAGTTACACCAGGAACACACAATCCCTCCATTAGTGCTCAGACTGTCTGCAATAGGCTGAGAGAGGCTGGACTGGGGGCTTGAAGGCCTGTTGTAAGGCAGGTCCTTACCAGACATCACCGGCAACAACGTCGCCTATGGGCACAAACCCACCTTCACTGGACCAGACAAGACTGGCAAAAAGTGCTCTTCACTGACGAGTCACAGTTTTGTCTCACCAGGGCTGATGGTCGGACTCGCGTTTATCGTCGAAGGAATGAGCGTTACACCAAGGGCTGTACTCTGGAGAGGGATCGATTTGGAGGTGGTGGGTCCGTCATGGTCTGGGGCGGTGTGTCACAGCATCATCGGACTGTCATTGCAGGCAATCTCAACGCCGTGCGTAATGGCCAAGACATCCTCCTCCCTCATGTGGTACCCTTCCTGCAGGCTCATCCTGACATGACCCTCCAGCATGACAATGCCACCAGCCATACTGCTCGTTCTGTGCGTGATTTCCTGCAAGACAGTAATGTCAGTGTTCTGCCATGGCCAGCAAAGAGCTGGATCTCAATCCCATTGAGCATGTCTGGGACCTGTTGGATCAGAGGGTGAGGGCTAGGGCCATTCCCCCAAGAAATGTCCGGGAACTTGCAAGTGCCTTGGTGGAAGAGTGGGGTAACATCTCACAGCAAGGACTGGCAAATCTAGTGCAGTCCATGAGGAGGAGATGCACTGCAGTACGTAATGCAGCTGGTGGCTACACCAGATACTGACTATACGCAGATTTTTTTGGTCCAGTATCTCCAGAATATACAAATATTGTCCAATTCTCTATACAGACAGACAAACAAGTAGCAAATCATGATTCATGGCTGATGAAACTTTTGGCTTCAACGAAAAAAAGGAAAGAAAAAAGCCCTTCAATAATGTTCCAGCCATATTTCCGGTCAATAATAAAAAAAAGTCAACACAGGGCACAAAACTGTGCTCATCAAGCCATTTCATAAGGACTTCAATTACCTCTTTTCAGCGACCATTCTGTATAAAAAAAACAAAATATGACTCAATTTATCAAGAGTTTTGAGTCTATTTTGTACCTTACAAATAAAAAACAAGAGAGAAGGCTGTCTACTAGGTGTGGTTTTATTTCGATTACAGTACATTCTACAGATGCACGTGTTACATTACCTTGAAACAACATGGTCATTTAATGCCACCTCTTAAAAATGATATATTGGTCCTAAAAATATAGAAAGGAACAAATTTAGTCACAAAAACTGTACATTATTAAAAATTCACTAAACACCACATTTGGTTGAACATCCTAGAACTGTTTTCAGGATTTTTCTCTTTAAAAAAAGAAACAAGTACTGTATATCCCTTTTGTATGGTGAGGAAAAGAACGTAAATTATAAATTTTCTACTGAGCAAGTTGAGTTCAGTGTATGAAAATCTGTTCTTCTGCGCTCTTCATGTATGCTATACTTACTCAGTGCTATAGTATCCTGTTTTTGATGACTACGATAAAAATATGAAGTTTTAGGGGAAAAATGAAAACCTTAAAAGCTACAGGTAAAATACTACTGTTTTCCCCTGAAATCAAAACCTTTTATTGGTCATTTCACCTAGTAATGATAAAGAAAGGCCTTTTGACAAAACAATGTCACAACACATGACATAAGCATAAAATTAACATCCTTTTTGAGGGAGTTGGTCCAGATTTTTAAAGATATCACACACACTATTGCCAACACATAAAACAGTCTAAACATCTGTGAATATCAGCGTTTGAGAAAGCCATGTCTAACAATCTTCATTTTCATTACAGCAAAGAGCAAATCTTTTCCAGTCATACCAAATACAACAGTGAAGAAATTATTCCAATGAAAAGTTTAGCTAAACATCTACAGTGCCAAACGTACATACATATCCTTTCCATAAAAAACAATATGAATACAATCTAGATTTTTTTTTCCCTACAGACAATAGTCATACAAGCAAAAGCTTTGAAAACTGCTACCTAGCTAGCGGAGATTAAAAACAAGAGGTTAAAAACTGGTGGCCAATAATCTTTTTGAGTAGCGGTTAAAATATTTAGTTTTTGGTTCCATCATGACTAAACACTGACTTATTTCTGGTTTTGGGGGGTCGTGAGAGGACAAGAAAGTAAATAAAGCAAATCTCCAGTTGATAAGACCTATATTCAACAACAAGCAATAAAAGTGATGGAGTTACATGTGATATAATACGTTTTACTGGCCAGTTCATGAGTCACCTATACATCTCTCTATGATGTTGTCTGTACAGATTCACTACAGGCTATTGCTATTAAATAATCCCAACTATTGTTTTTCCGTCTTTAAGAGTATATATAGTTTATAATAAAAAATATACTGAGGAAATTGCTTCTAGTCTTGAAAGCACGTAACGTTACATTTTCAATCAAGGGGACACACGTGGCCCACGACCTATACAATATTGAGCAGAAGGCTTTAGAGTAAAGAAGAAAAAAATTGTGTGTGGTCAAAACATCCTGACTGAGGTGTGCCAATCACCATAATTGGTCACGTGACATCAAGTGTGAACCAATCAAGTCCTGAAGGTGTACTTCAACCCCAAAGGTGTGAATGATGAAAGTTTGGATTTAGGTGAGAAGTTTTTACAGTGTAATACCAGGTGTTAAGGAAATGTTCTTAACCTTAATGTGAAGGTGGGGCAGACAAAAAAAAAAAAAAAAGATACTTGTAAAACAAACCGAACAAATCTATATGCATACAGAGGACTGGAGGGCTCTCCAGAAACAGTTTTTAGTAGTAACGAGCATCAAAGGGGCGTGGCATTCGAATAGTTCCTCCCATGCAACAGGTAACAGAATCCCTATTTGTCCTTATTGTCATAAAATTCGGCCCAGCGGCTCTCGAAGAAGTGTCGCATGGAGTGGCCAGCCTTGCCCACCTCTGACGTGTCCTCATTGAAGAGCTCGCAGTTGTTGAAGACAAGCTGAGCGTCAGCAGCAAACTCCTCACAGCTGCAGTACCTGCAACACAAAGGAGTAAACGAAAATTAGGTATTCCATTCTAAGGATTAGAAACTGTAGTAGAAAAATGTATAGGAATAATCAGCTTCTTTCTATATGCACACTATGTGTTTGCAGTCATTTAAAGGGGTCATGTCATAAGGAATAAAATTGCCCTTGATCTTTTGACATATAAGAGGTCATTGTACTATGAAAACATACTGTACGTTTCGGAACTCCCTCTCCAAAGCAAAAAAAGAATTTAATGAAACCAACTTGAAAAAACAACTTGTTCTCTACTTTCGTGGTTTCCTTACATCATTTGGGGGCTCAATAATTCATGATCGCCTTGACAGCAACAACATAAATGCGTAATTTTACATCATTGCACCCCTGGCCCCGCCCACTGGTACTCAGTCGGTAAACAGAAAGAGAACAGGACAGACAGGCCTAGTGGCCTACTAACTATTCCTGAACACCAAAGGGGATAAACACAGGACACCTGCGGCACCGCCCCCCCAGTGGGCATTCAAAGGATGCCAGGGGGCGCTGAGAGCAAATTAGTAGAGAGGGGGGCGTTAGGTTACAAATGGGGGGCGTTTATTAAACATGTTAATCAAATCTATTGTCAAGTTCCTGTTTGCATTAAAATGTTTATCTACACTCCATTTATACGGGTTGGTATGCATTTGTACCATGGATCTTCTGATTCAGAAGCCTAGCGACGCATCCGAAATATCTGGTTTTGCAGCGTCAAATAGACAGGTGAAGTCACAACCTCCGCTAATGCGCCTGTATGGCTCTGTAGGTGGTTATGGCTCAATAGACAGCAGCGCGAGTGCAAAGCAGGTGCATTTTTACTAACAGACCAGTCTCGAGCTCTTAAACGCGCACCTATGATCACTGCAGCGCTGTGAGAACCACTGAGAAGCACAGCGTGGGATGCGGAAACCATTTGAATTCGGCACAGAATTCTACATGACCAGCCTTGAATTTACTATAGTAACACTAACTGTACTTTAGGCAGAAATAGATTCATAGTACATATTATTAAATTTGCCATATGCTACATTAGGGGAGCGAGGGATATAGTACATTTCGTTACAACGTTTAAATGTTTATATTTTGTATTTATTGTTTTTACATGTGTTTACAGTAGGCCTACTGTTTGTAATTACAAAAAATGCCATCATTTGTTTTATAGAAATCATATTACATCTAACCACGGTAGTGAAGAAAAACCATGAGATGACTCATTTGAAGCAATAAGAACCTGATGAAAGGAGTTCCAAATCAGTCACACTGTTAGAATAATTTAGTCACATAAATTAGGTGTTAAATTTTTACTTTTTATAGATGTTATTGATAACCTTACTGTTGTTGATACCAGTAAATTTACATCTACATCCAACTAAAAATCAATGCTGTAATGTAGAATGAGCATTTCAGTGGGACAAAATATACAATTTTATTGGTCTTTTCAATTATTTTTGAAATATAATAACAATGCCACTTTTATTATTAGTTTCTATCTTCGCATTTTCATTTTATAGGCCCCATATGTAGCCCTCCATCTGCTTAAGTTTAAGAAACGCAAGGTTTGGTCTCACAGTCATGATGCTGAATTTATTAACTTATAATTAATCAAATAATACAAATATTGAGTTTTGTGTTTTTATCATTTTATTTTTTTTTGGGGTAACAGGGACTCCGCTTTTTAAAATGATGTCACATAATTGTGTGTGTGTGTGTGTGTGGTGGGGGGCTGGGGTAAGGGAATGAAGTAAGGGGGCGTTCATCAAAAAAAGGTAGAGAACCACTGCACTAGACAGACATCTTTGACTGTTGTCATGCTTCTCATCTGATGATAACTGTTTGATATTTATGGTTTATGGTGCAACTGGGCTTAAGTATACAGTTTGAAACATTCAGATGCAATGTGTTTCACTGACTTTGTTATTTAGTGTTGGAAGTGCGTTGTGTGCAATCCCCCCAAATATAGTTTTTGTTGTTGTGGAGCTGGTTCATTCTCTCTTCTGAAAGAGCTGCAATCAAATATGGCTTATTTGAGGGGTTGTGCAATTTTGGCCAATCATAACAGTGTCCGTTTACACAGAGATTTTAAAGGGGAAGAGAACAAAAAAAAAAAACGAGCATTGCAGTCAGAGTGCCAGAGACAGTATTTAAAATGATCATATATAACTAAATTCTGACTGTTTTTAGTGCAATTTGTTTTTTTTACATTGGACCTCAGGGAAAATAATAAAATTAGAAAACAAAAATGCATGACATGACCCCTTTATGTAGTTTATGTTGCATTTCATTACTATTTTCAATTTCGGAATTTACTTGAATACTTGACACTACCTTAGAGAACAAGGAGGGAATTTCGTTTTTTAAATAGTTTTGCGTTCCCTCACAACTGCTTTATTCATCTCTTAAGGAAATGAACTGTGATTTTACTACAGTAAACCTCAGTTCAACTATGGTATTTGTAGTAAAGCCATAGTAAGAACACAACTGACCAGTTTTACAATAGTAACTATACTTCAACTATAGTATTTGCATTAAAAACATAACCACAGTTTACCATGGTTTTACTACAGTAACCATATTTTAACCATGATATTCATAGTACAACCATAGTAACAATAAAGTAAAACCAAAACAATCATTCTAGCTAATTAACAGGTTAATTTCTTAAGGGATGCATAAAGCTATTGCGAGAGAACGCAAAACTTATTTTGAGAGAATGTAGATTTCAGAAAATAAATTCCCTCTCTGTACTCAGACTGTACGATACTGTTAGATAGGCCTACCTAAAAAACTAAGCACTGTTTTCTTAATATGCTTCTTTATTCTATTGTCATTATTTGTTCTATTGCTTGTAATTAGTTTCTTTGTTCTTATTTCATAAGTGCTTACTTGCCTTGAATAATTGCTTGAGAACTTGAAACAATGTTAACTAGTTTTGCTTTGGTCTTGAAAATGGTAATTTCACTGGCACTGGTACCGACTACTAATGTTTTGGTATGGTTACAAACATAAAAATACAGACAACACTGTCTGATGTTTTTTGAATGACTTCTAATTTGAAAATAAGCATGTACATGTCACTAATATCTTCATGCCCAACACAACAGCATATGTGCATACACTCTTACCCTCCCTGTAGAAGTCTCTCCCTCATGGTGAGGAAGTCCATGGGGTTTTTGACAATGCGTCTGTAACCAGGAACCTGGCGGGGGTTGACCGGCTCCAGAAAAGGCCAGGCGTCTGAATGAGCCTCCATTTCCATCAGAATGATCCTACAGCACATCAAACACACATTAATTATTCCACGTTATACACATTACTTGTTAATATATATATATATATATTTAATAAAATGGCTTTATTCTCAAAATATTACGACTTTAATCCCAAAATGACTTTATTCTTGTCATTCTGACTTTCTCAAAATCGTATATATATATTTTTTATTAAATGTGGCACTAAAACGCCAAGGCACTAAGACACCAAGTGAAACATCTTTTTCACCTTGCGGTTCAGGGCTTCTGTACATGATACCTAATGCATTAACTAATGTCAACCAATAGAACCAATAAAGTGTTACCAAAAATTTTATACAACCGGTCTGAAGACTCACTCGCAGTAGGTGAGGTCAGGCTGGTTTCGTGTGGTCATCCGTCTACGTTTTGAAGGGGAGGAGTTTGTCCCACTTGAGGAAGCAGCAGAATCTTTTTGTCGTGTGGTCATGCCCCGTTTGTACCCATCATCCTCGTCTGAACTATCCTCTGCAAGCCGCCGTTTCCGCACCTTCGACCTCTGACGCGCTGAACGTTGTGATCGTGGAGCGTCACCATTTTCCTACAAAATTATGAACCATCAAATCTACAAACTTACAAAACAGGCTACACAAAACACATTTTCAAACATAATGAAAAATCCAAGGACACTGAGTTGGTGGATGCTTCAGATTTTACACCTAACAAAGAGTTTGACTGTCTTGTTCAGGGAATTACCTTGGCAACGCAGGTGGGACAGAACCAGTCACCTTCTGGCACTTGCATGACCTTTGGTCTGAGGCAGAACATGTGACATCCACGATCACAGCCATCACACAAGAGCAGGTACTCATCATCATCACCCTTACGGCACACCTGACATGTCTGTGGACATACATGAACATTCCATCAATTTATGCACGCCAGTAGAAAACACATTTGCCAGGTTTTAACATGAATCACCAAAATTAAGATGGAGAATTTAGTGCTCCCATTAATCAAAACCAAACCTTAGCATATGAAAATACACCAAAAACAAGATTTGAAATTGAACATTAAAATGAATTATATGAATACATTAAAAATGTTCAAAACCTGCGTGGATGCGTTTGTGTGTTCTCACCACTTTGATGACAGATCTTTCCCAGGCTATGGCCTTCTCCAGCTGTAGCAGACAGAGAGAAAGCTGAGATGCACTGCGACAACGGTCCAGAGCCTGACGCCAAGTCCTCAACCTGGGCGTGATTTCACTCTCCAAACTACACAAACACAAACACACACGTCTAAACTAGTACAAGGCATACATGATAAACAATGATTGCTGCCAGATCTTAACAGGTATGCATTTTTAAATGCTAAAGCATACTCGGTGACCATTAGAAAGAACAGTGATTAAGAAAGCTAGACAAACTTATTCCATATTTAAAGGTCAGAATTAGAGATGGGACGATAGAGTTATCTCAAGATTCGGTTCGATATACGATATGAGGTTTACGATTCAATGAAATATCGAATCAATATAATATAATTAATAACACTTTTTTATATTTTCTCATCAAAATAAAGTTCTTTAATACATAATTGAAATGCTCAGTTTAAATAATAAGACTGGCTCATTTACCTTTCTCTATGAGAAAAGATCACAAACAAATACTCTTTCAAAAATAGTGGGGTACATTCAGGTTGATCAGGTGCAGAACGAACAATAGAACTGAACAGAACCGGTCCTGCAAAAGTATGTGAAAGTGTATATTTTATTTTTTAATAATTTATTATAATCACATTTTAACTTTGTAAAAATAAAACAATTCTACATTCTATGAATTAATATTATATCATGAAATGGTATGTATAATAATGATATGAGCTGTCACAGTTTGAAATAATGTGTACAATTTACAATTACTTAGATTGAGTTTACATTCATTTGTATAAGAAATGCTAAAAAGGTTACTGTCACTTTAAGAGTTTAATGAGCGCCTCAGTGTTACAGTTCAGTGAACAGTTCAAGGAGAATCTTTGGGTTTCTTTAGTGCATCCATGCTGCGTGAGATTAAAATGAATATTTCTTTTTACTTTTTTATCTGACTGTAAAGAACAGAAAGGATATTTAGACACATTATTCAATGAAAGTGGAGTCGCCTCATCTTTGAAGGACACATTAAATGGAGGATGCGATCCGCTTTAATCTCAAGCACTTTTCATCAAACAAGGTGATTTTCCAGGTATTCCAGTACTTACATTTTTAATGCTAAATTCAAGCACTTTAAGAACCCTTGTGTGCACAGTGTAGAAAAAAGCACAGTAGCGGTAAAATCAAGCAACAGAGAGATTGTGATGTTTGATTATCACATGGACAGAAAACAATGTTGCAAATTTCAAAATATCCAGTTATGCTACGATATGGTTCATCATTTTTTTTGGTTTGCAATAAATCAAAATTCGATATATCTCTAGTCAGAATATAATGTGATTGTTGACATTTTGTCTACTCTAATCAGCAAACAGCCCAAGACTTTGTTTGGAATAGCATACTACCATACTATATGTTTGTAGTATGTAAAGTGTGCAAATTATGTCAATCTATCCTTAACTAATTATTTGATCGAAGTGGAGACATTTTTAAACAAAACTGGTTCCAAAAAGCACAATACCCACCATGATGTCATGAGGTCACGCATACATCTGCTTAATGTTTAGCAATGCATAATATTTTTCATGCTAATTCAAAAAAAAAATACTAGGCAGTATTAGGTGTATACTGCTCAGTATGCAGTACATTAGTATTGCATTCCGAACACATCATTAAAAAAGGACCCAAGAGGGAAATGGTGTTATCTAGCGGCCATAGCACTCCTTGTAGTAATTTTGTAGTCTTGTGTGCTTTGGTTATGAGAGTTTCCATATGTAAAAAGAATATAAATAAATCACACTGGGTAAAACTAAAGTGATAAACTGGAATAAACACTAAAACATTAGGTCCAAATATCTGAAGTACTTTCTGAAGCACTTTCACCACTTGTTATTTCCCTGATGTCTCTAATATTTATCTAAACTCGAATCACCTGACAGCATCTAATGGCACTTCCTCTCCGCCAGGTGGAGGAGTCAAAGGGGCTAGACGCACCACCTCTGCCAGATTCCACAGTGGCTCCTTCAGATATCGCCGCTCGATGTTGCGTTCCAGGTTAGTCAGTCGAAGAACAGCCAGGTCCAGAGGGTTGTTGGGAAATCGCAAGAGATCAGACCAGTCCTTTTTAGTACGGACCATCCAGTCGTCTCTGGGGTCCACCTCATGCTCATAATACTTCAGGTCCTCCCGTGTGGAGTCTGCCTCAGGAGGGGTGAAGATCTGAACCAAGGAGAAGCGTCGATACAAAGAAATTAATAAAAAAAAATAAATAAATAAACAAATTATATAAATTATTTTAATAATTATTTCATTACTATTTATTTATTTTTAATGATGCTTTGATTTTTCTCCCCAATTTGGAATGCCCAATTCCCAATGCACTCTAAGTCCTCGTGGTGGCGTAGTGACTCGCCTCAATCCAGGTGGCGGAGGACAAATCTCAGTTGCCTCCACGTCTGAGATGTCAAGCCGCGCATCTTATCACGTTGCTTGAGCACGTTACTGCGGAGACACAGTGCGTTTGGAGGCTCACACTATTCTCTGCGGCATCAAAGCACAACTCACCATGAGCCCCACCGAGAGCGAGAACCACATTATAGCGACCACGAAAACGTTAACCCAACGTGACTCTACCCACCCTAGCAACCGGGCCAATTGATTGCTTAGGAAGCCTGACTGGGGTCACTCAGCACGCCCTGGATTCGAACTTGCGACTCCAGGTGTGGTAGTCAGCGTCAATACTTGCTGAGCTACCCAGGCCCCCTGATAGTATATTATTAAATTATTTAAATAAATGTTATTAAATTTATTTCATTCTACCTTTCTACAATCTATATTTACTGAATAAGTATAGTGTGGATAAGAAGCAATTTAGAAGAGTGGAAATGGCATGGGGAAATTGTGTGAATCAGACTTAAAATAAATACAATAAACAAATAAGTAAAAAAAAAAAAAAAAAAAAAAAGTTTTTTCAATCACATGACCACGGCCCAACTTGTCGGAGCATGCGCTTTGTCACGGTTCTGACGATTAACTAAATATGTTTCTATCAGAACTCCAGCCCTCACACTTTACGGAAGCACTCTTCAGTTATTCATAAAGTTATGTCATAAAGTTTGCTATATTTAGTAATATAGATGGACTTGATTTGTGGGGTGCCGTTCTTTAGTACCTGAAACTGAGGGGTTGATGATTCCAGATTAGCCACTGTTTCAATCTCTGACTCGGGAGTGGCCACCTGGAAATAAAGATTGTGGACACTGTGATATCCCAAGTAGCGTTGGGGAAGCTACACTGAAATGGCATAATGCCAAACTACTCATAACTTAAGGCAGTGAAGCTCTAGTCCACATACCAGTTTGAAAATGTAGTTGGCTACATGGCAAATTACTAATGAAAGGTGGCTAACGACACTAAAAAGTGAGCAAAGGCTGTCCAATTAAATAAAAATAAAAATGCACATTCGTACTTAAATCTGTGCAGTCGAATTTTAGATGCCTGCCAAGCACTGATGATGACTTAGGTGGTCTTTAGTTGTTGCATCTGGCTCAGTGTCTTGCACAATTAGCAATGCGTTTTAAAATGCTATGTCAAGCTGAAAGGAGGTTCTGTGGACGGAAACGTCTTGTTGATGAGAGAGGTCAAGGGAGAATGAATGAACGAAATTTTAATGAACAATTCTTTGAACATAGCCCTTGACATTCAAAAGTTTAACCCACAACTGGTCATTAAAGTAGGGCCTCATAGTCTGCTAGTTTTGAGTGCGGGCACTCCCAGTTATACAGAAGCTGGCAGCGTAAGGGCATAGCAGCCATTTCAGCCCTCATTTAAGGAGATATTACACTCATTCTGCAGAGTCTCCTGGCAGCACTAAAATGATTTGCTTAAGAATTACTCCAATACCGCACATACAACTCTCCCCGAAGCAAAGTGGTCATTCGGCTGCTCCATCATGACAAGGTGGGTTCCCTCAGGAATATGCACAATACGTAGCATTCGCATTTGAATTCGAATTTGAATTCGAATTTTTAAAAATGCACTTAAATGCGAAACATTTGGATGGAAACCCAGCTAGTGACACCATCCAACTTAAATGTAGACAAAATGCAACTAACAGAAAACTTAAAACAAACACTTTATATAAAACTCAAAAGCAAAATGTTGGTAAATGACAAGATGCAAAAAAAAAAAAAAAAACAATGCTTGGAATACTGATAGTGAGTAAATTGCTGACATTTGTTGAAACTGTTGAAAATGTCCTGAATCCTAATCTAAAATGAACTGTCCAAACAGACAGATTAACTACATTTGAATCAGACTTTCCAATGCTACTTGAGAGAAAGAGGCAGATCTAGTAGAGTGCATTTGATTGCTTCAGCTCAGTCGGATGACAGAAATGGTGCGCAATAAAATATGACAAAATACAGTAATGTAGTATCACACCAAAAATATCCTGTTACAGGAAAATCTACACAATAGGTGAGCTACTGCGACAGATGTGTCACTAATTTTAGTTAACATATTTATTAACACTAACGAGTGTCTGCTGGTGTCTCACTGCTGCAGTGGTGACTGCATACAGTACAAGCACACAAACAGCACCACTCGGTGGTTACTAATGCAGCAAGACAAGATTAAAATACAAAATAGCTCCCATGTCAGAGTGACCTAATGTTTTTGTGTTTAAGAACCGATTATTTTGGCACAAGAAACCTGCAACTACAAGGCCACTGTTAAAAGGGGCTTTTGATATGAACTGAACAAGACTACTAATGACCTAGTGTTTGCTGTATGTAACAAACAAACTTCAACTGAAAGTAATCAAGATCCTGTTAGACGCCCCCTTAAATGTGCTTCATGCATCTCTTACCTTGAGCTGAAGATCTGCACCAACTACCCTCAGCTCCAAGTCTTCCACCCACTGAAGAACACTCATGTCTATCTGCAGGGCTCTCTCCTGCTCTTTCCAGGCCTGTTTAGATGCCTCCATCAGTGCATCACCCTCCTCCACTGTCATGTGGAAGATGGGGTCTGACAAGGAAAGAGACAATAAATGTGCTGCCATCAAGAAAAGAAACAGAACAGCTGTTTGTCATTCTCTTTGTTGATCCTCACCAGTGACTGGGCGTTTGCAGACCTCAGCTAGATACTCCATGTGTTTGGTAAGGTGTTTGTGGAGCACCTTCTCTCGAATGCCTCGTGGATGCAGGGTGCTTAGAATGGCCGTCAGCTCCTCTGGTTCTTTCACCCACCACCAGCCCTTTACCATTTCTGTAGAAAAGAAAATAGGTTTAACCAATAATGACTGACAGTACAATGGATTTAAACAATTTTGGTTGGCATATTGTAGAAACAAAAATTATAAACAAATGTCCTATTGGTGTAAATGCTACTAAAATACAAACAGAAATAAAATAAGTTTATAATTTTTAATAATGCCTGTAAACACTGCTATAATGTAACTCGTTTATAAAACATTAAATACATTATTATTAATAAATGAATAGCTCAGACCCATAAATGTGATTAGATGAGCCATGTTTGAAGCAGTTTAAAGAAGCACAACCCACACCTGTGTCAGCAGATCAATCGAATTCTATTTTTGTTTTCCTCCCAATTTGGAATGCCCAATTCCCAATGTGCTTTTAAGTCCTTGTGGTCGCATACTGATTCGCCTCAGTCCGGGTGGCGGAGGACGAATCCCAGTTGCCTCCGCATCCGAGACCGTCAACCCGCGTATCTTATCACATGGCTTGTTGAGCACGTTGCCACGGAGACATAGCGCGTGTGGAGGCTTCACGCCATCCAACGCGGCAACCACACTCAACTTGCCACACGCCCCACTGAGAACGAACCACATTATAGCGACCACGAGGAGGTAACCCCATGTGACTCTACCGTCCCTAGCAACCGGGCCAATTTGGTTGCTTAGGAGACCTGGCTGATCGAATTCTATATTAATAATCTACATATATATATTTATCACCCATTATGCAAATACACTTAAAAAGAAGACTTGTTTATTGTGCATATTAAGGGCGGTTCCTAGGCACAATACAAAGCGTAATACACTTGACAGCAATTAATTTATAAACACACTGTACAAATAAATTGCATAGCTAATGAGCAAGGGTTTCTGTCAGAGGTAGACCGATATATCGTTTTTACTGATTAACCTGTTCCCATAGTTTATTTTGGAACTATCGGTTATCTGCAAAAATCTATGCTGATAGTTTATATTTTGATTTAATTTCAACAGTATAACAGCAGCCACAAGAAGTGAAATAAAACAATCACTGACACCTCATGGGGATTTGTTGGATCTAAATCTTTCATCATTGACAATATTCATCCATATTTTCATTTTCACTTCAATGCATATTTTGTTATTTTAATTCAATGAATCAAGTGTCTAAATTGAAGCGAGAGCATGCAAAGAAAAATGCGACTATATAGAAACGTGCCCCGCAGCACATACATTGTGTCTCCAACTTTCTTGTGAATAATAATAAAAAACATTACCTGGTGATATATAATATCCTCAATTTGGTAAATATAGTCTATACATCTTAATTTGGTAAATACTTAATTATAGAGCATTCTAACTGAGCAAATTCTCTGTCATTTCAAAATAAGAGTCCCAAAATAAGTAAGTGTATTCCAGGCTTGTTTAACGTTAAAAGTCCTGCCTCTGCATAATGCACCAAATCTTAATTTTTTTCTGGTTATTATTGGGATATGATTGCACAATAAACTGCATCTGGAATTTTGTTAATTTTGGATTGTTGTAGCCTCTACGTCTGTCCCCGTCTAAGTAAGGAAAGACTACAAAATTTTAACTTTCTTTAAATCAATAAAAAAAAAAAAACTATCTGCCGATTAATCGGTTAACGGCCTTTTCCACCACCTTAGTTATCGGTATCAGCAAAATCCACTATTGGCTGACCTCTAGTTCCTGAAGCTCAACTGGTAGAGCACGGCACTTGCAACCCCAAGATCATGTGTTCGATACCCAGGGAGCACACACACTGAAAAAATGCCTACCTTAAATGCACTGCAAGTCGCATTTATCCCAAATGCATAAATATAAATGTAATGAACATCTGTCACTGTCACCAACTATTTCATGGTCATAACTTTTCTAACAAAGCAAAATATCTTGCTTATTTGTTCCAAACAAAACTCTTGATATCTTTTAAAAATTGTCAACCCCAGCACAATATTTGTGTTACTATGGCACTCACCCAGTGGAATAGGCTTCACCACCAGCTGAGTAAAGAATTTCAGCTCAACCTCTTGGAAGAGATTGGAGGGTGGTCGGCCCCGCCTCTTTGCTGCGCTGGATCTCGAGTGCAGACGAGATGGCCCACTGCCCCTCCTGCGCCTCCTACCGGCCCTGGGAGCTGGAGTGGAGCACACCTGAGGTGGTGGAACTGTAGTCTGCAACTGTGGGCAGGACTGTGGACACAGAGAGAAGCGATTAGGATGAGAAAAGTATATTGTAAGGTTTGACATTATTACAAAATATTGGCTACTTAGCTATTAACAATATCATGTAAAAGTGAATCTTATTTTGCACCCCAAAAAATCTAAAGAATACAAGTAATTATATTTTGCATGCAGAATTGCCTATTTTAGGACCCCTTTCACGCATCGATAATCGGAAAAATTCCCCAGTGATTTTATATATATATATATATATATATATATATATATATATATATATATATATATATATATATATATATATATATATATATATATATATATACACACACACACATACATACACACACACACAGTATATACAGGTGCATCTCAATAAATTAGAATGTCGTGGAAAAGTTCATTTATTTCAGTAATTCAACTCAAATTGTGAAACTCGTGTATTAAATTCAATGCACACAGACTGAAGTAGTTTAAGTCTTTGGTTCTTTTAATTGTGATGATTTTGGCTCACATTTAACAAAAACCCACCAATTCACTATCTCAAAAAATTAGAATACATCACAAGACCAATAAAAAAAAACATTTTTAGTGAATTGTTGGCCTTCTGGAAAGTATGTTCATTTACTGTATATGTACTCAATACTTGGTAGGGGCTCCTTTTGCTTTAATTACTGCCTCAATTCGGCGTGGCATGGAGGTGATCAGTTTGTGGCACTGCTGAGGTGGTATGGAAGCCCAGGTTTCTTTGACAGTGGCCTTCAGCTCATCTGAATTTTTTGGTCTCTTGTTTCTCATTTTCCTCTTGACAATACCCCACAGATTCTCTATGGGGTTCAGGTCTGGTGAGTTTGCTGGCCAGTCAAGCACACCAACACCATGGTCATTTAACCAACTTTTGGTGCTTTTGGCAGTGTGGGCAGGTGCCAAATCCTGCTGGAAAATGAAATCAGCATCTTTAAAAAGCTGGTCAGCAGAAGGAAGCATGAAGTGCTCCAAAATTTCTTGGTAAACGGGTGCAGTGACTTTGATTTTCAAAAAACCCAATGGACCAACACCAGCAGATGACATTGCACCCCAAAATCATCACAGACTGTGGAAACTTAACACTGGACTTCAAGCAACTTGGGCTATGAGCTTCTCCACCCTTCCTCCAGACTCTAGGACCTTGGTTTCCAAATGAAATACAAAACTTGCTCTCATCTGAAAAGAGGACTGTGGACCACTGGGCAACAGTCCAGTTCTTCTTCTCCTTAGCCCAGGTAAGACGCCTCTGATGTTGTCTGTGGTTCAGGAGTGGCTTAACAAGAGGAATACGACAACTGTAGCCAAATTCCTTGACATGTCTGTGTGTGGTGGCTCTTGATGCCTTGACTCCAGCCTCAGTCCATTCCTTGTGAAGTTCACCCAAATTCTTGAATCGATTTTGCTTGACAATCCTCATAAGGCTGCGGTTCTCTCGGTTGGTTGTGCATCTTTTTCTTCCACACTTTTTCCTTCCACTCAACTTTCTGTTAACATGCTTGGATACAGCTCTCTGTGAACAGCCAGCTTCTTTGGCAATGAATGTTTGTGGCTTACCCTCCTTGTGAAGGGTGTCAATGATTGTCTTCTGGACAAATGTCAGATCAGCAGTCTTCCCCATGATTGTGTAGCCTAGTGAACCAAACTGAGAGACCATTTTGAAGGCTCAGGAAACCTTTGCAGGTGTTTTGAGTTGATTAGTTGATTGGCATGTCACCATATTCTAATTTTTTGAGAGAGTGAATTGGTGGGTTTTTGTTAAATGTGAGCCAAAATCATCACAATTAAAAGAACCAAAGACTTAAACTACTTCAGTCTGTGTGCACTGAACTTATTTAATACACGAGTTTCACAATTTGAGTTGAATTACTGAAATAAATGAACTTTTCCACGACATTCTAATTTATTGAGATGCACCTGTATATCAGCATTTTTTCATATATACATTGGGATGCTTGTTCCACAATAGTCTTTGTGTCTTTAAATACAGATGAGCCAAAACATTATGACCAACTGACTAATATGCTTTTGGTCCTCTGCGTGCCGCCAAAACAGTGCCAACCCCTGAAGTTATCCTGTAGGCTCTGGGTTACTGATCAGAAGGTCGGGGGTTCAAGCCCCAGCACTGCCAAGATGCCACTGTTGGGCCCTTGAGCAAGGCCCTTGACCCTATCTGCTCCAGGGGCGCTGTATCATAGCTGACCCTGCACTCTGACCCCAGCCTAGCTGGGATATGTGAAAAAAGAAGAATTTCACCATATATGTGCAAATGTATAATGTGTGATAAATAAAGAAAATTATTATTATAATTATTAGTATCTGGCACCAAGGCATTAGCAGCAGATCCTTCAAGTCCTGCAAGTTGCGAGGTGGAGCTACCATGGATCGGATTTGTTGGTCCAGCACATTCCACAGATGTTCAATCTGATTGAGTTCTGGGGAAATTGGAGGCCAGGACAACACCTTGAACTCTTCATCCAGTTCCTCAAACCATTTCCGAACAATGTGTGCAGTGTGGCAGGGCGCATTATCCTGCTGAAAGAGGCCACTGCCATCAGAGAATACCATTGCCATGAAGGGGTGTACCTGGTCTGCAACGATGTTTAGGTTGGTGGCACGTGTCAAACTGACATCCACGTGAATGGCCAGATCCCAGGGTTTCCCAGCAGAACATTGCCCAGAGCATCACACTCTCTCAACCAGTTTGTCGTCTTCCCACAGTGCATCCTTAAGCCATCACTTCCCCTCATGGCAAATGGCACAAATGTACACGGCCGTCAACGTGACGTAAAAGAAAACGGGACTCATCCAACCAGGCAACCTTCTTCCACTGCTCCAAGTTCCTGTTCCGCCGCTCACGTGCCCATTGTAGGCACTTTTGATGGTGGACAGGGGTCCAAACTAGAGTTAAATACAGGTATCTCCTGACCTCCTCACAATTCTTGACATGCACACCCAGTGTTGTTGTTTCCACCATCTCCTGTTGTTCATCTGCTTGCACTTCATCGTGAAAGCAACAGCTCATTTGTGAGTGTTGCCACCTTGTGGACCCAC
The DNA here is from genome assembly GCF_019703515.2 of Myxocyprinus asiaticus. Classification (NCBI taxonomy): domain Eukaryota; kingdom Metazoa; phylum Chordata; class Actinopteri; order Cypriniformes; family Catostomidae; genus Myxocyprinus; species Myxocyprinus asiaticus. The sequence continues at coordinate 33,734,892 of NC_059372.1, forward strand.
TAATTAGTGCAAACAATTACAGGCACGCACTGCACGTTCAGAGTACGCACGGTTTAAAACATCTGGCCGCACACATTCAGTCCTTGAGCACTTTGTTGATGACATTAAATTGATATTACGCATCCTGTCCGCATTCGTGCAAAACCGAAGTATACTCTAGCCTTAAACCCCCTCCCCCCAAAATTACGCCAAAGCAAAAAAATCTCACTCACCACTATAATGTGTCCAGGCGTTTTACTTTTAATTTGCTTGCAATTTCCATTATTCTCATGATTTTTTACTTACAATCAGCATAAATTATATTCAATACACCAAATACTACTATAATGTATAAATAATTTAACATATATTTTTTTTCACAATAAAGTAAATACAAATTTTGATTAATGGGGTGCCTAAATGTCTTGAAAATTACGTCACAATGCAAAAATCTTGTCTTTAAGCAAAATATGATTTCTTATTTCGATTTTGGGATGATATATGACCTCGACATGTTTGTCACCTTGTATTGCACACAAAGAATTTTTAACCAGATGAGTTGAAGCAGTAATCAAATGCTTTTCAAGGTGCATTCATATTACCAAAATGCAAATAATATGTAAAAACTTTGGATGAAAGCTACTACTGGCTTTTTGCAAAGGTATGAGGCCCTATTAAGAAAGCCACATTTGTGAGCAAAAAGCATGTTTACATAAATATTTTAATATACATGCTTTCTGCCCATGGTTTCTTGGTAATAAGTAGCCTTAAAGTTGATGGGTAAATCCTGGTCCTGTTTTCCAATTTACACATGTAATATTCAAATCTTAAAGGAACATTCCATAACATTTGGGCTTTTTTTTAAAGAAAAAGATGGAGGACTCAAAATAAATTGTGGAAATCAACATTATGCCACAAATGCTGTCAATTGAGCTTAACTTGTATTGAACCTGGAATATTCCTTTAATTCCTTTAAAATGCTCTAGAGCAAGCAAGCTCCAGTACTGACCTGTGTGTAAAGAGGCTGCAGTGGAGGTGCGGTAAGTGGGGTAGATTTCAGCGGGACTGGAGTGTCATTAGTGGGTGATGCAGCAGTCTCAGAAATTTTCACACATGGCTGAGAGAGAGAAGCCTCATCACATGGATCTTTAGGTAACAGATTGAACCACTGGCCTTGTTTGTCTGCTAGCTCCTTCACCCTGTCCTCTGGTTGGCTGTTATCATCATCGCCCTGCCCGGCTCCAGACGCTGCAATTGGTGCACTATTGGTAGCCGTGTGCAGTGATTGGTCGAGAAAAGCCTGGAAGGCGGTCTGAGTGAGATCCTGCACGGGGGAGTTAAGGCCCGAATCCTCACCTCCTGATCTGCTGCTACGGCGGCGCCGTCGGTTCTTAGCAGCTCGGAGGTGGAGCTCCACTTCAGGTTTGATCTTCCGTGGGCGTCCCCGTCCTCGGGGGCTGCTCATCAGGGATGCCTCCCCTGGTAGAGGATCCGCCTCTGTAGGGGAAAGCTTGGATGATGGACGAGAAGAGGGGAGGGTCTGGGATGTGTTGAGTACTGGAGACAGGGGAAGCTCTATTTTTATCTCTGATTTCACTGGGCTCACAGGTTCATCACTGACCAGAACATCACCTAAAGCTGCAAACAAGGAAATAATTGTAAATAAGTGTGGAAACAAGAAAACCCAAGTAGAAAAGCCACTAAAAACCCAATAAAGAGCAATCTGTTGGCAAAGGGCCTGGGAAAGGCAATGGTCAAAATTGCCCTGTCTCAAATGTTACACTTGATGTGGACTTGTGGTCTCAGATTGCATAACTACACCATTAAGCCGGCAAAAAAGCTTTTTTTCTCTAATGATGGCCATTCAAAAGTAGCAGTGTAATTTGACAAAATAAAATGTAATAAAAAAATATCTGTATAGATATCCCTTTTTAGATATTTTCAAATAAATGGCCCATAAAGTTCAAAAGACCACAGGGTGTCCCATTTGTCATTGTATGATTCAAAAGTTAGTCTTACATCTGCAAGGACTGAGAATGGCATGCTACAAGTTTCCACTCACCCAAGATATCCTCGGCTCCCTCCACAAGCACACATCCCATGTAAGGCAGCAGCATGTACCTGCGACGGTACCGATCCTGTCCGAGAGACACTGCCCGCATAGAATGAGACGACTGTAGCAGCTTCTTACGGAAAAACACCTGACGCTGAGATACAGGAGAAAACATTATTGTTACTTCAATAAACAAAGAGCAGCCAACAGATTCTACTTCAAATTGTACTATTTAAATTGAGTTTATACATTTACCAGTCGGGCTGGGATAATGTTGATTTAATACGTAATTGCAATTCTGTATTGCTATTTAATGTAGTTGACGTGACAACTGTTTCACTCTTTTATACAGAATTTGCAGGTAAAAGGTAGCGATATGAAAATTTGTAGTTTTGCACAATCGACTAGTCATTGCGTTGTCTGAGCTATTATTCAACTAGTCAGTGTTAATTATGTATAATTAGGATGCACTATGTCCACGTGACCCCGATCAGATGCATTTCATAGGGTTATATGGACGCTAGGCACAGCCCTTTAACAGGTTAACTAATAGGGATGTGCTACAGTGGTCAAATCGAATAGTCGTCCAACAACTGATTAGCTGATTAGTGGGGTCGACTACTAACATTTACATTTTTATTTTTAATCCAGAGAAGCAACTCCTTGGTAAGCATTTTTGCCCGATTATAGCTTGCAGTGCTTAAGTGAATATTAGTCAGCACAGTAAAACCCTCTGCAAGAAGTTTCATCTCTTTAATGCTTTAGGTTCAGTCTTTTTATGTGCTGTTGTTACAGCCATCAAAGCGCTGCACCAACAACACATTACAAGATGATCACTGTCGGGCGTTAAATACTCAGCTATGAGTAAAGGCCCTGATATACTTCCGGATAAGTTCTTCTTCATTCAGGGAAAAAAATAAGTTTGAAACAGCCAAGCAACGGTATACTGTTTGTGAACATTCAGACACCAGCCACACCGCTGTGGAAGGCAATTAGAAGTACATTTAAATATGAGGACACTACATGTAAAACCTTAACTAATGTGACATTAAAATGTGATATCAATGAGTAGAATTCACACAAGATCAGTAAAAGATGCTATTTTATCTTAATAAAAAAATAAAATTGGGAATAAAATTCCCAATTTGGAATGCCCAGTTCCCAATGTGCTCTAAGTCCTCGTGGTGACGTAGTGACTCGCCTCAATCCGGGTGGCGGAAGACAAATCCCAGTTGCCTCCGTGTCGGAGACGTCAATCCACGCATTTTATCACGTGGCTTGCTGCGCGCATTACCGTGGAGACATAGTGCATGTGGAGGCTTCAAGCTATTCTCCGCGGCATCCACGCACACCTCAACACGCGCCCCACCGAGAGCTAACCACATTATAGCGACCACGAGGAAGTTATCCCATGTGACTCTACCCTCCCTAACAACCGGGCCAATTTGGTTGCTTAGGAGACCTGGCTGGAGTCACTCAGCACGCCCTGGATTCGAACTTGCGACTCCAGGGGTGATAGTAAGCGTCTTTACTCGCTGAGCTACCCAGGCCCCCCAAAGATGCTATTTTTAACCATTAAATGATGATTTAAATATATCTACAGTAGAAAATGTAAAATTTGGCTCGTTTACATTCTAAATTCATGGCACTAATGCACCTTGGAGAATTGGTAATATATGTACCATTTTTAAAGAAAACGTGAGCATGCAAAACACATTTCTTTTATTTCTTATGGGATTCATATTCAACTGTAGATTATAACTGAATGACAATCATAAAACATGGCAACATGAAAACAATGAAATGACCCCTGTTCAAAAGTCTGCATACCCTTAGTTCTTAATACTGTGTATTGCCCCCTTTAGCATCAATGACAGCGTGCAGTCTTTTGAAATAGTTGTCTATGAGGCCCCAAATTCTTGCAGGTGGTATAGCTGCCCATTCGTCTTGGCAAAATGCCTCCAGGTCATGCAAAGTCTTTGGTCGTCTTGCATGAACCGCACGTTTGAGATCTCCCCAGAGTGGCTCGATGATATTAAGGTCAGGAGACTGTGATGGCCACTCCAGAACCTTCACCTTTTTCTGCTGTAACCACTGGAGGGTCAACTTGGCCTTGTGCTTAGGGTCACTGTCGTGCTGGAATGTCCAAGAGCGTCCCATGCGCAGCTTTTTGCAGAAGAATGCAAATTGTCTGCCAGTATTTTCTGATAACATGCTGCATTCATCTTGCCATCAATTTTCACAAGATTCCCCGTGCCTTTAGAGCTCACACACCCCCAAAACACCAGTGAGCCACCACCATGCTTCACAGTGGGGATGGTATTCTTTTCACTATAGGCCTTGTTGACCCCTCTCCAAACATAGCACTTATGGTTGTGACCATAAAGCTCTATTTTGGTCTCGTCACTCCAAATTACAGTGTGCCAGAATCTGTGAGGTGTGTCAAGGTGTTGTCAGGCATATTGTAACCGGGCTTTTTTGTGGCATTGGCGCAGTAAAGGCTTCTTTCTGGCAACTCGAGCATGCAGCTCATTTTTGTTCAAGCATCGTCGTATTGTGCTCCTTGAAACAACCACACCGTCTTTTTCCAGAGCAGCCTGTATTTCTCCTGAGGTTACCTGTGGGTTTTTCTTTGTATCCCGAACAATTCTTCTGGCAGTTGTGGCTGAAATCTTTCTTGGTCTACCTGATCTTGGCTTGGTATCAAGAGATCCCCAAATTTTCCACTTCTTAATTAGTGATTGAACAGTACTGACTGGCATTTTCAAGGCTTTGGATATCTTTTTCCATCTTTATAAAGTTCCATTACCTTGTTACACAGGTCTTTTGACAGTTCTTTTCTGCTCACCATGGCTCAGTATCTAGCCTGCTCAGTGCATCCACGTGAGATCTAACAAACTCACTGACTATTTATACACAGACACTAATTGCAATTTAAAAAGCCACAGGTGTGGGAAATTAAACTTTAATTGCCATTTAAACCTGTGTGTGTCACCTTGTGTGTCTGTAACAAGGCTAAACATTCAAGGGTATGTAAACTTTTGATCAGGGCCATTTGGGTGATTTCTGTTACCATTATGATTTAAAAAGGAGCCAAACAACTATGTGATAATAAATGGCTACATATGATCACTATCTTTAAATAAAAAATAAAAAAAAATAAAATGTTTTGCATGATCAGTCATATTTTCAAAATCAATGCCAAAATTTTACAATTTCTGCCAGGATATGCAAACTTTTGAGCACAACTGTATATAGACCGTCATCATTATTATTCACATTTTAGCTTTTAAAAAATATATATAAATTCTACTTTATCAATTAACATGATGTAATAAAATAGCATATATTATTGATGATGAGCTGTGGGGGTGGAATAATTGTGACAATATCGTTTTTAAAAAAAAATGAGTGATCATAAAAATTTAATTTTGTTTTTTATTTAGTACTGCCTTGAAGCTAATTGACATAACAGATACTTGCATATATTCCACAAGACAACATATAAACTGAATGATCCTGTTCAAAAGTGTACTTTCCCTTGGCTCTTAATATGGTGTGTTGCTTTCTCGATGATCAGTGACTGTGTAATACTTGTTCATGAGTCCTTGCTTTGTCCTGAGCAGTGACGATGTCCACTTTTCTTAATCAAAATCCCACAACTACTGAACATTCTTTGGTTTCCCAGCATCCTCTGCACATTTGAGTTCTTCAGTGGCTATATAATATTGACATCCAGCTTTTCACACTTAGGACAACTGAGGGAATCATACACTATTATAAACCTTTACAAAAGGTGCAAACATTTATTGATGCTCAAAAAGGTAATGCAAGGACCAAGAACAATGGGGATGTAAACTTTTAAACAGGATGATTTGTGTAGAGTACATTTTGTGGTATGTAGCTGAAGGGCAGTACTACATAAAAAAAATATGATATTTTATCTCATATTTTTATACATTCTGAAAGGGGTGTGAAAACGTATAAGGGGGAATGCAAACTTCTGCACTTAACTGTATAAATACAGTAGTTTTTGAAAATGTACATTTAAATGTACAAATTCCATGTAGCCTATTCTATCCATATGATGTCATATTGTATGTGTCGGGTAAACATTTTAACACAAAATTTACAACACTGTAACCAAAAATTCAAAATACAGTCCCCATATCTCAACATTTAAGTGCTTGTACTATGTAAAAAGTAGCTGTCTGAATGTGACATTGTCTGATTTACCTCCGTGGCCATGGGGAAATGAACTTTCACAGTGACAGAAAACACGTTGCATTTTCACGTGTCGCACGAAGAAACGGATCAGCTTCTTTCAGCTCATAGTTGAAAATTTTTTTTATTAGGGCATTTTTAACTTGTGCTGACTGTCAGGACTACAAAGAGCATGAGCGCCAAGTGTCTGATGTCATTGCCATGGTAAACAGATACATTTCAAAATGAAAGTATCGTCAAGTAAACCTAAGACGCAACGAAATTGCTTCTCTTTGCTGCAAACAATACTTGAGACAATAGGAAAATGAGGATATTTAATTTCAGAAAAAAAAAATCAGATGAAAGCGGGACATCATTACACTTTAAAGAATTGTCGGGACACACCTCAGAAATGGGACGTCTGGTCAACCTACTTTAGAGGCATATGCGTTAAAAGGGTGACTCTTGTGAAAACAGTCTGAGGTAAAGTTGAACCAAAATCAGAGTTGACCTCATTAAATGCAGTTTAAATGTAACTGGAATATCACGCCTGAAACTAACGTGATGGTGACATTCAATGCATCCAATCCATGAGGTCAGTTTCCTTCAGAGTACATGTTCATGCGATACAACACAAATTAATGGATCTCTGTGCTTAAGTTAAACCACTACACAACTCAATATCTGACCAGTGGCTAATGACAGACATTTTGGTCACCTAGCACAAAATGTTGTCTTATGTGCGAGCTGTAACGGTGTATTATTGACATCTGGCAACAACTCAGGCACAGACCTTTGTTTTTACCCACCCCACTTGTCCCGTAAAAATCAAACTGAGATGTGATTGGCCACTTTTCATGTCGGTCAGATGGCGTCTTCCAATCTTGGGCGGTTTAAATATGTGTGCTGTGAGCCGGGGATATCGCAAATATAAAAGACATGTTTCTCAGACATGCTAAATGTATAGAAATGTTCAATTTTAATTTCAAGCAAGACTTCTCTATTATTATAAAATGTGGAAAACAGTAATAATAAAGAGCAAGTAAATGTGTCCAAACTTGTCTTTGGTAATCTTACCTTGGTCAGTTTATCAATCTGACGCTCCAGCTCAGCGACGCTGCAATTATTAGGGCTCTCAATCTGAGGAAAAATCACAACACTATTGAATCACACAGGTCACAAAACAGTTAAATCATGTCATCAGCTGGATAAAAAAAAAAAAAACGTGCGAAAAATAGCTCTAAAACAAAAGTTGCTTTTGCTTTGCAGAGATTCTTTAAGGTTTCAGTACCTCAGTTTGCTTGGGTTCCTCTTTGGGTTTGCGGCGTCTCCCTCTCTCCGACACACAGCTCTCCTCAATGCTCTCTTCCTCGGCTTCACCCACGCGAGCACTGCGCCTGCGCTCCTCAAAACACAGCTCCTCTTCTTGGCGACCAGTCTTCTGCATCAACGCAGCCTTCAGTCTGTACAAACAAACACAAACAAACAAGTAAATACTTGTGAGAAGTATAAAGCTGACCATTGGAGCGTCTTAAAGTGGACATATAATAAAAAACAGGATTTAATTAGCTCTTCTCAAACAGAAGAATTCAATGTGCGATGTTGACATTTTAAAAGGATAAAAACTCAAAGCGCCCTCCCCACCCAGATAATTTATAAAAATTAAGCAGAAATTTTCATGGTTGTGATGTTGCAACACGTGAAGAGGTTAGCCAATCATAATGGAGTACATCATAATTCAGCAATCATATCAATGGAATTGCAAAGACATTCTGTATACTTCTAGAAAATGGTCATCTAAAGCCAAAGTGCAAAACTGTTCTGGTGCAACCATTTTGTGTACTGCACCCTTAAGGATTCTGTTCAGCATGAGCAGCAGTTGATGTTTTTCTTCTTTCTTACAAACTTACTTTCGTAGTTTGCTTTCTATAATCCACTTGTTTTTCCTATAAGTTGCCATGTTCTCCAACGTGTTGTCAATCTCTCTGCAGAAACAAAGGTTGAAAATTTACTTCATATGTAGACCCGTCAAATGCTGTTAAATTACGTTCTTTTACCACTCTCATAATTTAATTCCTACCAACCTGGTGATTATGTTGCTGGCGTTGAGTTCCTCTACAAGAAAGACCAGTATGGAGGCTTTGACATCAGGGCTGAGGGTCTGGAAGCTCTTTGTGCGGAGACTATTACACACCTCCAACTCAAAGCCGTGAGCTTCCAGAAAGACCCGCAGCACCTCGGACACAGTGCCGTGGTTCAGCTCCAGATCAACCAGCTTCTCCCCCAGGATCTTCACAGACTGAGAGCGAAAGAGTCTACATTACTTACTGATGATTCAAATGCCTTAAGTAGCAGTTTTGTACATGGAAAAAAAATACAAAAATAAAAAAGACTTGTTTAAAATTAATACAATCATGTTCTGACTTACATTAGTTCCTGCTAAATAGTCTGTAGACAAATATACAGCTCTGGAGAAAATTAAGAGACCACTGCAAAATTATCAATTTCTCTGGATTTACTATTTATAGGTATGTGTTTGAATAAAATGAACATTTTTGTTTTATTCTATAAAGTACTGACAACATTTCTCCCAAATTCCAAATACAAATATTGTCATTTAGCGCATTTATTTGCAGAAAATGACAACTGGCCAAAATAACCTCAAATAATGCAAAGAAAACATGTTCATATTCATTTTTAAACAACACAATACTAACGTTTTAACTTAGGAAGAGTTCAGAAATCAGTATTTGGTGGAATAACCCTGATTTTCAATCACAGCTTTCATGTGTCTTGGCATGCTCTCTACCAGTCTTTCACATTGCTGTTGGGTGACTTTATGCCACTCCAGGTGCAAAAATCAAGCAGCTCAGCTTTGTTTGATGGCTTGTGGCCATCCATCTTCCTCTTGTTCACATTCCAGAGGTTTTCAATGGGGTTCAGGTCTGCAGATTGGGCTGGCCATGACAGGGTCTTGATCCCTATCCACACCTTGATTGACCTGGCTGTGTGGTATGGAGCATTGTCCTGCTGGAAAAACCAATCCTCAGAGTTGGGGAACATTGTCAGAGCAGAAGGAAGCAAGTTTTCTTCCAGGATAACCTTGTACGTGGCTTGATTCACGCGTCCTTCACAAAGACGAATATGCCTGATTTCAGCCTTGCTGAAGCACCCCCAGATCATCACCGATCCTCTACCTGGTTGTCTAATGGTTATTCAAAGACCTGGAGAGGTCTGCAAGCCACAGTGTCTTGCACCCACTGTGAAATTTGGTGGAGGATCGGTGATGATCTGGGGGTGCTTCAGCAAGGTTGAAATCAGGCATATTCGTCTTTGTGAAGGACGCGTGAATCAAGCCATGTACAAGGTTATTCTGGAAGAAAACTTGCTTCCTTCTGTTCTGACAATGTTCTCCAACTCTGAGGATTGTTTTTTTCCAGAAGGACAATGCTCCATACCACACAGCCAGGTCAATCAAGGTGTGAATGGAGGACCACCAGACCAAGACCCTGTCATGGCCAGCCCAAGAAGATGGATGGCCACAAGCCATCAAACAAAGCTGAGCTGCTTGAATTATTGCCAGGAGTGACATAAAGTCACCCAAATACTGATTTCTGAACTCTTCCTAAGTTAAAACGTTAGTGTTGTGTTGTTTAAAAACGAATATGAACTTTCTTTGCATTATTTGAGGTCTGAAAACACTGCATCTTTTTTGTTATTTTGTCCAGTTGTCATTTTCTGCAAATAAATGCTCTAAATGACAATATTTTTATTTGGAATTTGGGAGAAATGTTGTCAGTACTTTATAGAATAAAACAAAATTTGTATTTTACCCAAACGCATACCTATAAATGGTAAACCCAGAGAAACTGATAATTTTGCAGCGGTCTTTTTTCCAGAGCTGTATATGAAAAGTCATCAAATTATGGTAGTTAAATGTGTTGCAAACAGTGTTAATCTCAATGTTACCCAGTGAACTTAATTAAAGGGTTAATTGCCTCACTCAATCACATTTTACATATGTGAGATTAATCAGCTCTATCCACAATGAATCTAATAATACAGCTTACATCTGCAGACAATGAAGCAAATGAACAGGTGAACTTCAATTAAATTACATGCTAGTCAGAATGCGTAACTTGTGTAGTGAATAAGCTGTTTTTGTCAATTTATCAACTAAATGTTATTTTTGTTGATTAAATTATATGGCACTTAAATCAGTGCAAAACTGACTAAAATTAATGACATAAAAAATATTGACTACATTTAAAACACATTTTCATCAAAAAAAAAAAAGACTACAATAAATAAACGGTGAAAATTACCACAAGTTAAAAGTATTTTATTTAATCGTCTTCATGCATTGCGCTCTTGAAAACGTATAAAACAATCTGTTTTAAGTCATTTAACCTGCTACAGTTAAACAACTGAACTCGATACACTGATTTCACACTAAAGACAAACCTGGTAATAAGAGGGCAGTCCAGGATCATGCAGAGCAGCCTCCACCAGTTTCATGAGCAGATCCAGGAGCTCACCCTGGCTTTTCTCCAGGCCGAGAAGACCCTCCTGCAGAGTGCTCAGGCTGGGAATATCTTTGGGCACCTGGAGCCCCAGAATCTTCCCGTAACCATGGAGGAACTCAACTACCCTCAAACAGTTTGAGAAGGCCAAACCCGACAGCAGCAGTCCTGGTATCCGTGACAACGTTGGGAGGGGCTTCAGGAGGAGACAGGAGAGAACACATTAGTCGGGTTCACGACCCTTTTGAAAATACCGGTAAATTTTGCTCTGGCAATTTTCCTTAATGCAAAGTTGTATCATTAGTACCAATAAATGTCCTTTTTGATTGTATGAGTGAACAGCACATTTGGTATATTTACCAGTAAAAGCAACTTTTCTGTAAATTTTCCTGTAATTGACCTGGTTGCATGTGTGAACGGGGCTACTGAGCAAGGTTATAATAGTTTAAAATTTTTAATTTAGTTTTTATTTCTATTTCGTTTAAAAATTGTCTATTTTCTAAAATCATATTAAGTGATACATATAGAATGGGGAAAACAGGCATTCGTGCAACGTGGGTCGTATAGCTGGACACCCAAATGTACAGTTTGTAAATAATACTTATAATATTACAAATCTTAATTTTAATAAGAACAACTGAATTTCATTACTGATATAACAGTAGACTTGTCGCAACTCTGAAAACTGAACATCAAACAAAACCTATACCAATTCCAAATTAAATGTAAAACAAATTACTGACTGACGGTGCAAGACAGAATGAGTGAAAAGACTGTAGCTGTATCTGAAACCGCCCCCTATCCACTATATAGTGCACTATTTTGGGTGTCGGCCTCCGAATTCTGAGTGAGCCACTTGTTCCCTACTTTTGTTCATTCATTCTTACCCACAATGCACTCTAACGAGTGTGCAGGTGAGAGAGCACGAGTAAGTGAGTGGGCGAGAGAGATGCCAGTTTACTACTTCACTCCTGCAATGTTTTATTTCATGCTGAATGTAGTAAATTACTTTTTGACAAATCATTACTTGATTAAAATAACAAAATATAGACAGGCAAAACATACAGATACATTTAAAAATGTACTCTTTATTTATATTTATACAGAATTTTGCCATTATGAAGAATTTTTATTTACTAAATAATTCACTGAGGTGATATTTTAACTCAGGAGACTGCACACAGTGGAAATGATAACTCTGTGGATGATTTAAATATTCTGTTATAACATATAGGTTATGATAACTTTGGTGCTGTTATGGTTGGATGAGGGCGCTATGCGCCCAGAAACGCTAACTAGCTTGTATTGGAGTTTAAAGATATTTAAGAATAACAAATAAATACAATAATGTACATTTGATAAAATGTGCTTACTCTTTATATTAACATATTAAAAATGACAAACAGAATGAAGATTTATAGTATTAATATATTATTTCATAAGAATAACAAGGCCTAAGTATTTTTAAAGTTCATATGTGACGTTGTTTCAGTACAATACTGTACATTCTATATATATATATATTTTTTTTTTATATATTTTAATTTTTATTGAATAATGTGTATCTATATAGTAAAAAACAAAAAAAACAAAAAAACAAAAACAAAAACAGTGTATTGTATACTGTACAGTGTATGTTATTATTTGTATATTGTTGAGTGTAATTATGTGTATAACAGATGTTTAAATTGTGTTGTGTTAATTTGATGTTTTAAGTTGAGTGTAATTATGTGTATATTAGACTTTAAATTGTGTTGTGTTAATTTGATGTTATTGTAAATTGGTATATGTCTCATCACTGTCACGACTGCTATGTTGATCGGAACTGCACCCAAGAATTTCACACACCATTGCACTTGTGTATATGGCTGTGTGACAATAAAGTGATTTGATTTGATTTGTTTCTGCGACAGCCCCAGATGCTCAGAGTATATGTCAGCATCCGAATTCACTCACTCCTGAGATATAGTGCACTCACTGCCATTCACTATATAGGAAATAGTGAATGAGTGAATGATTTCCGACACAACTATTGTGTGTGTGTGTGTGTGTGTGTGTGGGCGGGGGGGGAGATATATATATATATATATATATATATAATACATTGCATTAAAATATGTAGCTAAATTCAATATACCTTCTTTTAGTATGTAAAATGTTATTTTATATTAATACATATTTTGCTTTATATGATTTTAACCACATTTTAGATATTTGTAAAATGTACAAATTCCATATAGCCTATTCTAGCCATATGATGTCGTATTGCAAGTGTAATAATGATATGACTTGTCAGTGCTTGAAATTTCTTGTCAGCTACACATTTTTATACAAAATTTGCAACATTGGAACTTAAGTTAAAATACAATTCCACATTTAAGTGCTTGTACTATTTAAAAAAAAAAAAATACAGCTGTATGAACATGACCCGCACTCTCTTATTTAACACTGTGGCCATGGGAAAGTGAACATTTACAGTGACAGCAAAACATTTGTAATTTGCGTTGATGACAGAGCAGCAGAGAGCGCCAAGTGCACAAGTAGTTGTCATGGTAACAGATAAATTCTGAGCGGATAGCTGCAAAACTAGAATGAAATTATCGTCAAATCATCGTGCAATGCAATAAAATATCTTCCCTTCCCTGCAATCGATACCAGACATGATACCAAGAAGGACGTTGAGGATTTTTAATAACAAAAAAAAACAAACAATGAGGCTAACAGCTGAAACCGGGACATTATTACATTTTTTGAGAAATGACGGGACACCCCTCTTAAAACCAGGACTGACAACCTGGTCACCCTACCTGATTTGCTTCTCTCCATGATGTTCTGCAGTGATTCCCTCCCGCTCTGTCTTTGCTACTGTAATGAGGGCAATAGGCATCTGCTAGTGCCATCACCACCTAGTGGCATCTTCATGTTAAGGTGATTAGGCGATTTAAAAACCTAATCGCAACAAAATGAAAACTAAATATTTTTTTTAATTATTTTTTTATTTTTTTTTTTCAGAGCCATGAAAATGTATTTTAATTAAGTTTCAGTTTTTCCTATTGTTGATTTTTTTACATTTAGTTAACGATAATAACCTTGCTACTGAGATCACATTTTTTCCCCCCATTCTGATGGTTTTATGCATTGCCCTGCAGCCACACAATTGGCTGATTAGATAATCACATGAATAAGTAGGTGTACAGGTGTTCCTAATAAAGTGCACAGCAGGTGTACGTACAATAACCAACAATACTGCATATTTTCTCTCACTGAAAATTTTTTTGATTTTGAGTTGGGAAACATGAACATCAATCCGGTACACTCACCATATGGTCGGCCAGACACATGTCCTCTGCAGGCTTCTTCATCTCCTCCAAGATCATCTGCTGTCTCTTCCTCTCCTCCATGCGTCTCTGAGCCTGTGCCCTCCTCTCCGCCTGCCTCTTCGCCGTTAGCGCAGCCTGGGCTGCGGCCTCTGCTTGAGCCTGGGCCTTGGCGAGAGCCTTGGCTTTGCTGCGGGCCCCTGCAGCCCTCTTCATGGGACTGGCCTTCTCCAGGTCCACTGCTTCTACTGCCGGTACTGAGCTCTTCTTCCTACGGCCGCGCTTTTTGTGCTGTTCAGCACCCTGTGGAGGGCTGTCTTTCTCTGATGTCTGGTCTTCATATCCCTGTTCTTGCTCTTTGGCCTTCTCCAGCTGCTCACATACATCAGAAAACACTATTAAAGTTCCAAATACTGGGATTCAAACTACGACACTAATATTATTTAGCAATCAAATTAATGTGAAGAGCAGAGTAGATATTCACCAATGTATTTGTTTTAACAAATGTTGCCTGATGTGTATATAAAGTTTCCCATAGTTTTTGAGCAAGGAATTTCTAAGACATTTATGATTACTGGATAATAATAATAATTAAAAAAAATTTAAAAGTGCATTTGTTGGAGCATAACTATCAAAATTAATGTTCACTATAGAAATTTCCACTTCCAATTTGACATTGTAAAAAATGTTGTAATTTCTACACCACTAGCGTCACCAAACAATTACAAAAATAACAGTTAGTGCTGTCAGTCAATAAAAATTTTTAATCGCGATTAATCGTATAATTTTTCGTGGTTAATTGCAGATTTTTGAAGTGCTGAAATTTGACTTTATATATACTTTTCCTGTCAAAATGTATTTATTTTCTTCTTAGGAAAGAAAACAAAACAATATGTAACAATTTAATGCGTTATTAACATCTTCCTAACAAAGCCTTCCACGGTATAAAGATAGAAATGCACTAAAACAGCACCAATTCAAGTAACATGAAAAGTTTCCCAATTGGGAGTTTGACTAATTGAAAGAAATAGTCTCCACATAGGTTGCAAATTCATTGCAATGGGCATTGAATCTTTTAAACTGTCATCCTCCACAATATTAATCAGCCGGTAGACTGTGGCGCTTTGTTACAGCAGTCGTGAAGCCACGTTCATGATTCGCGTCAGGGTGTCAGCACCAGCATCAAGCGCCGTTTTGAACTCCACATGAAAAGCGCTTACAGACAAAAACATCTCATCTAGGTTTTGGTGATAGTTAAGACTTTGCATGCTTCTGTGGTATTTAAAAGGTGCCTTACTGAGGCTGAAAAATACTTAATATCTGTCACAAGTTCCATCTAGGCTTGTTTTGTACATCAAATAGCATTAAGAGCTCCTTTCCCCATCAATTTATCACTGACACTGAATCACTGCTGTGTGTGTGTTTGTGTCTATGTAATGACTCCAGGCGGACACATCGCAAAGGTTCCACCCTTCCAACAATGTTTATGTTGGATTAACGATAAATGCGTTAATCGCGATTATGAAAAAATTCTGTGTTAAACTTTTTGAATTAATCGCACGTATTAACGCATTAATTATGACTAGTGTCCGACTGTTATGGTTTTTTTAGTGGCCGATGCTAATATCCAGACAGCATGGTGGCCGACAGGCCGATACAATGCTGATATAAAATCACACAATTTAATAAAGTAAATAAACATAAAATTGCAAAAAAAAAAAAAACATTTGTAAACTCTTATTTAGCACTATATTTACTCAATTTCACACAAAACTTTAACTTTGTAAAAAAATTATCTAAAAAAATAATATTGTATTTTAAATGGTAGATAGCAGTTTCTTCTGATTTCCGTTTAGTCATCAAATTTGAGTAATTTATTTGCCCATGAAAAAATTGTTAATATATTAGGAAGAAGGAAATAGTACACACAGTAGTCCAGCAACCATGGATGGCATGTGCGCATTAAACGCATTTTCTCAAAAAATACTAAATCAAACCAATTGTACATACAATGCCTAGTGAATAAGACATTTACTTTTAGCACACGTGAAGCGCTTTTACTTTGAAGTTGCACTCGCGCTCATGCAGACCCAACACTGGGTCTGCATGAGCGCAGCAATCTTCTCTTGACAACGCCTGCTTGGATAGTCACGGACTTACCATCATGATTTGTGAATCAGTGGAAATTTTGATCCTGATCCTAAAATTATTTTATTCTGGCTGATAGAATACACACTTCAGAGAAAGTTATTAGCTGAGCGCTCGACGGGAAGTAAACGCAGAGTTTTCGTGAGGTTTGTGAATTACATCTGTTTAAACGGGATATCTGCATATTTGCAAATGGTATATAATAGAAGTTTTATTTATATTTGCCTTTTATCATTAGAAAAGTTAATAGTGACAGGGAACTGCTGAGGAGAGGCTGATAGAATATGTGCTTTAGAGGCAAGAGGCTTTTAGAGGCAAATAAATGAGCGCTCCACATGACGCTGGATCTGCTCAAGTTTTGTGAGGTTTGTTTATAACATCTGTTTAAACAAGATATGTGCATATTTGCAAACTGTATATAATAGTTTTATTGATATTTGCCTTTTTATCATTAGACAAGACAGTTAAAAGTTACAGGGAACTGTTGAGGAGAGAGGGAGAATGAAACAGGCGAGCACTTGAACACTGAGCTCAAACGTGTCTGCCGCAGCTCTGATATGCGGAAAGTTTTAATGAGATCTGTGTTGCACACCGGTCTATTATTGTAGTAACATGATGGCATGTAACAACAAAATGAACCGTGATTGGTTGTTTACATGTCTCAGTTGCTTCACATGCAAGCATTCAATTTTCAGTGCCCTCAAGAAAAAAATCAGCCAAACTGGAAAATTTATCTTTCGGTATATCTCTGCGATATATCGTCGACTACTAATTTTGACAACTCCAATAGTAATGAGTTTTCAAACAGGTTTCTCAAACACTTCCATTATCTGCAATTGGTCAGAAAAACATAGTCCCACCACCAAACTAACGCTATTTGTTGAGTCAATGTTGCTATGATGTTTGAGCTGATCGAGATGCTCAAACAAACGGAGCAACGCGCCACAGTGTTTACACTTTTCAGTGAAATTAACCTACGAATGTCTTATTGCTGTCTCAGCATATTAAGATAGGACAAAGTATTTTAACAACATTTTTAAGTTCATGTTTTTTTAAATAAGGTTTGTGTCTCTTACCTTGGCTTTTCTTTTCTCCTGCCTTATCTTTTTATTCTTTGCATCCTCATTTCTTTTCATTCTTGCCTGCATTAGAAAAAGCACTCGGTATAATGAAATAACATTTCAAAGATGAAAACAAACACTCTCAAAAATGGATTTAGTAATTAAAAAATTCCAAAGCCAGCACACCTTTCTCTTCATTTTCTTCTTGATCTTAACCAGTTTCACTTTCTCCTCCTCTGTGAGCTCCTCTGTAAATAAAGATTACATTTAAATAAGTTGCAATCAACAGTAGGTTTCCATCCAAGTTGCGAATGTATGCAAAAAATCAGAATATTGCAAAAACAAATAGCAAAATATTGCAGCAAACGGAATTCATCAGGGACCAAGCACACATGGACCTTAGTCACAGTAGCACCATATTCAGTTTTTGACGGAATGAAACGAGTGTGTGAGGGACAGACTTGCAGTCTCTTCAATGGGTTGTACTGTTGTTTAAAGTGTTTTGGATCATTATGCAGACAAAACATTGAAAAAAGAATCCTTCAAAATACTTTTTTTTTTTTTTTTTTTTTAAATCAGCAGACAAAAAAACTCCACAAAGCACAAGTTGTGAATATTTGATGTGACCTAAGACCTTTATATGGCTTCATAAACCACATGCAGTTGAAGAGACTGCAAGTCTATATCTCAGCCTTGTTTTCAATCCCTTCAAATATCCAGTATACTGCTACTATGAAAAAGGTCTATGGCTAATACAGGCTATTAGGTCATCAGAATATTGTGCATTTGACTATTGGAAAGCATCCAGCAAATTAGATACAGCAGTCAGTATATATTTTATCTGATTTTTCTGATTCACAATGAATGGCTGTGGCTAGATATTTCTGTTATCATTTATGCACACACTGACACATTAAACACAGCAGAGTAAAGGGAACTCATTGAAGGGTTTAAAGCAGGGGTGTAAAACTCCAGACTGGACCGTCACTGTATGAGGGCCGAACTGTTAATACATGTGTGTATACTACATATACTGTATATTTCGATATATACACACAGCTGAAGTCAGAAGTTTACATACACCTTAGCCAAATACATTTAAACTCAGTTTTTCACAATTCCTGACATTAAATCGTAG
Organism: Myxocyprinus asiaticus; assembly: GCF_019703515.2. Taxonomy (NCBI): domain Eukaryota; kingdom Metazoa; phylum Chordata; class Actinopteri; order Cypriniformes; family Catostomidae; genus Myxocyprinus; species Myxocyprinus asiaticus. Next base: position 33,753,314 of record NC_059372.1, read on the forward strand.
AAATATTCCCTGTCTTAGGTCAGTTAGGATCACTACTTTATTTTAAGAATGTGAAATGTCAGAATAATAGTAGAGAGAATGATTTATTTCAGCTTTTATTTCTTTAATCACATTCCCAGTGGGTCAGTTTACATACACTTTGTTAGTATTTGGTAGCATTGCCTTTAAATTGTTTAACTTGGGTCAAATGTTTTGGGTAGCCTTCCACAAGCTTCTCACAATAAGTTGCTGGAATTTTGGCCCATTCCTCCAGACGGAACTGGTGTAACCGAGTCAGATTTGTAGGCCTCCTTGCTCGCACACACTTTTTCAGTTTTGCCCACAAATCGGATTGAGGTTAGGGCTTTGTGGACTCCAATACTTTGACTTTGTTGTCCTTAAGCCATTTTACCACAGCATTGGAGGTATGCTTTGGGTCATTGTCCATTTGGAAGACCTATTTGCGACCAAGCTTTAACTTCCTGGCTGATGTCTGAAGATGTTGCTTCAATATATTCACATACATTTCCGTCCTCATGATGCCATCTATTTTGTGAAATGCACCAGTCCCTCCTGCAGAAAAGCACCCCCACAACATGATGCTGCCACCCCCCTGCTTGACGGTTGGGATGGTGTTCTTCGGCTTGCAAGCCTCACCCTTTTTCCTCCAAACATAATGATGATCATTATGGCCAAACAGTTCAATTTTTGTTTCATCAGACCAGAGGACGTTTCTCTGAAAAGAAAGATCTTTGTCCCCATGTACACTTGCAAACTGTAGTCCGGCTTTTTTATGGCAGTTTTGGAGCAGTGGCTTGTTCCTTGCTGAGCAGCCTTTCAGGTTACGTCGATATAGGACTTGTTTTACTGTGGATATAGATACCTGTCTACCTGTTTCCTCCAGCATCTTCACAAGGTCCTTTGCTGTTGTTCTGGGACTGATTTGCACTTTTCGCACCAATCTATATTAATCTCTAAGAGACAGAGTTTGTCTCCTTCCAGAGTGGTATGATGGCTGTGTGGCCCCATGGTGTTTATACCTGCGTACTATTGTTTGTACAGATGAACGTAGTACTTTCAGGCTTTTGGAAATTGCTCCCAAGGATGAACCAGACTCGTGGAGGTCCACAATTGTTTTTCTGAGGTTTTGGCTGATTTCTTTTGATTTTCTCATGATATCAAGCAAAGAGGCACTGAGTTTGAAGGTAGGCCTTAAAATACATCCATAAGTACACCTCCAATTGACTCCAATTAGCCTATCAGATGCTAACTGGCTAATTGCCTAAACACTTGACATCATTTTTGGGAATTTTCCAAGCTGCTTTAAGGCACAGTTAACTTACTGTATGTAAATTTCTGACCCATTGGAATTGTGTTATAGTCAATTAAAAGTGAAACAATCTGTCTGTAAACAATTGTTGGAAAAATTACTGCCAAAACTATAGTTTGCTAATATGGGAGTGGTGTGGAGTGGTTAAAAAATGAGTTTTAATGACTTCAACCTAAGTGTACGTAAACTTCTGACTTCAACTGTATGTGTGTGTGTGTGTGTGTGTGTAATATATATATATATATATATATATATATATATATATACACACACACACACACACACACACACACACACACACACACACACACACACACACACACACACAGGCGGCAAAAAGTTTGAAATAATGTACATATTTTGCTCTTATGGAAAGAAATTTGTACTTTTATTCACCAAAGTGGCATTCAACTGATCACAAAGTATAGTTAGGACATTAATAATGTGAAAAATGACTATTACAATTTGGGGAAAAAATCAGAACTTCTTAAACTACTACAAACAGTTCTCATCAAAAAATCCTCCATGTGCAGCAATGACAGCACTGTAGATCCTTGGCATTCTAGCTGTCAGTTTGTCCAGATACTCAGGTGACATTTCACCCCACACTTCCTGTAGCACTTGCCATAGATGTGGCTGTCTTGTCGGGCACTTCTCACGCACCTTACAGTCTAGCTGATCCCACAAAAGCTCAATGGGGTTAATATCCATAACACTCTTTTCCAATTATCTGTTGTCTAATGTCTGTTTCTTTGCCCTTTCGAACCTTTTCTTGTTGTTTTTCAGTTTCAAAAGTGGCTTTTTCTTTGCAATTCTTCCCATAAGGCCTGCACCCCTAAGTCCTCTCTTACTGTTGTACATGAAACTGGTGTTGAGCGGGTAGAATTCAATGAAGCTGTCAGCTTAGGATATATGAGGTGTCTATTTCTCAAACTAGAGACTCTGATATACTTATCCTCTTGTTTAGTTGTACATCTGGCCTTCCACATCTCTTTCTGTCCTTGTTAGAGCCAGTTGTCCTTTGTCTTTGAAGACTGTAGTGTACACATTTGTATGAAATCTTCAGTTTTTTGGCAATTTCAAGCATTGTATAGCCTTCATTCCTCAAACCAATGATTGACTGACGAGTTTCTAGAGAAAGCGGTTTCTTTTTTGCCATTTTTGATATTTTTAATATTGACCTTAAGACATGCCAGTCTACTGCATACTGTAACTCAAAAACAAACACAAAGACAAGGTTAAGCTTCATTTAACGAACCAAATAGCTTTCAACTATGTCTGATATAATGAAAAGTGATTTTCTAGTACCAAATTAGCAATTTAACATGATTACTCAAGGATAATGTGTTGGAGTGATGGCTGCTGGAAATGGGGCCTGTCTAGATTTGATCAAAAATGACTTTTTTCAAATAGTGATGGTGCTGTTTTTTTACATCAGTAATATCCTGACTATACTTTGTGATCAGCTGAATGTCACTTTGGTGAATTAAAGTACCAATTTCCTTCCGAAACAGCAAAATCTGTACATTATTCCAAACTTTTGGCTGCCAGTGTATGTATGTATGTGTGTGTGTGTGTATATATATATATATATATATATATATATATATATATATATATATATATATATATATATATAGCTCTGAGAAAAAAAAAAAAAGAAAAAAAAAAAAGACCACTGCAAAGTTATCAGTTTCTCTGGATTTATAATTAATTATAATTAATAATAATTAATTTATAATTATAATTTTCTTTATTTATCACACATTATACATTTGCACATATACAGTGAAATTCTTCTTTTTCACATATCCCAGCTAGGCTGGGGTCAGAGTGCAGGGTCAGCCATGATACGGCGCCCCTGGAGCAGATAGGGTCAAGGGCCTTGCTCAAGGGCCCAACAGTGGCATCTTGGCAGTGCTGGGGCTTGAACCCCCGACCTTCTGATCAGTAACCCAGAGCCTTAACCGCTGAGCTACCACTGCCCCCCTATTTACTATTTAAAGGTATGTGTTTGAGTAAACTGTTCATTTTTGTTTTATTCTATAAAGTACTGACAATATTTCTCCCAAATTCCAAATAAAAATATTGTCATTTAGAGCATTTATTTGCAGAAAATTACAACTGGTCAAAATAACAAAAAGGTTGCAGTGTTTTCAGACCTCGAATAATGCAAAGAAAACAAGTTCATATTTATTTTTTAAACAACACAATACTAATGTTTTAACTTAGGAAGAGTTCAGAAATCACTATTTGGTGGAATAACCCTGATTTTCAATCACAGCTTTCATGTGTCTTGGCATGCTCTCTACCAGTCTTTCACATTGCTGTTGGGTGACTTTATGCCACTCCTGGCTCAAAAATTCAAGTAGCTCGGCTTTGTTTGTTTTGTTCCAGAGGTTTTCAATGGGATTCAGGTCTGCAGATTGGGCTGGCCATGACAGGGTCTTGATCCGGTGGTCCTCCATTCACACCTTGATTGACCTGGCTGTGTGGTATGGAGCATTGTCCTGCTGTAAAAGCCAATCCTCAGAGTTGGGGAACACTGTCAGAACCGAAGGAAGCAAGTTTTCTTCCAGGATAACCTTGTACGTGGCTTGATTCACGCATCCCTCACAAAGATGAATCTGCCTGATTCCAGCCTTGGTGAAGCACCCCCAGATCATCACCGATCCTCTACCTGGTCGTCTAATGGTTAGATGGAGACCTGGAGAGGCCTTCAAGCCACAGTGTCTCGGACCCACTGTGAAATTTGGTGGAGGATCAGTGATGATCCAACAACAAAATTTTGCATATGACCTCAGAATGTTCTGTTGTCTGTGTTTAAAGTTTTGTTAAGTTTGAATCTTGTGCTCACAAGATACTGACAATTAGTCATTACAGGCCACACAGTCATTATAGGCCACACCCAAAAACCTAATGGCTTATATCTTCCGAACGATTTAATGAATCAAAATTCTTTTGATAACTTTTTGTCAAGAGGGTCTGTAGATGATTTATTCAACATTTCATGCGAATTGGACAAACAGCCTAGAACAATTTAGAAAAAGTATGTCATTTTGGCCAAGGTTGTACCTCTACGATTTACAGTTTCTGACACCCAAATACTTTTAGGGAAGAAAAATAATAATAATAAGAAGAAGAAAATCTTAACAAGTACAATAGGGTTCCAGCACCTTTGGTGCTTGGCCCCCTAATAAAGCAGCATTTACATCCCAAATGTACAAACAAAACTGTCACTTTCGGGGAAACTGATGCAAAACAAAAATGAAAAATGGAAGTTGTAGCCACTGGGAAAGCAAATGTCGCTCTTTCATTAAATGTAATGTAAATGGTTTAGAGCGTGCAGATAAAATGCTTAGTTGAACTCACAACTGCATATCAGACAGTTCTGGGGGTTATAGTAGCCAATCATTCTGATGCCAGGTCTTAGTAACATCTGAGATGCTGTGTGATGATATTGCTCTGTTGGTTAGTCCAGTCATAAGCAAATTATTCAGTCACATGACATGAGGAAAAGTCACATGACTTATGATGCACATCAGTGTGAATTCATCACCTGAATATGCAAACTCACCCTTTGCCTCCAGCCTCTTCAGCAGCCTGGCGTCCACTTTACTGAGCAGATCCTCCATCTTGGGCTTTGGAGGTCTGCCGGGGCGCCTTCCCTGGCCTCCTCTGGCTCGGCAACCACGGGAACAAGGCTCTTTGTCTGGATTAGGAGGACGACCACGCCTGCCTGTTATTGCCATGATCATGGAAGGCACTTCCTCGTTGGCAAGGAGGAACCATTTCATACCCTGTAACAAATTAAAGTATGAAAGTATAATTTTATGCATCAGGATATATTTGGGTTATAATATGGAAATAAAAAAACAGAACTGATATGATAAGCTACAAGCTATCTCTTCCATGTAAGTTTTTGTCCTAACCAGCCGCCACAAGCAACACTTAAGTCAAACGCTTGGTTTCTATTACTGTGGTATTGTTCTGGGTAGCCCCTCCCACAGACAAATCTCAGGCCAAAATCCTACACCACAGGACTGAATATTAAACAAAATATATTCTGATTGGCTGTAATTGTATCATATCACAGTCACCTAAGAGACCGTTAACACTAAATTTGTCTCTGTCTGCTCTGTTTTAGTGTCTTGCACAGGAGCAGCACATTTTTAAAAAATGCTGTCAAGTTAAAATAAATTTAACTTTTGAAAAAACGTGCCTCGAGACATCTGCGTTCTGTTCAGTTCCTTGCACATTACCTAACTCTTCCTAATGCAAGAAATCGTTCAATCTGAACAGCTGCTAAAGATGCTAAATTCAAATTTGTTTGACATCTGAACAAGAAACACTACATCTGACATGCAATAGTGTAACTGTCATGGATTGCATGTCTCAGCATTGCACGGTGAGCTGCTGAAAACTCCTCATGTACCACGTTTGTCATGTCTCTAGCATGTGTAGACCTCTGAAAACACACCTCAGGTGTGTCCCGCTCCTCATAGAAATCTCCCACTGGCATGCGAGGACTGAAGCTGAAGTGCTCTCTTGAAACCCCATGGAGAGTATCCTGATGCTTCTGCAGATACTGGAGAACGCATTCCAAAACAGAGACATTTGAATCAACTGAGTGTAAACGTCAACCTAAACATCTGGTTATGATGGTTAAATGCATCACATTTGTAACAGGTAAACCAGACAGGAGTCTTTCTACCACTTGTGCAGATTCAGTTACAGAATTGTGGGTAATCACTGGGTAATGTGTGCAGATCTAACAGTTCTCACCTTGATGACCTCTGGGAATTGCTTCATTCTCCGGCCGCAGGGGCCATAGTACCACGTCTCCCCTTTCAGACGGTCCTCAAACTTCCGCACTCTAATCTCTCGCTTCCAGCTAGAAAAGGTGAAATACGAGAACCGTGTCAAAACAAGAAGAGTACAACAGAACATATGACACCTGCATAAGTCACATATATGTTTGGAAAGGTGAAAACAACCGCAAACGAGGTAAGCAGTGCAAAAATCTAAGCAAAACATTTGAAGCACTGAACAGTAGAATGAGTGAACTACTGTATATACAATACATAATGCAATGTACAAACTTTATACATGATAATCATGGAACATAACTGATTTTATGATCCTTTATTCTCTTATAGTCTTGTTTAATTTTATTTCTTTTAAATCTACATAGTTTAATGTCATCAAAGTCTAACTTCACCAGGCAATCAGATTTATTGGTACACCTAATTTCTGGTCGATGTTTCAAACTCACACTGCATTTTTTCTTCTTCATAAATAATCTGCAAATCCTGCACAGCAGCATCTGTCCATCTATCCATTTTAATCTGAAAAGACTACAATAGCAACAACTCAAATGTTTTAACGAAGGTTACTAACCAGACTTTTAAAAATGGCCGGTATCTGCTGTCAGATGGATGAAGAATTTTTTTTGACCAATGAGAATCTTTTTCTGTTCTGAAACAAATAGTTCCACTTTGCAAGGAAAGTACCACCTCAAGAGCATGTAAAATGAATTATGGTTTGGTTCAGGTTTTAGTTCCACGTGGAACTAGTTCATGTGGTGGGAAAACTATGAGAACCTGAAATAGTTCCAGGAACTAGGAAAAGTTCATGCAGTGGAAAAACACCTTATCTGTGGATATTTCTGATATTTGCAACCCTCTTTGTTATGCACTACTTATCTGGTACACTGACTGAATGTTTTTTGAGTGTGATGAAACATTTCGTTGGCAAGTGCGTTGCGTTTGACAGCGGTCTAGAGTTTGTTAAAACAATGATGATGGGACAGAATATTTAAACTGGTTGAATAAAGTACTTTGTAAAGGCAAAATACTCTTTTCATATGTTTGTGTTTTGGTGGGCATTGTGTAAATAAGTCGCAGGACCTTTCAGAAAATGAAAAAAAAAAAAATGTGACATATTCCTGAAAAGACATGGAAGAAAAATCTTTGAGCTGTTAAAATAACTAAAGTCAAAATAGCCCACCACCAGTCTCTATGATATTCTAGTCTTTAAATATGTCTTGCGCCCCACCTTCAATGTAAATCTTGGGAAAAGTAATATCACCACTCTCCTCAATAAGCCGTACGATTTCAGGTAGTTTGTCCGTAGCACAAAGGGTGTGGAATGAGTTACATGCCAAAGTTTATTACTTAGGGTTTTGTTCAAATAAGTAAGTAATAGTAGTAGTGATGCTTGAATTGGCAAACACCGCTAATTTTACCTTATAATTTTGGGGAATGTGTTAACTGAAGATGATGAATGAAGATAATAATGCAACTACTTTGAACAAAGGAAAACTCACCCATGCTGCAGAGGAAATTGGACTTGCTCCTCAGATGCAATCCTTCGCCTTGGGGTGTCACCTGAGAAAAAAAAAAGTTCACATTTACAAACACTCAAACTTACTAGAATTTACATTTTTGGGGGAACTATCCCTTTAAAATGAACAAACTGTAACCCCTAATATGTAGATACCTGCTGTGGAGCTGCCGCCATCATCATCATCTGCAGTTTTTGCTTCTGCAACCTCAGGTTTGGATGATTTTGCTCCCTCTTTCATCTTACGCTTCCTAATCTTCTTGGGTTTGACATCAGGGCTCTCGTGATTGGTCAAGCTAGAATCGTGGACAAAGTTAAATGGCTCATTTGGAAGTTGAGGTGGTGCATTTGAAGGAGTTGAGGTATCGATAAGGACAGCCCCTGATTCCTGTGCCTCTTTAGAGAGCCTTCTCTTCTTTGTTGCACTCAGTGGCTTCTCTTCATTTTTCTTTCTCCTCTTCCTAACTTTTCCCTCTTTTGGAACATCAGAGGTTAACTTTCGCTTCTTGGGCTTGGAATCAGGAGATCCTGTGGAAATAATTTAGTGAATTAATACAGCCTACAGTACTTTTGTATTTGATTTACTAATTAAAAACTCACATTTTGTCGCATTGAATATTGTAAACCATTTAGAGCTGCAAAAAATGATTATTTTCATAATCTGTTGATTTTTTCACTACTGAAGTCACATCACTGACCTCACTTTAAATCGCTTATTAAATTTGTTGTCAAATATTTGGATTATTGATTATGAAAGACTTCATCGATTAGTTGTTGCAGCCCTAAAACCATCAACTATGCAAACATCATAAAGGAAAAGGTGGACAGCGCATTCACCTTCAGCAGTTGTCTTTGGGGTTCTGGGTTTCCGTGGCTTTTTTACTGGCATGGCGATTAGGATTTCAGATGGTGGTATGTGTGTGGTTGCCCCATCAATAGAACCACAGACAACCACTTGCAGGCCCTGAACTGTTATTGCCGAAAGATCTGATCTTCTTTCACCTCCAGATATGCCTGAAGTACCAAGTCCACTCTCATTACCTATGGGAAATAAAATACCTATAGGCATTGATGTCTGTTGTCCACTCAGTTCATGTCCAAAAGCCTAAGCACCACATTAACTTTAGGCCTAAAACATGCTCCATGAACGCATGTAAACGCAAATGCTTCTAGCTACACCAGCTCAATTTCACACATCATTGTGTTCTGTGATGTGTCAGAATATAACGCAAGTGCACAATGCTGCAAGTGGCTCTAAAGCGGCCATGGGAGTAAAAAAACGGTCTTCTATCTTCAGTTTACCATTTCAAGTCAATTACTGTCATCAGTTTGAAGAGAATCTCGGTATGTACAATGGGACCGCACGCTTACAATGGGTTGGCATAGAGCACTGGTTCCCAAATTTTTTTTAAACTGCGGCACCCCTTTATGGTAACCACTGAAAAATAAACAAATATGCTTTTGAAAACACTGCGTTATTTAAAACGTTTAATATTAATATAAATATTAACAAATTAAAACTATTTAGCCTTGAAGTGTTTCTAAAGTAAACATTGCTTCAAGGTTTTAAAGTAATTATTCAAGAGTCAAAAATAAAAGAGAACAGAGTAAACAGTGCTTTAAGTGTTTCATTAACAGCAGCAATTAAATATGAAAAAGAATAATAATATAAAAACATCAAAAAAGTAATCTAATGCAAAATACTTAAATTGTTGACAATCTTTACTGTGTGATTATTAGATATCATTTTTCTAATAGACATTAATTAGGTATGCTAATATTGATTCCATGCAGTCAGAGTTTGACTGAGCAGAAATTTCGTTAAAATTTGAGCTTCAGGCTACTAAAGAGATCCAGACAGAGAGTGCTTCTCGTTTTCTTGTCAATATTGCTGTTTAATTCATATCAATGATATAACAGACAGCAGCAGGTCTATAAGGCTGCATTTACACATTGCACAGATCAGATATATTGAGATAAGATTTTTGTCCTGTCTGCTTACACTCATGTAAATAATACTGCACATTAATGGCTGTGTTAATGATATCGTGTCGATGGCAGATTTTGTCCAGTCTGTTTACACTCTCGAGGGGCATTTTGACTAAGAAGCGCATCTGAATGTTCACGCGCGCCGCTGCATTCATAGTGAGGCACGAGCGCTCTATAGAGCATGCGCAGACATACGCTTGTGAAACAGCATGTGGGTACCCAAATGAGTCAGTTCTTGGTACTGCCGGTACCTTTACCATCGGTGGCTATTATTAAACTAATCAGTGACTCCGTGGCACCCCTAGTCAGTTGCGGCACTCAGTTTGGAAACCACTGGAACAGAGTATGTTTTAGAATTGAGGTACTAATGTCCAGACTTGGAGTCCAAGTCTGGACATTAGTACTTCAATTCTTTAGTATATTCTCGAATCCAACTATATCCATAAATGAATAGTTGCAGCCCTGATACTGACACATTGTTTTTATCTGTGAAGGTTAAAATAAGCTTAAATTATTGCTACAATGGCTTAGTGTTGAGTTAACAGCTGTCATTTGAATTCAGATTCATATACAGATTCACTTTCCGGTCTTGACATGAATTCAGCTGTTATAGATTAGGTCTCGAGTTCAACTCAACCCCTTTGGATTCTGACTTTTAAAAAAACCCCAAAAAACTTAAAGACCCAGTGAAACCAAAATGAACGTTTGTCTGCTTTTAGTACATTTCTATTAGCTTTCAGGTAATCTATCTGCTAGTATACTTCTAAACAAATCAAATCAATCAACGCTTTTTAGAATGATAACGCACCCTCCCCCTACATCTGTTCAGCGCATACGGCTGTGTTCTCACTTGCGCTGATGATGCCTTTGCAGGGCACTTCGAAAGTAGCATAATCCATGCTGTAATGTCGTTCCAAATGGAATGTGTGTCACTTTCTGGCCTTACAGTTTTCAGTGCTCAAGTACACCTGAATGGGAATTCATACTGCTTTACTTTTGATGGTAAAAATTATTTTTAAGCAACACGTTTTACCAAATTGGTGAGACTAACAAAAACATTAGATAATACAATTAAATGATCAAATGAAATTCTCACCTTTCACAGATTGGGCAGAGGCATTAACAGATGCAGAGAGAAGGGAAGAGCTGTATTGTGAGGTTTCATTTAAAGAATCGTCCAGCAGAGACATGTTATCTTTCAGGGAGGTCTCATCGGTGGAACTGCTAGAGGTCACGGAGCTGTTCAAGTTCTCTTCGATGAAAGAAGTGTCCCTGGAGTCATCAATCATGGATCCTTCTGTAAACATTGATTGGTCTTCAGTCTGGGAAATGCTATAAGAATCAAAGGTGTCCATCATAAAACTTGTATCCCCAGCTCTTGAGCTTTCAAAGTAGGTTGACTCAGCCAAGGATGGGTAGTTCATTGATGCGTCAGTGCCAAAGGTATCATTTAAAGAATCATTTTTTATATTATTAGAGTCTTTTTTAACAACAGGCATAGTGTCTCTCTCAGCTTCCTTTGGAGCACTGAAAGCCGGTTCAAGGTTTCTACCATAAGTTTGCACCGTATGCATTTCGGATTGTGCATCATTGTTGGACAATGAGTTGGAGCTTCTGACTTCAGTTTTGCACTGGGAATCACTCACCTCATATTTACCGTGAGTTTTCTGAGAAGAGAGCATTTCTCCAAACGTCTGGTGCTCTACTTCATGAGAACCTATCTGGACTGGACTGCAAGAAGAGGCAGTGTCCACATTTGCTGTTGAAACACTAGGAGGTGCTGTGGATGCCTGAGAAGAGCTAACAGCAGGAGAAGTAAATGAAGCCATTTGAGAGGGGTGAGAGGCAGCATGAAGAGGATTGACGACAACGGAAGGCAGGGTGATTTTATCTGCAACAGATATTGGTGTTGAGGAAGCAGCAGGATGTTTAGGACTCTGGCCTGTTAGAGGTGATGCCTCTTGGGGTCCTTTAAGATGTGCCAGTGCAGGAGCGGACACAACAGATGGGGACGCAGCTAAAGATAGAGGTGTTGGAGAAACCCGTGGACTTTTTGACCCGACAGGAGCTGTTTGAGGAGGTACATGCACCACTGGAGGATGCGTCAAGGACTTAAATGAACATGTCACAGATTGGCTGTGAGAAACAGGATGTGGAACTCTCTTAGGAGAAGAAACTGATGGAGTTGTACAAAATCCTGAAGGTGAACCACCTGCTGTCGGCACAGATGCATTGACTCCGACAGCTGTCTTAGGAGGTGTGGACAAACCTAAAAGTTGAGGACCTTCTGAACATGAAGAATTTGAATGCTGACTGGAAGCAGATATAGAGATTGTCTGAAGAGGAAGGGTTGATGTTTTTCGAGGAGAACTAGCTAGTAGCGGAGGAGGTCCAGAGACATGGGGAGGACTTAGTTCCTTTACGGAAGCTCCCATCTCCTGACGTTGCTCTAGGTCCATAACTGGGTGCTGCACATCCTGTCTGTATTCAGCAGAGAAATCAGAACCAGGGGGCTTGATGGGGAAACCCTCAGTTTTTGGCAACCTTTGGGATACAGAGGTTCTCTCTACTCCATTGTAGTCTTTATCCTTTTCTTTAAATGACTCATTCATATGAACTGGAGACAAAAAATAAATACAACAGGTATTACTTTAAGATGACTAAAAACTCTTTAAAAAAAAAAAAAAAAAAAGACAGACAGACAGACAGACATAGATATGTTTGGCTTTGTTCAGACAAATGGCAAAAATCTAATTTTTTGGCCTTCCAAAATCAACCCCAATGAAGGCACTCGGATTGCGAAACATTCAAGGGGCAAACATTCAAAGTTTGACATTTGACCAAGACTGTATTTCAAGTAGTTTTTCATTATTTTGTGGGTGACGCATATAACCTCATACAAAATGCACATAAGTGTAGAGCTGTCTCTGAACTCACTCATTTACGCTCACTCTTTCCCCATACAGTATAGTGAGCATTTGCTACATAGTGAATAGTGGATGAATGAACGAGCTGTTACAGGCACAACTTATGCATAAATGTGTACAGTAATGTATCCACAATGTTGACATGTTATAATAAGTCTTAGCATCAAGTTGACTCTTAAATCATTAATATGGAAACCATGATAATTTATCGGATATTTACTATTTTGAACAAACAGATCCAATTTCATAACTTGCAAAATGACAGTGCAGGCAGTCAGTCCCAAAGATCGGATTTATAATCAGTGTGAACAAAGCCAAAGAAACAGAATTTTAAAAACAGATGATGTATCCTTTTGATCTTCATTGGGAAGTGCATTATTATTGATAATTTCATTTCATCTAGGCTGCAAATACTTTTAATGAATGTGGGTGTAAAAGAGAATTTGGGGAAGGCATTAATTGGCTAATAGTGAGATTAGGAAGCGATTTAGATAAGTTAACTATGATGAAAACAAGTCTGAGTGGACAACATTGTGACAGATGTTACTGGCTTAGAAGAAAATAATTAGAATACCAGTGTTGGTGATATTTAGGCCCCATTTACACCCTTGCATTAATGTGCGTTTTATATCCGTATCGTATCTGGATATTCTTTAGCTGGATTCATTTTAAACCTTGCAATCAAACGCATCTCCATTGTGATCGGATCGATCAAAGTTACCCACGCAAAATGGAAAAAACTATTTACATATTACATCAGAAGTTGTGGTAACTTAAAATTCTCCATCTTTTAGCGAATTTTAAAAACAGTGATGGATAATTAAAATGCTTCCATCACTTTGACAGTCAGGGTTTTTCCTTCATTTAAAAATTTTTGGCAGCCGCCAAAGCTTAATTCCAGGTCGCCGAAGCAAATTCTGCGCTTTGTATGTGCTAAATATGCTTCTCATCTTAAACGCGCAAATGTCGTGCGAGCCACATAGTGATCAGAAAACAGGAAAGAGACATGAGAAAATGGGGATTTGAGGAGAGAGACGAGATATTCCAAGAGAATTCCAATGGAATAATTCATGGGATATAATTCACGTGACAAGATTCCAAGACGACAGTGTCTGTTGTGTTCTTCACATTAAAATGGCAGTTTAAATAAAATCAAGAAACTACAACACAGCACTTTAAAAACTGTTAACTGTAGCGTAACATCACATAATTAATTACTTTTGCATTTACACATTCTTTGAATGCATTCAGAATCCTTCCCTAACCACCTCTGAATGTGGTTTCAGCGACCTGATCACAATCCGATCAAACGGTGTCTTGGGTGCATTTACACCTGTCATTTAATGTGCTCAAGTACTATCTGATAGCAACTCGATCACCAAAAACACATTTTAATGCAAGGTTTAAATAGGGCCTTAGATTTCGTTTTTAACTAGTACATCTATATTGCTTTGAAACAGTACATGCCTTTCATCATCATTCAAACATATTAAGCACTCATAACTATGGGCCGTGATTCGTGAAAAGAAAAAAAATCAATGTCACACGTGAACAAAGCATAAACCTTCATAAATTTCATTACATAACAGTGACTTTGCAAAAAAAAACATTAAAAGGGCTTTCTTTAAAGTGAACACAACTGAGTTGGAGTGTGTATGCGTGTGACAGGGAGAGAACTACAGAAAGAGTAAAAAAAACAAAACACACTGTGACCCTGTGGCCATGTTTACACTTGGTATTAACATCCGTCACAGTTGGAAAGCAATGAAACCGGCATAATCAGGGTACAAAACGTTTAGTGACACGCACATGGAGGTAGTAAAAACACATTTGTCAAAATTTCATTAATAAACAATTATCCGTCCTGATGAGTCCTGTACAACAAAGAACCACCAACTACTCACCTGTCAATCATCCAATGTGCTAAAACAAGAGCCTTAAACTTTGCTGGTTCTATGCGGCTTTAAAATAACAGTTTGATTGTAAAATTTGGAAAAGCATATGCTCAGACAAGCCCAAGACTTCACAGAACTCAACATGAGGTGACAATGATAATGTGAAGCATGCAGATCTGAAGTACAGTTAATACAAAATCTCGATTAAATATAACATTTAATAAATAAAATAAAACATCAGAAAACTAATAACATCAGAAAATAACATCTAAAATAACATTTGTCTACGTTAGGCCTGTTGCGATTATTAAATTATTGCCAGATCATGGTCATTTGCTCTAACCGAGGTTATTTTATAATCAAGGGCGTAGATTTGGCATAAAAAATGGGGGGGGGGGGGAGGGGGGGGTTGCAGTGTGAAGTTTGAACTTGATTGTTTTGATTATTGGGGGGTAACCCCTAACCCCCCCCCCCCAGAATATACGCCCCTGACTGCAATTACTGTGCACTTCAAATTCACATTTAAATGTCCAATAGAGGAAATTTTAAGCAACTATATAAATGCCATAAATGAGGCATTTGTTTGTCATTCAGTTAAACTCCTGTCCAGAAGAGGGGGGGGGGGGGGAAGATTATATAGACATAAAAAGATGTAAAGCACAAATTTTCCAATTCAAACTTTTGCTATAATAAACTATAACGCTATAAAAACCACTATAAAAACTTGTCAATCAAATATACAAACTTCAACCAATTATTAATACATTTCAAAACATTTATTTAAAATTTTTTACAAGAGATTTAGATTTATGATCATAAAATTCATATATGAAAGCTGTCCTTGTAAAGAAATTACTCCGCTATTTTAGGAGCGCTATCAAGTATTAGCTAGTATTAGTATTATCTTTTAGTAATTATGGTGTTGTTAACAGTTTTAGGGACTGTTATTAATTTTCCGTGTTTTAGACAGATGATTGGTGATCAGCTCAGTTCATGCAGCTCAAGCGGGGAACACCATGTCTGGATTATTTAATAAATTCTTTCATGATTATTCTTTTTGAAAACATTGTTAGTGCACTGTTAATGTCATACAGTATAATTTTTTTCTCACATTTTCGTAAAAAGTATGTTTAGATTAAAATCATTTAATTATCATCATAATCTTTTTCTTGTCATCTTCGTTATCGTTAATTAAATAAAAATACCCCTAAAAATTATCGTCATTATTTTTGTTAATGAGATTAACAAAGAACACGTTAGTTTTCAGATAACTTTAATGAATTGTCATGCATGCAAAATTTTGACAGCACTTCACAGGGTGGGCTGGAACGCTGACTGGGGGTACTGTAGCACCCTCAGCACCCTTACTTACAGGGGCTATGTGCACCGTCAGCAGAGGCTCATGCCAAACTCCCACGAAAATATTAATGAACAAATATAAACTCTGATAGTGAATAAAGTGCTCCGGGCTTCACTTTCCACGATCGTGTAATGGTAAATGTTCTGGTCAAAGCAGGTTCATACACAAGCGGAGTAGACGCATGCTTATGTGGAGTGATAAAATGATGAAACAAAATCTAAAAGATTTTGCTTCATGAGAAATAAGAGCACGTGTTTAATCCAAGTGCATTAAAATAACGCATGAAAGTGAAGAAATTAGGACAGAAATATTTTATTATTGCATAATATAATAAATAACAAATTTATATTTAATTTTTTTATAAAATATAAAAAATATATGAGTTCCAAACAAAACTGTGAAAATGTAAAATTGACCAAAAAGAGACATACAGTATTTTATGTATTTCAAAATATTTTGATATTTAGAACATAATTTTTCATGTCATTCATAAGTTTTTAAAGACTTAAAAAGGAAATCATATATCCCTATTTTATTATATGATTTATATATTTGAAGTTCAATATTTAAAAACCACTTAAGCTGTGAGGCAAACATGCACCTTAAGAAATATGACAATTTTAATGACAAGTAATCATGAAAGCCCTAAGAGACAATTAATCGTCATAGCCCTAAAACAGACAATTAATTGTCATAATCATTTATTTATTTTTTTTTGACAATTGACTGGCAGACAAATTTCATAATCGTGATAGCCCCAGTCTACCTCTTAGGCTTATTTTTTTACTTTGCGACTTATCAACCAACATGCAGTAACACACTGACGTAGTGAGAACTGTATGTAGTGAAAAAAACAAGAGACGCAAGACAGATGTTAATATCAGCTGTAAACCGGGCCCATGTTCCTTCATGTGGAGCATTTGCAACATGCTCACTGAGACAACACATTACGGTCTTATCAACAGACCCTGAAGCCCGTTCATGGCAGTAGCTCACCTTGCATCTCCGTGCTCTTAGGAGAACCGCCATCAGGCATCGCAGAAGGAGACATCACAGGAGCCTGCACGTTGAGGGGACTACTGCTGCCACCACTGCCAATGTGATGGTGCTGGGGGCTTCCTCGTGGAGGTGTAAAACTCTGTGCAGTGTGTGGTATAATCTGACTTTGGGGTTGAGATTGAGGCTGGGTCTGCGGTTGGGACTGGTGTGATGAATGCTGAAAATATGGCATTCCATTAGGCATCATACCATATTGCTGCTGCTGCTGTTGTTGTGGCGGCTGCTGCTGGTGTGAATGGTGTTGGAGATGATGATGCGCAGTTGCAGGCTGGTGCTGCATGGATGGAGGCTGCTGGTGATGCTGGGACAGTGGGATGCCAGGATGCCCCTGGTTTGGATATGCCCCAAAAATGCTGTGAGAGTTATATCCCATGGGCATTGAAGATCCCCCTTGCTGCTGCTGACCAGGATTCCCCCTTCCCCAGTACTGCGACCCAGTACCGGAGGGCTGCCGTGAAGGTCCCATACTGCCATTGACCTGGTACGGTCCATGCCCCTGAAAGTGGTGCTGGGGCTGCTGTGGCTGTATAATCCCGTGGGAGCCTGGTTTCTGCACTCCGTGGGAAGGGCCAGGGCCTATAGCTGGGTTATATTGAGACTGACCCCACAGATAGTCATATCCCATGCTGCCTGGGTGGTGATGGTTGCTCATATGAGGGTAAGAGGAAGAAGAGGGAGGGTGGGCACCAGGCTGGCTGGTCCCACCTGCAGTAGTAATGCCGTTCACATTCATTTCGCCATTCAGATCTGTGTGATGTATTGGGATGATTAAAAGCGTAAGGGAAAAGAGCACTACTGGGTATGTGCATCACATTTATGGATTTATAGACATCATAGACCACATAGAAAAAAGATCAATAACAGAATTCAAGTTATGCTAGATGATAAAAATGCCCCTCTTAAACAATTCATAGAAGATAAATGCTCACTTTTCCCTTGCTGGGGGAAGCTCATTGAGGACCCGTTAGTAAAGAGAGAATCTCCTGAGGAATGCTTCAGTCCTGAGTTAGCTGACACAGAAGAATGAGGCCCATAGTTAAAATGATTATTAGCTTCCATCTGTTGAAGAAAAAAATATTAGCATCCCAGAATTTAAGAACAATACCTAACAACACTTTAATCCACAGTTGATTGATGGTCTTTATACAGAAAATTGCATTTAACAGACAGAGAGAGGGGGAATGAAGCAGACCGGACTCCCTAACCTGCTCCCCTGTGAGAACAACTGTTCTTAATGTTTCATAAGCACTTGCAATACGCAGTATATATATATATATATATATATATATATATATATATATTTTTATTTTTTTTTTTCCCAGATCAGTGGGTATCTCTATGCTCCAATATGAAACAGAATAATTAAACCCCCTAAATTTGGAGAAGGGTATAGCTGCAGGCATTGCTCCAAAAAGGGGCGTGAGCTCCAAATCGCCACTGAAGTTTACACAATTTTAGGCCCGATTTGCACTCGCTGACAGTTTTGTGGAGATCACCGACAAAAGCCCGAAATCATAGGCAAATCGGAGCTTGCTCCCGTGAACGAGGAACACAATGTATGAATTATCAAAGACGCAATCTGAGAGAAGTGCCGACATGTCGCCGATGTCAGTGAGATATCTAGCATGTTAAATATCTGGACCTGTCTGCGATTCCAAATCGAGCAATGTGAAATGTGTTTTGACTGAATACAACTGCAGCCAATGAGAGAGCAAGAAACGGGGCACGGGAAGTTTCAGTGGGAGGAGTCCTGATGTACCTGCAACAGTACATCAACTAGCATGGCTGTGGTATCAAGAAAGTCTCATTGGACTGAAGAAATGGAGGAAAAATTTGTGGAACATTGGCAGGAGCACCAGTGCCTATTTGATGTTTCCTCTGAACAGTACCACAACCGGGTGGAGAAAGAGAAGAGTTGGAGAGAAATTGCCAATTCTCTTGGACAATCAGGTAAGCAAATAGGTTGATTTTTCATAAGGAGGTACTTTTTCATATTGTATCCAATAAAATATATGATGCCTTTACACATTATGTAAAGGCGATTAAAAACATATACATCATATTCTGAAATGCATAACATATGATCATGCATTTGTTTTCGTATCTTGTATCACTTCTCACGTGTACTCTGTTGTGAAACGTAATTTGGAGTCCAGGCAGAGTCGTCAATAGTGAAATGTTTTGTAATGCCCCTGTCGCCGATTCCTCGTGTAATTTGAAAACCCTACGACTTTCATGACAACACAGACAGTTTTGTAATACGAACAGTACCACAATCTGACGTCTTAGAAAGTCATGTAGTGTGTAGCAGGTATAACCCTTTCCCTAACCTTAACTATGAATGGAAGTGACGCCCCTTTTTGGAGTTGGCGCAACCCCCTTTTAAACTAACCCCGCCCTCTTTCGGAGACCCCGCCCCCATTTGGAGGTCTCCGTCCTGCTGCTATACCTACTTGTAAATTTGGGGACATAAACCCCAAATTGTACATCAAAATCCACATTCAAATCTAGGACAAAAGTTGCAACATCGTGATAATTTAACCGGACGGACTTTCTTTGCACAACTCCTATTTCCTCAACTAACCACAATAGCAAGTTTAAACAATAGCCAGCTGCTTCTCGTGGTTCTTTACAAAAAGTTACAGACTTAGACTCTCATCCAATGTTAAGACAGAGCTTTAAATGTTTATAAACCGTGGTGGCACAGTACTGAAGACAAGTGACTTTTGATTCAAATCCTAGTGATTTGCATACTCAGAACAGTATTTTTGGGGCATTATAGGCGTGTTCCGAATCGATTTTTCGGTATCAACAGTACCGAACGTTCGGAACACGACAATGATGTCCAAAAAAATGCTGCCCAGTTGGGCGCTTTACTAGGTTCTGAGACAGAGCCAGTGAGCACTGCTGTGGCCGACATCACAAATATTGCTCTTCACATCTCTGCATAAAATGTCGCAGATAAAGCCGATGAAATGCCCGAGCAATCGCGTTAAATAACACGCATCACACAAACACAGATCTCATGCTGATAACCAGACTCATACCCAACTATAACACACGTTCAGTGTGGACATAAGTCAGTCTGTATCATATTTGTACAGTTGATGGAAACAAACAAATGAAGATTTATACATTCAAATCCAACAGTAATTATGTTATGCGTGCCCCTTCATTAGCCACACAGCTAACAGTAAACATTTCTCTGAGCTGTTAGATTTCATTCAGAAATGACGATACAGACGACACACATTTTAAAATAACCCAGGCGGCTGAAGACTGATATTCAAGGGGATAATAAATGAAAACTGTAAATAAATAAAACGGAGAGATATGATTTGGTTAGCACGGAGGCTAACCCGCTGCACATGACCATGCGCCGCTTCTGAATCTCACACCACAAACAGAAATATACATATATATACACCTTTTATTAAACGTATTAAAAGACTAAAACAACACGACTCAGAGTTGAGTCGCTAATACGTGCTCTGTCTCTGTTTTTACATTCTCTTTCATATAATTTCAGCCTTATATCCCCATATAGTCACGCATAAAAAGAAAAAAGAAGCGAGTCAGTGCTCAGATGCGGCCAAACAACCGACACAAAAACGAAAACAAAAAAAGGACTTTGCTTGAAGAGACGAATTATGCATTGAGAAATACTGTCAAAAATTAAAGATGAAATGAAAACAGTGTAGTCATGTTCATGATGAAATAAAACACTATACAAGCCCTACCGAACGGTATTTTGATATGAAGTTTGATTAAAGTGGTGCTTTAGATCAGCGATGATGCCATGAAAAACTGAGGCCTGCGATCCCGCAACGCAACGATTAATCGTGGCAAATTATGATCTATGAAATAATCTTCGACGATTAACATTTATGTTAATTCAATATTTTGAAGTATGAATGAAATTGAGTCATAATAACATTAACATATCGTTCATTTAGGAACACAGCAGGTCTTAATTTACATAACCAAGGGTTTGTGCGTT
The DNA here is from genome assembly GCF_019703515.2 of Myxocyprinus asiaticus. Lineage (NCBI taxonomy): Eukaryota > Metazoa > Chordata > Actinopteri > Cypriniformes > Catostomidae > Myxocyprinus > Myxocyprinus asiaticus. Next base: position 33,774,198 of record NC_059372.1, read on the forward strand.
ATTTAAATAATTAAAGACGTTTAAAACGGACAAACAGGATGATTAGATAAATATAAAAGCTCAAGGGTCGGTTTGTGCTCTGTAAAGCATTAGAGGTGGTTTATCATCTCGCTTCCAATAATGCGTTTTTTTAATACATACGGATGTTGCTGATCTCATCTGAGAAGGTCGACTAATTCACGTTATTTTCCAGATATACGGTAAGGGAAAAAATGAGGCAGCATCACCCACACATACACACTCTCAAAAGTTTCCCCCATATAAATGATAATAAAACAGGCCAACCTTGATATCTGCCGATCGCCTCTGGCCCCGCGGCAAACGACCAATATGGATGAAGAGAGTGTATCTGATGTAAATACTAAACGGGCGAATCGCTAACCTTTAGGTTTCAGATTTGAAAACATGGCTGGTAATGTTTGAGCGCAGCCATGATCACAGAGGAGAGAATAGAGAGCCGAAAGAGGAAGTGAGTGACGTCCAGGCAGCCGCGTGCTTCTGCTCATGGGTCTTAAAGTCGACCCGTTCTAACTGGAGAGGTGAAGTAGAGTAGTGCTCAACCTCAGGACCAGACATTACATTGGACGTCAAATGGCAAACACAGTGCTAAAAGTGGTTATCGTACAAAAGTAAACAAAAAAGTCCTTAAAATAAAAAATGGACATTTATTAAAGGAATAGTTCACCCAAAAATGAAAATTCTCTCATCATTTACTCACCCTCATGCCATCCCATATATGTATGACTTTCTTTCCTCTGCAGAATAAAAACGAAGATTTTAGAAGAATATTTCAGCTCTGTAAGTCCATGCAGTGCAAGTGAATGGTAACCAAAACTTTGGAGCTCCAAAAAACACAAAGGCAGCATAAGAGTAATGACCAGGGCTGTGTTTCCCAAAAGCAGGGGCGGACTGGCCATCGGGAGATCCAGGACTTTTCTCAAAGGGCCGGCCACGAAACGGGGCCGAATGGGCCGCGATAAGCTGAAATGGGCCGCCGCGTTATGCAGAACGGGCCACAAAACGATATGCCAAAGGGGGCAATGATATGCAGAAAAGGACAGCACACCACTCAACAACTTTTGGGCCAGATTCCCCAAACCCCCCAAACAACTTTTGGGCCAGTTTCTATTTAAAATCCCGGGCCAACTTCTCTTCCCAGTCTACCCCTGCCCAAAAGCATCGTAAGCCTAAATAGATCATAGAAACCATTAGCGCCAACAGTCTCTTTGATCAACTTAAGCTTGCGATGCTTTTGGGAAACGCAGCCCAGGGCCGTCCCAAGCAAAGGACAGGGCCCATAGCAAAGTCAAACACGGTCCCCCTTGTTAGCAATCACTGACGCCCCCCCCCCCCCCAAAGAGACAGACAAGATTTTATTTTATTTTTTTAAATAGTGTTAAATATTAAGTAAGTGCATTTAGTGTGGACTGGTTAAGTGCTCTCTAAACAGATGTGTTTTCAGCTGATTCTTGAATGTTGAGATGGTTGCAGCAAATCGTGTGGAGGTTGGAAGCTTATTCCACCACAGATGAACAGAGAAAGTGAATGATCATGAAGTAGACTTTGTGTCTCTATGCGACAGGAACACCTGGTGCTGCTCGTTCATAGACTGAAGAGAGCGAGTTGGAGCATAGACATGGAGGAGTGAACTGAAGTAAGAGGGTGCTGTTCCACTGGCTGTTCTGAAGGCCAGAGTCAAAGTCCTGAACTTGATGCAGGCAGCTACATGTAACCAGTGGAGTGTAATCAAGAGTGGTGTGTCGTGAGCCCTCTTTGGTTGGTTGAAGACTAGACGCACAGTTGCATTCTGGACCATCTGCAGTGGCTTAATCAAGCTATCTGGGAAGCCAGCCAACAAAGCATTACAGTAGTCCAGTATTGAAATACCAGAGCTTGAACCAGGAGCTGTGCAGCATTGAGCTGAATGTAACATTGCTTTATCCAGGTTGAGATCTCCAAGAGGCAGGCAGAGATACAAGTGGAGACGGTGGGGTCATCAGGCTGGAACGACAGGTAGAGCTGCGTATCGTCTGCATAGCAGTGGTAGTAAAAGCCATTAAGCCTTAATTATCGGTCCGAGTGATGAAGTGTAGATTGAGAAGAGGAGAGGTCCAAGCACTGATCCCTGAGGATCACCAGTGGTCCGCTTGTGTGACTTGGACACCTCTCTTCTCCAGGTGACCTTCAAGGATCTGCCTGTGAGGTATGATTCAAACCATCCAAGCGCAGTTCCTGTGATGCTCAGGTCAAAGAGAGTGGATAGGAGAATCTTGTGGTTCACTGTGCCCAAAGCAGCTGACAAGTCAAGGAGGATGAGGACAGATGATTTGGCGTTAGCTCTCGCCAGTCACAGGGTTTCAGCTACTGACAAGAGAACAGTCTCAGTCCCGGGTTACGATTTTCAAGGCCCCAAGTAACCATCCAGCCGTTGGCCCCTTTCCGTGTACAACCAGGGAAAATTACATAAAAGTGATTTTAAATCATCATTTTAAAATAATTTCTAACAGTCATTGTAGCCAAGTACATTCAAAATGTTTAATGAAATAAAAATCTAGATACAAAAATGAATGCGTGTTTTCCAGTTTTTCCTCTGAATGAGCACAAGGAAGAATGGTATTTCAATTATAATATAATAAATATAATTGATATGCTCCAAATAAAAAAAGCAATATTTACCTACATTTATTTTTACAAAACATTTTTGTAAATTAATATGGGGTGCACTTAATTGTACATAACTTCACTTTTTTATTTTGGAACCCAGATGAATATTAGTGTGGCTAATCGGGAGGACCGGGAGAATTCCCAGTGAGCCGCACAAAAATTGGGCTGGCAGTTCCACATGTTGATTATTAAACTTTCAGACGTGTCACATTACAATTGCAAACCGTCCATATCCTCCAGTATTTAAGGGATCTGAATTGCGTTCTGTATTATAGCAGATGTCTCTGCTGTATTTTATCATCTCGCATCCAAACAAATGAAAGATTGGGCTTTGAAAGACTAAATATTGGCTGTTACACCATTAAACTGGACAGTGGGTGACAGATCACAGAGGATCCAGCAAGAACAGATGCTGTTGGCTGAATAGATGAATGTGCTTCAGGTAGCAAATCATCACAAGTTCAATAGTTTCACAATCTCAGTCAGTTAATCTCTAAAATCTTCATTCCTTGCAGTGCAAAATGATAATAATAATAATCTTTATTGTCACAAAATAAAAGAATACTTAAAAGTAAATTAATATAGATGCAACAGCATGACATGGTATGAAAATAATGGGACTTCACAGCTCTCAAAAAACTTAAGTCAATGAAACAAACTGCACAGTGTGCCTTCAATACTGTATTATGTGCTCGATCTTCTTAAAGACACAGTATCCAATTGCCGGTGTGCATAACATTTACATTCCAAGTAAAAGGAAAGTACAGATTTGTTACTTTTAGTCTTTCTTCACTCTTATTTTTGGAATTTAGCACTTATATTTTTTTGAGTGGCATGTAAAAATATAAAGACAATCACTCAAACTTCAGTAAGTTTCTTGAGCTTCTTTATTGAGTTTTATTGCTGCATTTATTTTTTACTGAATCTGTTGCTGTGTTAATTATAATGTCTAAAATACAAATATCTGAAAATTCTAATTATGAGTCTTTACATCTTTAAATATTAATGTACAGTTACAATTCTATAGTATTATTTTTTCCCTAAGTAGACTTTAAAATTCACTTGACATAAAAACATACCTGCCAACATCGGATTGTAAAAAATAGGGAAACTGTTTTGTTGTTGAGCCCCCTAGGGTAAGATGGTGTCCCCTTAGGGAGTAGGTGCACTTCACAGACTGCTAATATGTGTATAGGGAGCAGCAGTACTGGTCAGTAATGTTATACACTGAAGATATATAATACCAAAAAATGTATTCACATTGTCCCTTACCACATCCTTCACAGTATTAGTATGTTTCAGCACATTGTGTGGACTTTTCAAACGACTCCTTACACACAGTATGAAAAATGTCAAACTTATATCAGTGTTAAATGAACAATCTGGAATGATTTCGCCGTGAAACCATCTGACCATTACGGTACAAATCGCATCCTGTATTGATTCGATACGGGACGCATAATTTAATATTTAAATATGGGACAGGTGGCAACCCTTTTTACAGGTCTAATACATTCTAATGAGCAAAGTGTGGATGCGGAATATCGGGAGTTTATCGGGAGAAATTGTAAATCGGGAGTAGGCTACAGCGGGAGGAGGGGTGAAAAAATGGGAGAAACCCGGCAAAATCTGGAGTGTTGGCAGGTATGCATAAAAATTCACTGGTTTTTACAACAAATGCAATAAAGTCTTATGTCAGAAAGCGAAATGATTAAAACTTACACTTTAAATGTCATATGTTGTATAAAGACAAGGAGAGCTGATCGTTTTCTAGTAATTGCATATATTGTATATTTTTGCCATGTTCTGTTTTATCATAATCATGTTGACCCTTGTAACCCCAAAAAACAACCTTCAGCTTCACCTGGACCTTTTATTTTGAAGGAACAATGTAGTGCACTCAAGTATCAAACTCTGTTTGACAGTTTACAATCTTCCTCATTACAAATATGGTAAAACACTGTCCCTTCCTACATTTCTGTGTTGCTGTGTCACGTTTTTAGATTTGAATAATGACTTTAAGCGGCTTCAAATGTTTGGAATTGCGCAAACAGGGGAACCTGCAGCACTTTGCCCTCAATTGCGTGGTGGTTTACACCGCTACTTTAACTAAAAAAAATGTAAAAAGAAAATTAAAATGCCAACTCATTGCTCTGGCTCCCTATGTATCATCATAATTTATTTAGGAGAGCATATGCATATCCTTAGAAAAATAAGTGGGAATTTGCTTACATTTAGGCAACACTACTGGTGTTAGGCCTATTTTAAAAATGCATAAACAGTGAAGAAAAAAAAACCCTGAAATGAAATGAAAGGCTAAAGGGAATTTGTGTACGTTGAGCGCCCCTGTTAGATCAGAGTCCGCCCATCACATTAATGTGCCGAGGGAAAACGTCCGGCTTTAGGACCGAATGCGGTGTTCAAGCTGAAGTCATTGGAGAGGAATAGATGAACAGCCAGTGTGCGGCTATAAAGAAAGTAATGGTACGTTACGGTTAGATAGAGAATGGAATTCACCCATTTGTTGTATTGATGTATATAAACGCAGAATATTGAGAGGCAACTTATCAATAAGTAGTCCTGTTTCGGTTTAATTGACATAGTAGAAATCTTAATGATGTATGTACGAGGTGAGAAGTGTCCGTAAATCATCGAAAGCTGCAGCGCATTGTTCTTTATGATCTCATTATCATATATTTATGCGTAGGCCCTTTGTCACCTCCTCTTTTACAGCAAGACTGCATTTTGTTTAATAGTGATAATTGTGGATGCCTAATAAGTGTGCTTTTGAGCTGAAAGTAGGCCTACAGAGTATGCAGGTACAGACACAATTGTGACTACAATTTGACTTACTGGGCTATAAAACCATTGTGCACTTAAACAAGGAAGTAAAGGACCTGCCCATGCCATGGAAATAAATAATCTACTACATATCAAATAACTTTGTGTTCTGGTCATTTCTTATATTCTTTAATAGATGATAATGGTGTGATGAAGCTAATCAGGGAGGTAAATCTGCTTGAACTAAGCAACTTCCTTAACAGGACAATAGGCCTTTATTTAAAAGTCCATAACATTATTTTAATTATAAAACCTGGAAGTTACATGACTTATCAAATGCTAATAAACATCTGGCTTATCTGTTCAGGAAAAAATAAGTGTTGAGCAGTTTATTAGAAATATGTAGACAAAATTGAAAGCCATTTTTTGGAAAACATGATAGTTAACCAGCAACGGGCATTGTGACACAGAACTAGTCCCATCTAACACTGTCACCCCACTCATTTTTGATAGTGCAAACGTATTTGGTCATTTTGTTTTTAGACTGGATTGCAAATATACCAGTCTTTAACATTTCAAGATGTCACACAGTACCATCATACTGCAGTCATGAGACGAAGGACAATGATCTAATGCCAACTAAGGTGCCAGTATAGTTGTTATGAGAGGACAAGACTTTGTGAAACACTGATTACTGAGGGAGTCAACCATCAGATATTGACAACCAACCAATAAATGTTACCATTTCAAGTGACTTCTGGGTTTGATCTACTTTCAGCTATGTTAAGCAGTTAATGAAGAGCAGTATGTTAGGGAGATTGGTCTTATAACCCCACATGTAACTACAGGTGCAAGATCACAAACTACACCGAGTTCAAGATTTTAACTCCCTTCACCTCTCCAAGGTTTAAAAGACAAAATTTGTGTTTCACTTTATTTTAATTACAATGCCTTACAATAAAAAAAAAAGAAACTTTCCATCACATATATTGCTTTTCGGTTGAAAAATACGAATACAGTGCAGTTTTTTTTACATTACGTTTGTAGTATAACAGATTAAAACAAAAAAGCCAGGACTGCTCATTAAGAGAAGGACAAAGAAGCTCTGTACAACAATATGCATATTAACACTCAACAGAAGGTTATTTCGATCTTCTGGAGTGCAGCCACTGAGTGGACAGAGGTGATGCTTATCAATCCACTGATCTCATTGAATTCAGCTAAGATCTTTTCATATACAGTTTAAGTGACAGCTTCCTCTTCTCATTTGTATATCATCCCCCTCCTCTTATGTCTGTCCTCAACGTGCCAGTCGCTTTATTCTAGATCTGGCATTTCTGGAGAAAAACACACAAACATGTTAATAAATTAATATAAAATAAATGTTTCTTGAGCCCTAAAATAGGAGTGCAACTGAAATGATTTTTAGTAAGGCACAAATGTGCACTTCTGAGTCATTGATTCTGAAAATACATGTTAGAAAAAGTAAAAAAAAAAAAAAAAAAAAAACAAAAATAAAAAACTTACTCTCATCATCACTATCCACCGATTCCTAAAAAGGGAGAAAAATGTTTTTGTCATTATGTCATAAGACTTAACAACTGGTAGGTGTTCACAAAGACATAAGATGATTTAAGCATGATTTGACTTGTCAGGATAGTCGACAAGATCTAGATTTTTTTTTCTTCTAATTTGTGTTTTAGCTTCAATATATTCTATGACTGCCTTTAAGGGGATGAAATTAGAGACGCAACTTCTCAGAGAGGATTTTAGCATGCTGTTGGACTGTCTGAGTATGTTCTGCTTGTTAAAAAAATTCACAGCATTCAACAATACCATTACAAGACAACTACTGCCAGTCTTCAAATCCACAGCTGTGAGAAATGTTCCCGTTATTAAGCATATTGTATATCTCTATTTTTGTAATGATTATAATATTTTTGTGAAACTAAAGGTTACAGATATTTAGCATGTTGAAAATCTGTCAGTTACCCTATCGAGGGCCTGTGCGTTCTTGGAATAGTCTGCGGTATTTTGAATTGTTTGTCTATGCTCATGTGAGGATGGATGTTTTGGGCCGTTTTGTTGCATCTCGTGTCATTTTTTTCACCAGAGTCTTGTGCCTTGGGTGTTTTATTTTGTAGACACTATGTCAAGTTAACGTATAAATATCAAAACATGCCTCTTAAAACCCCTGCACTGAGTTCCATTCTGCTGCAATAGATCCATCCTTTTCTTTTTTTTTTCTCCCCAATTTGGAATGCCCAATTCCCAATGCGCTCCAAGTCCTCATGGTGGCGTACTGACTCACCTCAATCCGGGTGGTGGAGGACGAATCTCAGTTGCCTCCGCGTCTGAGACGTCAATCCACGCATCTTATCACATGGCTTGTTGAGCACGTTACCGCGGAGACGAAGCATGTGTGGAGGCTTCATGCTATTTTCCGCAGCATCCACGCACCAGACCAACCACCGAACCGAACCACATTATAGCGACCACGAGGAGGTTCCCCCATGTGACTCTACCCTCCCTAGCAACTGGGCCAATTTGGTTGCTTAGGAGACCAGGCTGGAGTCACTGCGTCTTTACTCGCCGAGCTACCCAGGCCCCCCGACATCCATCCGTTTTAAACAAGAACATATCACATCTGAATGGCCCTTAAGAAACTCGTCCGATCGAACATGACTGTAATCAGCCTAAAGGGGCTACACTACACTTCGCACTCCGTTCACTACCAATCACATCCGAACGTGGGAGACCAGAAAGGCAAGCTCATGTGAAGAGATTTCCCATTACGCTGCTGAGAAAATTTGCCAAATTTTGACATGCGAACCTGAAACTTAACACACTTACCTCTTGGCTTAAAGGGATAGTTCACTTAAAAATGAACATTTTCTCATCATTTACACACCCTCATTCCACCCCAGATGTGTTTGACTTACTTTCTTCTGCAGAACACAAATGAAGATTTTTAGCAGAAGATTTCAGCTCTGTAGGTCCATACAATACAAGTGAATGGTGGCCAGAATTTTAAAGCTCCAAAAAGCACATAAAGGCAGCATAAAAGTAATACATACGACTCCATTTGTTAAATCCATGTCTTCAGAAGAGATATGATAGGTGTGGGTGAGAAACAGATCAGTATTTAAGTCCTTTTTTACTACAAGTCTCCACTTTCCCATTCTTTTGTTTTGGGCAGGGAGGACTACAGGGAGGAGTATCATGTATTACTTTTATGCTGCTTTTTATGGAGGACCAAATGTGACAATATTAAAAATAAATATTTGTATGAAATATAATAAATTAATAAATTGTACAAATAAATGAATACATTTTAAAATCTGATATAAATGAGTATTTGCACTTTTATTTCCTTATTTATGTAATATTGTATTTATTTCCACATTAATTTATTTCCACATGTATTTATTTATGCTTATCTTTCCATATTTATTTCCACATGTATTTATGTTTATTTTTCCATATATTTTTTATTTCCACATTTATGCATTTCTACATTTCTGTGTCTGTATGGTAATGAGGGGCCGTGCTTTCTACTTCAGGCGTAACAATCGAGCTGTCAATTTTTTATTTTGGGTTTTAAGTGTATTCGGAAAAGACAGTGTGAGTGTCAATCATTACAATTTATTTTGGGCACAACCAAACTGACAATATACAAGAGTAGAAAAGATAAAATTGAACAGTTGTATCAATGATGTATCAATATTTGTCACCCTGATAAAGTCAAAACTGTTAATTGGTTTTATTTTTATAAAGCTACGACTTGTCTTGTAACTTTTGAGGACATTTGGTGTCACAAAGGAGCACTGTGCTCTGTCATTGATGATGAACTTCATTTTGCTCAATTTGCATAGTTTTTAACTAATGTGTTTATGTATTTTTCTGATGAGCAAACTGTAATAAAAGTTTTCTTATTAATTCTCTCTCTCTGCCCTTTTGCCACCCTCGCTGAGCTGCCTTGTTTGGCTATTTATACGTGCCCAGTCCTGAATACAGGCAAGCTCCTATCGCCAACACCTGCATGTTTGCATTAATTGATACAGGATCATTTCACGTTAGCACGCTGCTTTTTGTCAATGTCAAAGTGTCTGTTATAAGATCTGTTGAAGTTGCAGTTTCTGTTCAGATTGTCTGCCAAGATTTTTAGCAGAGTCCCGGACATTTTGGAAATCCCTGCCAGGATTCAGTCTATACAGGTATGGTCACTCTGCGTACAGAGTTACAGAGATATAAAATTACTTAAACAGTGATGAAAGATTTTAGTTATTTTGCCTACTTTCAAGTTATTCATTTAATAGAGATAATTCATTGCCTATTCAAATTGCTCTACTCACAGGTACATTTTACAATTTCTCAATGCACGCCCACACCCATCTGTGGCTATGTTTCAAGTATTTCATTTTTTCAACCACTAGATGTCACTGTGGTCTACAAGCATCACTCTAGAGCACTCCGAACTTGATTGTTATGGCTGAAGTAGAAATCACGCCCCCCTCATTACCATAGGGACACAGAAATGTAGAAATACATAAATGTATAAATAAATAAAAATGGAACTATAAACATATGTGGAAATTAATAAATGTATAAATAAATACATGTGGAAATAAATACAATAATACATAAGGAAAAGTGCAAATACTTATTTGTAAAATTTTAAAATGTATTTATACGTACACTTTATTCATTTTTTACATTTCTTTAAAAATATATTTATTTGTTTATTTTTAATATTGTCACATTGCTTTTGGAGATCCAAAATTTTGATACCCACTCACTTGCACTGTATGGACCTACAGGGCTGAGATATTCTTCTAAAAATCTTTGTTTGTGTTCAGCAGAAGAAAGACATACCCATATGAGATGGCATGAGGGTGAGTAAATGATGAGAGAATTTTCATTTTTAGTTGAACTATCCCTTTAATTCAAAGGATACATATTTCAAAGCTGTGTATTTTTATTGTTGCTGAAAAGCAAGTAGATTATGTTTAGAAATTTTTTGTTATTTGTTAACCCTTTCGCACATGAGTTTTTCATGTACTGACGGATCTCCCTCAGCGTAAGTTCTTTAATGCGTGCTGTATTTAAAAAAAAATCTCACTTTACACTTCACAGCAGATGCACTAAAGGTCAGATTATATATTATAAAACATCTGTGATTTTTAGATGTTTATTATGATTATGATAGATAACATGTGAATGCGATAGCCGGCTATGCGTGCCGCCATACTGTTTACATTGCAATGCAGCATGGGATTCTGAATTAGTCAAGCACAGATGGTTCTAAAAACTAGCCCTTCCACTGTTTCTGCTCCAGAAGTGGTGAGAATGAATTACAGATGGAATGGGAGAAGGCATGAGGACTAATTACTTTATACATTCTTTGTTTGATGTCAGAAAACATGGCCACATCACTGCATCAAAACAGTCAGCTCCAACAGCAATGGGTTTAAACTTTTTAGTGATTGTCTGAATGTCTGTAGCATAAAAAAATAAAGATATTGTGATGTTAAAAAGACTATTTGAGCAGCTGGTTCATTACGAAAACCGCTTCAGGCCCTTTTTGCTGGTAAACAGCAGCACGAATGCAGATCGAACCGGTTTGATCGTACGCCTCTGAGCCCAGTCTAGTGTAATCACAACGGTTCGATTGTACGTACGAAAGTGTTAAAACCAGTAGCACTTGCTTGTGACGCAATATCCTATTCTATTCTGTTGCAATGTCTGAAATAATTTTGCATACTCAAAGCCTAGCATGATTGGAGCATAATTGTACAGGGCTTCCTTAAAACCAACCCATCGACTAATCGTTCAGACAACCCAACAACTAGTTCATTATGAAAATGTTTCTTTGCACTTTCCAAGTTTAAGTGAAAAATTTAACTAAACTTCATTACATAATACATCTTTAATTATTAAATCTTACATCATCTGCACCATCTAGGTCCGGTAAATCATCCTCTCCTCCCATGTTGCCCATCATCTAAAACCAGCAAAGCCAAACATTACAACACATTATTGAATTAAAGGCTTATTCTTCTAGTCACACTATTCCCATTTTAACTGTTGTAATAAATAAAAAAAAGAGAACAAAAGAACAAACCTCTGAAAAGCGATCATAGTTGGACGATTCTTCATCTGAATCATCTTCCCAGTCTTTCCAGTTGTTGAAGTCAACACTAAGCCAGTTAAGCTGTATACAAATGTAGACAAGCAAGACAACACCACTATATTAATGTTTAGACAAGTCAACAGTGAGGCATGCAGAAATCTGGAAAAAGAAGTCAAAACTTATATCAGGTTACCTGAAACACCAAAACTATTTACTAGATATACTGCCAAAGAGCTTATAATGTCAAAAACCAAATTTGTAGCTCAAGATACCGAAGCCTTGTAAACCATTTTATTGTAAACATGGGGTAAATAATAGAAAGTTGGCCTTTTTTTTCCTCCCCAATTTGGAATGCCCAATTCCCAAAGTCCTCATGATGGCGTAGTGACACGCCTCAATCCGGGTTGCGGAGGACGATTCTCAGTTGCCTTCGCGTCTGAGACCGTCAGTCCGTGCATCTTATCACGTGGCTTGTTGAGTGCATTATCGCAGAGACCTAGCGCATGTAGAGGCTTCACGCTATTCTCCGTGGCATCCACGCACAACTCACCACGTGCCCCACCAAGAGCGAGAACCACATTATAGCGACCATGAGGAGGTTACCCCATGTGACTCTACCCTCCCTAGCAACCGGACCAATTTGGTTGCTTAAGAGACCTGGCTGGAGTCACTCAGCATGCCCTGGATTCGAACTCGCGACTCCAAGGGTGATAGTCAGCGTCAATACTCGCTGAGATACCCAGGTCCCCAATGAATGTTGGCTTTTAAGAAACTAACTAAAATCTATTTTTTTTTCCTAGACAAATATATGTATGACAAATAATAACAATTTAAATTGCAAATACTGCAGCAATAGTAAACATGTGGGGGGGAAAAATAAACTTGCCTTTGCTTTCTCTTTTGTTAACCTAGGCCACGATTTCCCTGATTCTGCTTTTCGTAAACAGCACAAGACCGACCGGTCTGTGCGCCTGTGTTTGGATCCCTGAGAACAGAATTAAAGGTAAAACAAAACATGCCCTTCCTGATAAGAGCATTCCACTAGGGGGCAATTGAAACGTGAAATTTGAAACTGTGTACTAAACTCACATCTTGATCGATGGCATCAAAAAGATCGATTTCATTTGAGTGCTTAATATTATCCATCACACTGAGACAGCTGAAAGAGAGCAGGACAGAAAACAACCTTAGCTCAACCAAACATTAAAAACAAAAGTCTAGTATCAAAGAATATATATAGATGTTCAAATTACAACAACATACCTGAAACCAAATTTTGACTTGTCAAAATTTATTTTCACATCCTTGCTGTCCTCCACCAAGAACTCAATGAAGACAAAGTCTCGTCTGTCGTACCATTTAGCAGTTGCCGGCTGCCTGATAAGGAAATATACAATTTATTTTAAAATATTTTTAAGAATTTAATCACAAAAACAAGAAGTAGGTGTGGCAAGGGAAAACCAATTTTCTCAACACCAAGATAACAAATAGATCTAAAAAAAAAAAAGCAGGTGGCATAGACACCTGTGACACCACTTCAACTGACCATCCTTTTCTAAAACATATTGTATAAAATTCCCAGTGTACTACAACTTTGCCAAAATCAAACAACCTGTTTGGTTGCATTCTGAGGATGAAACAAGTAAGCCCTGGAATTTCAATTAATAATTTTACATGCTTAAACATTGTATTCAATTCTCATAAATGTATCCAAAATGCCCATATGATCACATAAATGAGACAGTGACTATGTGATATACCATCTGGGCTCAAGCTGTTTTAATCAGGATAATAATACGATCACATGATGTTTTAATCAAAATAATAACAATGTCATTATCAATGTGTGGAAATGCTGTGCCCATTGAAATTAAATCAAGTCGTTGTAGTACAAACGTAGAGGAGAAAACATATGTCAGAAAGACAGATTATAGTAAAAAAATGCCCCCTCTCCTTGTAGTGGAATCATAAGGTGAGTGTTTTTGTAACTCGTTCATTGCAGTTTCTATGGCCCTGCTGCACACGTGCAGGCGGCGCGCTCATGCTCGCGACTCATTAAACCCGATAAAACAGCCTTTAAACTTCCTTATAGGAAGGGTGGTCGTATTCAGCGAGTTTATCCTTACCAAAACACACATTTGTCGAGACTGGTTGTGTTTATTAACGGAATTTGAGCGCCAAACGTGCGTAACATGATAATACCGGTGAGCTGATACATGCTAACTGAAACGAGCCACTTTAGAGTTAATTAATACACATTTCAACAGATATTAGACATGTCCAAACTCAACGCCTTTAAAACTAAATGTGTAAAAACCTGGAGGGGATTCAAATGAGTTACTGGATAGTTTAACCACAGCGAGAGGAGGAAAATAGCTAATGTTGGCCAGCGATCAAGCTTGCCAGTAAATTCACCCACTGTTTATGAGTGGATATTGAGGTTAATTTCACATAAATCAAAAGATATATTTTCATCAGAAAGCGCACACTTACATGACTTTGGTGGATGTATTTGATGGTCTGGACTCCTGAGGGTGGTTTCTGGTATGTTCTCCCGGGGTTCTGTTCTGGTGTCACCTGACTGCAGGTGGGCGGAGACTCAGGCCACGCCCCCCGACGAGCGCGCGGGACTTTTCTAGAGCTTCCGTTTGTCTCAACGTTCAGCAAAGAACACAAAATTAACCTTCTTGACTACCGTCTTTTTAACATTTATAATTCAATTATAATATATTCGTAAATCATATCGTATTTTATAATGTACTTGCCAGGATATTTATAAGAATTAGTAAAAATAAAAATGTGTTATTAGTGTTCTAAGACAAATCGTGGATGTTCATATTTAAATGGTTAATTAATGAAAAACCGTAAGTTAAAAAGAAAAAGTAACAAGATAAGTAATCTAAAGTAAAAATCAAGTAAATAGCAATCTAAAAATATTCTTGAAAAAGAAAACACGCCAATGCTATTTGCAAATGCTATTGTATTTGACCATGTACAATTTTGACAGTATGCAAATTAAATTCATATATATAATAAAATATATTAATTACATTATATATAATTTAGTACAACATACACTGCGCTCATAAGTTTATTTGTAAGAATTTAAAGTCTAAATAAAAGTCTTGTTAACAACATTTTAACAAACATCGTGTAGTTAATTGGTAATATTGGTAATTAAATTGGTTATTAATGAAAAAAGTAGAAAAATAAAGTAGAAAAACAAAAAAGTCCAAAGTAAAATTCAACAGTAACGTAAAATACAAACGATACGCGTCAAAAGGCTTTTATTTTGAAAGGTAAATCTAACAGATTGATCAACTGTAACGTTGGTGGCTTCACGGTGTCTGTCGGGCGAATGACGGATGATTATAAGCGGTCTTGTTATTTTTGCTCCTGTGCTTATCGTTGTGACGCATTAATGAATGAATCGTGAGTTTTTTCGCGTCTTGTTGCTCTAATCCTTCTGTTAGGTGTACGTTTTGTCTAATTTAATCACTCAGGAGATTATACGAGCTACATTAGACAGCTGACATTGCCCTCCTTGTTTTATTCTAGCTTGAAGCAAAATATGATTGACCTAATTTTGAATGCATGACCAATATTTGCATCTGAATCGCCATGTAGACCTTTATTAGTGTGTAAACATCATCAGTGTGACAGTCCTCTATGACGCCAGTGAGCTGCCAAACCAGGTAACCTCTGTTGGCTGCAATCCTGGACTCATTTTAATGTTATGTACAGAAATAAGAGGTTAGATTGGTAAAATAAACGGTAGAGCAGTGATCTAGCAGTAATCTGAGATGGATGAGTATCAGGAGAGTTTGTCGGATCTCTTTCCCCCTCCACCACCTCATCCAGGCGCCCGGGAGCGAATCAACATCCAGAAGAGCAGTGTCTGCTCCAGGGCTTACTTCATGGTGGTGATGGCCTTCTTCCACATCTACATAATAAATATCATAGCTTTGCTGCTTTATGTGCACTACAACACTGGGTCTGGGGAGGCTTCTGGTGCAGAGCATGATGTCCCACTAGAGAAGAGTACTTCTGCCCCTAGATCCATACCTGATGAACATCAAACCCCAACACCAAACCTGAACCCTGAGCACTCTTTTCATCTGCCACGCCTGGAGGGGATTCGGGTACGCCCACTATTACTATTAAATGTCCTGATATGGTATGGTTATAAGGTTATATAATGCTGATTTTTCTACAAGTATTCGGTTTTCAATTGTTTACTATAGAAAATCATGACAAACATAACAAAATGTAATATAAAAGTGGGTAAAAAGAGGATATTACATGTCTTTACATGTTGCAGTTTACTTCCTGAAAGAAAGATGATGTCATTATGATTATATTTTAATATTGCAATAAGGGATGCTAGGACGGTAACCAGGTGGATGCATAACGTTATAGACTAATAGACTTTAAATTGTGTCCTAAATAGAGTATAAAGACAAAATAATAACCTTGATGTCCATATATATTTATTTTCAATCAAAATGTGCATATTCACTTATATAGAAAGAAGAATTTGAAAACCCAGTTCTAGAAACAGATAAAAAAAATAAATAAAAAAAAGGCACTCAAAAAAGTATTTTTCTTTTATTATAATTTTTTTTTTACAAAATATTATTGTTTCTACCCAATATTAGAGAAATATTGCTGAATTTGTAATATCTATATATTAATACTGCATATGTATAAAGCTTATTTTATTTTATTATTTTTCCAAAACAGCATTACAGGAAATAGCGCCATTCAGCAACTGGCCAAGCTAAGAACAACAGTGGAAATTAAAACATATACAATAGATATATGTTATATATATACTGATCAGCCACAACATTAAAACCAATTGCCTAATATCATGTAGGTCCCCCTCGTGCCACCAAAACAGCTCTGACCCATTGAGGCATGGACTCCACAAGACCTTTGAAGGTGTCCTGTGGTATCTGGCACCAAGACGTTAGCAGCAGATCCTTTAAGTCCTGTAATTTGTGAGGTGGGGCCTCCATGGATCGGACTTGTTGGTCCAGCACATCCCATATATGCTCAAGATTGAGATCTGGAGAATTTGGAATCCAAGTCAACACCTTGAACTCTTTGTCTTGTTCCTTAAACAATTTTTGAAAATGTTTGCAGTGTGGCAGGGCACATTATCCAGCTGAAAGGGGCCATTGCCATCAGGGAATACCATTGCCATGAAGGGGTGTCCGTGGTGTGCAACATTCTTTAGGTAGCTGGTACGTGTCAAAGTAACATCCACATGTATGCCAGGACCCAAGGTTTCCCAGCAGAACATTGCCCAGAGCATCACACTGCCTCCACCGGCCTTCTTTCTTCCCATAGTGCATCCTGCTGCCATTTCTTCCCCAGGTAAACGATGCACACGCACCCGGCTGTCCACATGATCTAAAAGAAGACGTGATTTATCAGACCAGGCCACCTTCTTCCATTGCTCCATGGTCCAGTTCTGATGCTCACGTGCCCTGTGGTTACATGTTCTGACACCTTTCTATCAAATCAAATCAAATCACTTTTATTGTCACACAACCATATACACAAGTGCAATAGTGTGTGAAATTCTTGGGTGCAGTTCCGAGCAACATAGCAGTCGTGAAAGTGATGAGACATATACCAATTTACAATAAACATAAGATTAACACAACACAATTAAAGTCTAATATACACATAATTACACACAACACAATATACAAATAATAACATACACTGTACAGTATACAATACACACAATACAATAAAAAAGTATATATAGTATATATAGAATGTACAGCAGGTTGTATTGTACTGTATTGACATTCAGGCTGTCGGTTGATAGTAAGTTGTTACTATATAATAGTATTATATAATAATAATAATATAATTTATGACAGTCCGGTGTGAGATATAAGAGTAAGAGTAATAAAGTGCAGTGCTGATGTATTTTGATCATGGGAGATCAAGAGTTCAAAAGTCTGATTGCTTGGGGGAAGAAGCTATCATGAAGTCGGCTGGTGCGGGTCCTGATGCTGCGATACCGCCTACCTGATGGTAGCAGTGAGAGCAGCCCATGGCTCGGGTGGCTGGATTCTCTGATGATCCTCCGAGCTTTTTTCACACACCGCCTGGTGTATATGTCCTGGAGGGAGGGAAGCTCACCTCCGATAATGTGTCTGGCAGTTCGCACCACCCTTTGCAGTGCTTTGCGGTTGTGGGTGGTGCTATTGCCGTACCAGGCGGAGATGCAGCCAGTCAGGATGCTCTCTACAGTGCAGGTGTAGAACCGTGTGAGGATGTGGCGGTTCATTCCAAACTTCCTCAGCCATCTCAGGAAGAAGAGGCGCTGATGAGCCTTCTTCACAATGGCTACAGTGTGGATGGACCATGTGAGTTCCTCAGTGATGTGGACACCCAGGAACCTGAAGCTGCTGACTCTCTCCACTGGTGTTCCATTGATGGTGATGGGACCGTGTTCTCTATCTCTTCGCCTGAAGTCCACCACAAGCTCCTTTGTCTTACTGACGTTGAGGGAGAGTTTGTGCTCCTGACACCAGTGTGTCAGAGTGTGCACCTCCTCTCTGTAGGCTGTTTCATCATTGTCAGTGATCAGACCTACCACCGTCGTGTCATCAGCAAACTTAATGATGGCATTGGAGCTGTGTGTTGCCACACAGTCGTGTGTGTACAGAGAATACAAGGGTAGGCTGAGAACACAGCCCTGCAGGACTCCAGTGTTGAGGGTCAGTGATGAGGAGATATTACTGCCTATTCTAACCACCTGGCGTCTGCTTGACGGGAAGTCCAGGATCCAGCTGCACAGCGAGCTGTTTAAGCCCAGAGCCCAGAGTTTCTCATCAAGCTTGGAGGGCACTATGGTGTTAAATGCTGAGCTGTAGTCTACAAACAGCATTCTCACATAAGTGTTCTTTTTTCCAGGTGGGAGAGAGCAGTGTGTACTGTAGATATAATGGCATCATCAGTGGAGCGGTTGTTGTGGTAAGCAAACTGCAATGGGTCAAGTGAGAGAGGCAGCACAGAGCAGATGTAATCTCTGATTAGTCTCTCAAAGTATTTGCTGATGATGGGGGTCAGAGCAACAGGATGCCAGTCATTTAAGCAAGTAATTTTGTATTGCTTTGGAACAGGCACAATGGTGGATGTTTTGAAGCATGTGGGGACTACAGACAAAGAGAGGGAAAGATTGAAAATGTCCGTAAAAACACCAGCCAGTTGGTTTGCGCACGCTCTGTTGACGCGGCCTGGAATGCCGTCTGGACCCGCCGCTTTGCTGATATTCACCCGTCGAAAGGATCGGGTTACATCCGCTACAGAGATTGAGAGTGAACTAACCTCTGTAGCTTCGGCCACGAGAGCTCTCTCCGCGAGGGCGGTGTTATTTCCCTCAAAACAAGCATAAAAAGTATTTAGCTCATCTGGGAGAGAGGCAGCGGTGTTCATGGCGGAGTTTTTATTCCCTTTAAAGTCTGTGATGATATTAATTCCCTGCCACATGCTTCTAGAGTTGGTGGTGTTAAACTGTCCTTCAATCTTGTTCCTGTACTGGCGTTTTGCTATTCTGATAGTTTTTCGGAGGGCATAACTGGCTTATTTAAGCTCCTCTGCGTTCCCGGAATTAAAAGCGGAGGTCTGCACATTAAGTGCCGCGCGAACATCACTATTAATCCATGGCTTCTGGTTCGGATAGATCCTTATTGTTTTGGTCGGATCGACATCCTCTACGCACTTTCTGATGAAACACATTACGCTATCAGCGTAAAGCTCGATGTCGTCATCAGAGGCGGACCAGAACATCTCCCAGTCCGTGTGATCAAAACAGTCTTGTAGAGTAGAGTCTGATTGGTCCAACCAGCACTGGATCATTCTGAGGGTGGGTGCTTCCTGTTTCAGTTCTGCCTGTAAGCGGGCAGAAGCAGAATGGAAGAGTGGTCCGATTTGCAAAATGGTGGGCGGGGGAGGGATTTGTAGCCATCCCGGAAGGGAGAGTAGCAATGGTCCAAAACCCGGTCCCCTCGTATGTTAAAACTAATGTGTTGGTGGTATTTTGGTGCGACTGATTTTAGACTGGCTTTGTTAAAGTCCCCGGTCACAATGAACATGGCCTCAGGGTGCGCGGTTTCCTGTTTGCTTATAATCCCGTACAGTTCCTTGAGTGCCCGGTCTGTGTCGGCTTGTGGCGGGATGTACTCAGCAGTGATAATGACTGCTGTGAATTCCCTCGGTAGCCAGAATGGTCGACACAGATGCATGAGAAATTCCAGATCAGGAGAGCAGAAAGACTTGATAGAATGTACGTTCCTCTGATCACACCAGGATTTGTTGATCATAAAACATACATCACCTCCTCTGCTTTTACCTGAGAAGTCTTTCGCTCTGTCCGCTCGGTGCACGGAGAACCCCGTGGGTTCAATGGCTGAGTCTGGAATCTCAGCAGACATCCAAGTTTCTGTAAGGCAGATAATGCAGCCATCCCTCGTCTCGTTGGAAAGAGATCCGCGCTTTCAGCTCGCAGAGCTTGTTATCCAGAGACTGAACATTTGCCAGTAGAATACTGGGTAGCGGGGGTCGATTTGCGCAGCGTCTTACTCTGACGCCTTTCTATCATGGCCAGCATTAAGTTTTTCAGCAATTTGTGCTACAGTAGCTCTTCTGTGGGATCGGACCAGACAGGCTAGCCTTCGCTCCCCACACGCATCAATGAGCCTTGGGTGCCCATGACCCTGTCGCCGGTTCACTGGTTGTCCTTCCTTGGACCACTTTTGGTAGGTACTACTAACCACTGAATACCGGGAACACCCCACAAGAACTGCTGTTTCGGAAATGCTCTGACCCAGTCGTCTAGCCATCTGGCCCTTGTCAAAGTCGTTCAGATCCTTATTCTTGCCCATTTTTCCTGCTTCCAGTTCATGAAATTCAAGAACTGACTGTTCACTTGCTGCCTAATATTTCCCACCCCTTGACAGGTGCCATTGTAAGAAGATAATAAATGTTATTTACTTTACCTGTGAGTGGTTTTAATGTTGTAGCTGATCATTGTATATACAGTTGAAGTCAGAAGTTTACATACTCTTAGGTTGAAGTTATTAAAACTAATTTTTTAATCACTCCACAGATTTCATATTAGCAAACTATAGTTTTGGCAAGTCATTTAGGACATCTACTTTGTGCATGATACAAGTAATTTTTCCAACAATTGTTTACAGACAGATTGTTTCTCTTTAAATTGACTATATCACAATTCCAGTGGGTGAGAAGTATACATACACTAAGTTAACTGTGCCTTTAAGCAGCTTGGAAAATTCCTGAAAATGATGTCAAGCCTTTAGTCAGTTAGCCAATTAGCTTCTGATAGGCTAATTGGAGTCAATTGGAGGTGTACCTGTGGATGTATTTTAAGGCCTACCTTCAGACTCAGTGCCTATTTGCTTGACATCATGGGAAAATCAAAAGAAATCAGCCAAGACCTCAGAAAAAAATTGTGGACCTCCACAAGTCTGGTTCATTCTTGGTAGCAATTTCCAAATGCCTGAAGGTACCACGTTCATCTGTACAAACAATAGTACGCCAATATAAACACCATGAGACCACGCAGCCATCATACCACTCAGGAAGTAGATGCATTCTGTCTCCTGGAGATGAACTTAGTTTGGCACAAAAAGTGCAAATCAATCCCAGAACAACAGCAAAGGACATTGTGAAGATGTTGGAGGAAACAGGTAGACGAGTATCTATATCTACAGTTAAACGAGTCCTATATCGATATAACCTGAAAGGCTGCTCAGCAAGGAAGAAGCCACTGCTCCAAAACTGCCATAAAAAATCCAGACTAAAGTTTGCAAGTGCTCATGGGGACAGAGATCTTACTTTTTGGTGAAATGTCCTCTGGTCTGATGAAACAAAAATTGAACTATTTGGCTATAATGACCATTGTTATGTTTGGAGGAAAAAGGGTGAGGCTTGCAAGCCGAAGAACACCATCCCAACTGTGAAGAATGGGGGTGGCAGCATCATGTTGTGGGAGTGCTTTGCTGCAGGAGGGACTGGTGCACTTCACAAAATAGATGGCATCTTGAGCAAGGAAAATTTTGTGTATATATTGAAGCAAGAACTCAAGACATCAGCCAGGAGGCCAAATGGACAATGACCCCAAGCATACCTCCAGTGTTGTGGCAAAATGGCTTAAGGACATCAAAGTCAAGGGATTGGAGTGGCCATCACAAAGCCCTGACCTCAATCCGATGGGCAGAACTGAAAAAGCGTGTGCGAGCAAGGAGTCCTACAAACCTGACTCAGTTACACCAGTTCTGTCTGGAGGAATGGGCAAAAATTCCAGCTACTTATTGTGAGAAGCTTGTGAAGGCTACCCAAAATGTTTGACCCAAGTTAAACAATTTAAAGGCAGTGCTACCAAATACAAACAAAGTGTACGTAAACTTCTGACCCACTGGGAATGTGATGAAAGAAATAAAAGCTGAAATAAATCACTCTCTGTACTATTATTCTGACATTTCACATTCTTAAAATAAAGTAGTGACCCTAACTGACCTAAGACAGGGAATGTTTTCTACGATTTAATGTCAGGAATTGTAAAAAACTGAGTTTAAATGTATTTGGCTAAGGTGTATGTGAACTTCTGACTTATGTATATATATAACTGTATATATATATACAATATATACAATACGTATGTATTGCCTATTTGTGAACATATATTCGTTGCAAGGAAGGAGAAATGAACATTAAAAAATAAATGTAAAAAATTTGTGCAGATTTGTTTATTTTTTACTGTTATACATTTTGTAAATGTGTTTAATTTTCTCTCAGATTTACAGCATACCCCCATCACCCACTTTCTGCCCTTTGGGGGTCC
The DNA here is from genome assembly GCF_019703515.2 of Myxocyprinus asiaticus. Taxonomy (NCBI): domain Eukaryota; kingdom Metazoa; phylum Chordata; class Actinopteri; order Cypriniformes; family Catostomidae; genus Myxocyprinus; species Myxocyprinus asiaticus. The sequence goes on from NC_059372.1 coordinate 33,796,670, forward strand.
CTGGGCCCCAGTTTGAAAACACCTGGTTTAAAGAATTATTTACGCATATGTTAAAGGTTCACTCAGTAACTTTTTTTTTGTGCCACTTGGACTTATACTGAACACGTTTACATGCTCTTAAGAAAACGGTTTATTCCAGTGTTTTTGCCAAAAGTGGTGTTCTGAAATTTCCTTACACCGTTTAAGGGATTATGAGAAAGCAGTTTAACACACCCAGGTTTCTCCTGGAGAACGCGGATTATGCTGAATATGCTTTGTGCTATATACACTATAAACTATACCCATTTATACACGGCAATGTAAAATATCGAATGTCCCTCACGTTTGCATATATGTCCTTGTTCATTGTTTTTAATAGAATAACTCTGTTGTGTCTTATGTATGTGTAAGTCTCATTTTTGCATTCTTTGGATTGCATGTCTTTTCTGCTCAGGTTGGGCACGTACAAAAAGTTTCTCTTGTTCCTGACCGGACCCATAACATGCGCACTCTCAGCTTGAAACCACTGCTGTTCGGTGAGTTTCCAATTGCAGCTGTAGAGGTTTGTTATAATGAATTAACACTGGGTTGTTTTAAAACTTATTTGGGAAAGTATACTCTTGGTTGAGACTTTATTGTTTTTGGTTAAACAATGCATGCCTAAGGAATATTGAAATATCCAAGGAATAGACACATAGACAAAATAAAATATCTTAATATCTATAAAAAGGTTTAATATCTTAAGCTTTAAAAATATAGAACACGGATTTTCTATTATTTACATAGTCACATACATTTTTAAACCAAAAATTCACACTTTTTTTCCCCATGTGAAACTCTACCCTCTACACCGGTGGCTTTTCCACTTGCGGGTAGCCTGGTTGAGGTGGCGCTGGCGTTTTCCACAGCTAAAAGCTTTGGTGACTAGTAGCCTCTTGCCTGCAACAGTGCCTGTCAACAGGAAGGTGCCCCCATGGGGATGGTGGCGGGTCAGGTTGCCCACACAGGTGGCATCTCGCTCCAGCCAGAGTGTCAGGCGACTCCTCATTTCCCCTCCCAGCAGTGGACCATGCTTTAAAACTTCAAACCGAGAACCCAGGGAGAACATGTTTAGAACAGAGCTGCTGGAGTTCAGTTTGGATAAGCGCACTTTAACCACTAGCAGAGAGAAAAAGACGGCGATAATGAGAAACATTCAGACCATTTTTAGAAGCGAGAGATGGATCAGTGTAGAAATCTGGATTAATGTTCAGATAGATATGTCAGTTTTTAAACCCCTCGCCTCTGGGATTAAACACATTAGTTGAAACTAGTTGTTCTTACCAAAGTCACTTTTACAGAAGAGATCCAGCAGTTCTTTGGATGACAGAGCTTCCTCTAGCTCGCAATCTGTGCAGCTAGCACGCGGAACCACTAAAACAAACCAAAACATCAGTCTGGCAGAGAAAATTACCTTGAAATCCAGCATTGTGTTTGTCTAAAGTGCTCTGCAAAAAAACTCCAGTACAGATGTTAGAAAAAAGGCATTTGTTTACCCCTGCCTTCACTGCTGGTGCCATTTTGCATATGCGCAACTGAGGAAATGCACATCAGGTGATCTTTAGGAAACTGGTCGCATTGGAGGATTCTGGGCCAGGGGTAACCATAGCAGCTCATGATGGGGGCACAGCTGTCCCTTATAGACTCACACAAACTTCTACATGGTGAAATTATCCTGGAAAAAAGGTGGAAAGCCAGTAGCAAAGGGATAAGGAAGAAACATTCAATGATTTGCCAAATAAAGAGTTCTGGTGGTTTGTTTTTGAAACTTAATGTGACCAAGCGGAAACTAGCAGTTCATACCAATGTCACTTTTACAGAAGAGATCCAACAATTATTTGGATGATGTAGCTCTCGCTAACTGATTTTCTCCAATAAAAATTTACATAATTGACTAAATTGGGAATGAACACGTTCATCCCTCTAGTTCTTTTTCAAACGCAATGTTGCCATGTAGGAAATTCTAGCCATGCAAAGCTTGCAAATTGCAGCTGCTATCATTGTCACCCAATTCAAAGTAATTCCACACTAGAGACATTTTCTTGCACATACAGCACGAGTTAAAGGCTACTTGTCTGACACGCTTTTTTTTTGGTCCCTTTTGACAGGAAATAATCAGCCCTGATCATCAGCTGTTTTTAAAGAATCAGTTGCTTTTATCTTATACCGATGTTTGGCCGATATATTGTTGCATCACTAGTTTTCAATGGATAGTATGCTTACCATCACCTAATGTTGATGGCCATTGTTCTTGCTGTCCAGCCAAAGACACATTGAGGCAATTAGAAAGTTGTCTTACCTCTCAAGGCACACAGGAGCGAAGAGCGAGCAGAGAAAGATGCGGGCGTGCGGGTGACACTCTCGGGTGAGGAGCGGCAGCCAGCTGGTGCTTTGCTGGACCGCTTCAGCTGGAGATTCATGTCCGAGCAAGTTGGGAATCCGCATGCTGTTGTAGCCCAAACCCTGGCACAAGGCCATGTTGGTTGGGATGGGCACACAACGAGAGGAGCCCTGGTGTTCCCAATGTCCACTGGGCATGGCACCCATGCCAGGACCGAGCAGGAGCAGCAGTAGAGCAGGTACTGTCAGAGTCATAGTCCAGAATAGTTGTTAAGTATGGGTGAGTCTGTCTAAGGTATTGTCAGACTAGGTCAGTTAATAGGTGTATTTATACAGCATTGCCCATCAGGGTGAGGGCGGGTCTTTGCAGGACATGAGATTGGATTGGTTAGGGAGTGTGTGTATGCGTGATTATGTGTGACTTGCTGGTTCTTCCGTTTCTCTGCTGGATATGATGAACTGTGAGCTCTGTTTTATCACACACTTTTTGTTCTTTTCTCCTGAAATTTTTGGGTTGTGTGATTATAATAGTTCAGCTGATTAGCCACAAAGCCACAAGAGGTGAGATAGATAGATAGCACTTTACATGAGTGGCAGAGGTGTGTGAAAGTAAGATTGTAAGTGTGAGAGTGTTGAAGCAGCATCTGTGCGTGTGTGGTGCTGAGGAGTTTTTCTTCCCCTGCTGGGAGCACTACACATTGTCTACCCCAAAAATGGCCCTCACTTCCTCTCCGCTCCATTCCCAGGACCCCTTCTTCCCCTCGTCCAATCTAATGAGTTTGAGAGACCACACCACTCCCAGAAAGAGGAGACAAACCATGCGGAAAACCATTATGAAGTGCATCACTGTGTGTACATATATATATATTCATGCGTTGTCTGCTTTTCAAAAAGTGTAGAACAATAACAGTGATAGATAACACTGAAACCTACAGCAATCTAAGTCATTCAGCACTCTCACCCATCCCAGAGAGACAATGGCCCCCACCCGAACAGATTATTGGCACAGCCTCATTAACACTCTCAATGGGCCGGGCAATACCATAAGTCTCAAAGGAGGGGGATGGGCAGACTTAATTACATGTGTATTTACAAACTTAATGGCCTCTGCTTACAATTTTAGCTATTTAGTTAAAGATTTATCATTGACCTTAAAATGTGGCCATTACCCAGATTAAGTCTTAATTTATACAAAGTTTGGACATTTGACTGAATGTAAGTTTTTCATTATCTTAAAAGCCTTTTAATGTAAAAAGATTTTTAAAGCTATGCTTAAATGCTTGAAATTAGTTTGTGGGGTTTATAAAAAAAATTGTGCTCATAAATATAACATATTCATGAAAAAATTGAAATGCATGAATTGGACCAGACAGTGAAATAAGAGCAGACAACAAGTGTCCAGCATACAATCAACTCCTTCAAAACTGTCTTAAAAGCATCTCATGTGGCACCTTCTGAAGAATGCCCAGAGTGTGCAGAATTGTAATCTAGACAAAGGGTGGCAAGGCGGTGGACAGGTCTGTTGATTAGCCCTGCGTAAAGTGACTGTGATCCTTTAATCTCAGTCTAATCTCATAATGTCCTCTCACTCGTTGACGTTCTCTTTGTCTGCCACTCAGTGTGATTCTCACAGACACAGCTACAATATATCAAACAGAAATACCCTGAAGTCATATCGGCTTTTAAGATCCTCTTAACACGTTGTTAAAGGGATAGTTCACCCAAAAATACAAAATTCTCTCATCATTTACTCACCCTCATGTCATCACAGATGTGTATGACTTTGTTTCTTCTGCTGAACACAAATGAAGATTTTAGAAAAATATTTAATCTCTGTAGGTCCATACAATGCAAATGAATGGTGGCCAGCACTTTGAAGGTCCAAAAAGCACATAAAGGCAGCATAAAAGTAATCCATAAGACTCCAGTGGTTAAATCCGTGTCTTCAAAGGCGAAATGAAAAGTGTGGGTGAGAAACAGATCAATATTTAAGTCAGTTTATACTATAAATTCTCCTCCCTGCCCAGTAGGTGGCGATATGTAAGGAATAATCGATGACGGACAGTTGAATTATTGAAAAATAATGCACACCTGAGGTGGTAATATGGTCACGATGCGCAGCGGATAATGCTAAACTAATTATTGATTATTTTTCAATTATTTGATAATTGAGTCAATTATTCCGCATATACCACAGTTACCACACCTTAAGACATCGTTATGGGTTTTATCTCAAGACATTTTCTGGTTTTCATCCCTAAAATGCTCTTGTGAGTGGAACTACTTTATTCCACCACGGATTCAATATCTTACTCTGATACAGCTCAAGCCTCCGTTGCTAGTTCGAAAATGTCACTTTAGAACCAGCAACGGGGCTTGTGCTGCTTTACTAGAGCACTTACTGGAGTAATATTGTAGTGTGTTTGTGTGAGTGAGTTTGTGTGTGAGTTTGTTTTTGAGTGAAACGAAAGAGAGAAACTCAGAAACTGAGAGAGATCGCTTCTGGCATTACCTTTTTTGTTGCAGCTCTCGTCGAGAGCGAAATAGAGGGAAATAGAAGGACGCTTTTCAATCGAAATTGAAGTGAACTTAGGGTATTATAGACATTGTTTGTCATTCTTATCTGTTGTACTTAACCAATGTCTTTGTTTTAATTGGTTATTTTGCTGTGGTAGCCTGTACAGCTCTTTGAAATAACTTCATAGCCATGCGTTTACTGGATAATAACTGCACACCTTAGAACGTCTGTCAACCAATCAGAATCAAGCATTCAACAGACCCGTGGTATAAGCCAAGAACAAAAGAAGAAGAATGTGGAAGTGAAAGTGGAGATATCTAGTAAAAAAGGACATAAATTGTGATCTGTTTCTCACCCACACTTATATCACTTCTAAACATATAGATTTAATCACTGGAGTCATATGGATTCGTTTTATGCTGCTTTATGTTCTTTTTGTAGCTTCAAAGTTCTGGCCGCCATTCACTTGCATTGTATGGACCTACAGAGCTGAAATATGTTTCTAAAAATCTTCATTTGTGTTCAGTAGAAGAAAAAGTCATACACATCTGTGATGGCATGAGGGTGAGTAAATTATGAGAAAATTTTCATTTTTTGGTGAACTATCCTTTTAATAGCTGTGCTAAGATCCTTTCTTTATACCCCAGTACTGTCAAGCAGATCCCAACACCAGTATACATATAAGGACTTATGGGTGGTGGGGTTTAAACCTTATTTTAAACTTTATTACCTATTTACTTTTCTCAGCGTTTTTGTAGTGAGATTTGCTTGCTTAGGCATTACTATTATTATTTTTTGCTCATACTTATGGTTGGGGATTGGAACCAACACCCAACCCTACATATCAAACTTTGGCATGTAACTTGTTGCACACCTTTTGTTTTACAGACGTAAATGAAACCTCAGATTGGTAGCTTGTTGAGAAAAGTTTGCTTCTACTCTTCAGAGCAATCAGACTTGCAATTTTCTCCTGCTAGACAATAAAACAAATGAAAAAATCCAGTGGACTTGCATTGAAGGAGGAACCCAGTACATATGGCTCATATGTGCTGTAGGGATCAGAATAGCATAGACTTGAGGATGGGCACTTTTGAATTTGGCCATTAAGCGATCACCCAGAACACCCTAGAAACCATATAGCAATGTCCTGTTAACCATTTACAACCCCCAGGCATCATGTTGGTGAGTTTTGCATGGGCAAGCACCACTCACATTTTCTTCAGAAAAATAAAAATCTCAAGCAGTTAGTTGTGTGTTACTAACTACACCTGACATTATTTGTAAAATGATAGTCTACTTTATAAATACCTGGCCTTCAGAAATATGTTTGACACAGTATGCAGGTTGACATTTGCATCTTAATGTGTGTTTTAGAGATCCCAGGATTCCTGAGTGTGGAGGAGAGTAGTGTGGTGATGCAGCTGGCCCAGCTCAAGGGGTTGACCCATAGCTCTCTCCTCACGACCCCTGAGAGCCAAGAGGAACAACTCACTCAAGACGAGATCTTCAGTTTGCTCGACCTCAACCAGGATGGTCTACTGCAGAGGGAGGAGGTCAGATCCACAGAGATTTGAAATCCATTCATTATTCACTTATCGCTCTAATATGGTTAATACTAACTAAAGGGTGTTTCTAAAAAAAGAAAAATTCTGTCATCATTTACTCACCCTCATGTTGTTCCAAAGTCATGTTGTTGCATGACTTTCTTTATTTCATGGAAGACAAAAGGAGATGTTTAGCAGAATGCCTAGGCTGTTTTGTGAGGTATGGTGGAGGGCTAGATTTTCAGTGAATAGTGACTTAGATTTCGGTGTGTTCCTTGTGCAAAGCTATCATATATGACTTAAGAAGACTTGGAATATAGCATACATATAGCACACAAGTCATATGGACTACTTTTGTGGTGCCCCCCGCCCCCCCCAGTGAAAGGAATATTCCGGGTTCAGTTGAGCTTAATTTATATTGAACATGGATTATTCCTTTAATGCTGTTTTGTTGTATGCCCTTACCAAAAATTACTGTGGTGGTACTATGGTACAGTGATGGAATTAGAATGTAGCACCAATGTACTTTGATATATATACCATGATGCTGAAAGGCATAGTTCACCCAAAAATAAAAAATTCTCTCATCATTTACTCACCCTCATGTCATCACAGATGTGTATGACTTTGTTTCTTCTGCTGAACACAAATGAAGATTTTTAGAAAAATATTTAATCTCTGTAGGTCCATACAATGCAAATGAATGGTGGCCAGAACTTTGAAGGTCCAAAAAGCACATAAAGGCAGCATAAAAGTAATCCATAAGACTCCAGTGGTTAAATCCGTGTCTTCAATGGTGAAATGAAAATGTGGGTGAGAAACAGATACCCCCCCCCCCCCAGTGAAAGGAATATTCCGGGTTCAGTTGAGCTTAATTTATATTGAACATGGATTATTCCTTTAATGCTGTTTTGTTGTATGCCCTTACCAAAAATTACTGTGGTGGTACTATGGTACAGTGATGGAATTAGAATGTAGCACCAATGTACTTTGATATATATACCATGATGCTGAATGATTACCATGGTATTTCCAAGGTATTTCGAAGAATAGCATGCTACTTCCATGACACATGTCCTGAAAACCATGGGAATACCATGGTACTTGTCAAAAAATATGGCATTAAATTGGCACCATGTTTAAAAAAAAAAAAAGGTAATATCATTGTACTTTTTGCAAGTATGAAAACAAGCAGCTTGAACATTGCTTAATATTTCTCACTTTATGTCTCATGGAAGAATGAAATTCATAAATGTTTGGAACAACATGAGGGTAGATGAAGACAGAATTGTCATGTTTGAGTGAAATATTGCTTTAAAGGCTATGAATATTGAAGCATGGTTCTGCCACATCAAATTAAAAATTGCAGCACACAAGTCATTATTTTGAGATTCTGTGTCATTATTTAGAGTTAGTATCTCAATCTTTAGAGATACTATTTCATTTTCAGAATCCATTTTAAAAAATGAGATAAAATGTCAAAGTAATGATACACTAACTCAAAGAATGAGATAATTGACTTAATGACTTAAATAATATCTTAAAATAATGGACAATATATTTTTTTTAATTTGACTTAGCAGAAACAGGCTTCCATTAAAAGGGCGCCAATGAGTTTGAAGAAAACTGGATGAGAGAAATAGAGAACAATAAAATAATCATTTCCAGTGTTAAAAGCATTTGTGTTCTGCCACAGATTTTGAGTCTTTCTCACTCAACTGATGGATCTTGGCTGAGCTCATATAACTTGCGGAAAATCCATTCCGGGCTTGAGACCAATCCTTCTGGTAAGTGATGTGTGTTTGCATCCGATACAGTGACACAACATGTTAGAAGCTTCCGGATGGATTCTATTGTCACTCATTAAATTCTCATTAATATGAGGGTTACCCTGGAACCCAGGCACCCCGACTCACACACATCCGCCACACATACAGACGCACAGAGGTAGCACCCCCTCTTCCGGTGCCCCTGCCCTATTGTCTGGATAGCATCCCGCTGTGGTTCGGTTCCGGAGGGGAAAGAGTGAAGACTCACTGACCCGTGAACAATGGAGAAAAAGAGAGAAATACTATTGTTATTCTTGCCTTGTCTATTGTAATACTGCCATCAACAGCATTAATATTCTGTTAATTCAGCATTATTCTATTAATATTAAAGCACCCAAGAAATCAAAATGGGAGTTTTGTGGCTTTTAGTCCATGTTTGATAGCTTTGAGGCCATCTATATTTGCAAGTGTACTCTTAAAAGTTGTAAAAAGTATATTTAAGCAGATGTACACATAAAAAATTTACAATCCATTTCTTCTTGGAAAACGCACAATAAATATTGATGCCTCAT